>NC_142084.1:81749879-82071629 GCF_054644295.1 Miniopterus natalensis | reverse complement strand
AAGCGCTCCTTAAAAGCACAACCACAACACCTCACTAAAAGTTCAAAATAATTTCACATGTCATCAAACATCTTGGGCCACTTTTCTCATGTCCTGTCAGCCTTATGAGATATGCTATGGAAGATATTCCTTAGGTCATAGCCTTGCTAGACAAAAATAAGAGGCTTTCCACCAGTCAATTAGAACAGCGTAATTCAGAAAACCGAGATACCTATAGCTATTTTAAAATGTATTGTTTTGGCCATTTATCCATGCATTTTGAAAGCAGAAGAAGGCAAGGGGGAGTGGCAAAGGAATATTTAAAATTTTCATTTGTTCCTTTGGGAACAGCCAGTATGTTCTATTGGTGAAGTGTTATAGCCCTAGAAATACCCAAGCTCTCCTTGGACCAACTCCTAGAAAATGTACTTGTGAACTGATAGCTTTTTGTGAAATCTTTATTTTCCCAGCAGGAACAGAAGTGTGTAGTTACTTAAGAAGAGCAGTTTTCCTTGGTCTGTCCAACAGCAGAATTAGAGGATCCAGAAAGAAAAAAAAGTGAGGGGCAAAGATCCATTTGGGAATAGGTAATTCTACCCTTTGTGACCACTGAGTTGAGGGCAACCACAGATTTGTCCTCCCTCCCTCCCTCCCTCCCTCCCTCCCTCCCTCCCTCCCTCCCTCCCTCCCTCCCTCCCTCCCTCCCTCCCTCCCTCCCTTCCTTCCTTCTCCCCTCTTCTTTTTATTTTTATTTTTTTATTTCTTATAGGACTTTCCTCTACTGTTCCCTTGGCAGGCAACCATGTGAACTGAATTTAGCTCCTCAGTTCAGCTTTACTACTGTGGCCATTAGGACCCAGTGTTGCTTATGTGAAGTCACTTTTGCCAGGAGCAATATGAGTCAAGGTGTCTGCAAACTTGTAACAATTTTATAAGTCACCCAGTTCATAATTTACTTGGTGCCATCTGGGAAGGAAAGCTCTTCACAGTTGCATGGGTCCATAGGGAGATATGAGGCATACTTTCCGACCTGCTGTCTCCCCCACAAAAGCATCCCATATAACCCCAGTTGGAATTAATCCCTTTTCCTCCATTTGTCATTATATGTGGCCCTTTGATTATAATAATTTTAATAGTCTTCCTTGAATTACAGTTACTTTTATGGATATCTGTCTCTTTTGCTTATGTCTCTGTAAAACAGGGACTCTAACTTACACATTCACACATCTGTGCCCTGCACCTTATAAACATTAACAGACATTTATTGAAAATAAAGTCTAAAATGCATATTTGATGATATACAAGAGGTAAAATTAGCACACATATCCCAAATATAAAAGCTTTAAGAATTCAATTCAGTTATCATTCGTTAACATCTACTGTGTAAAATGAAAAACAGTGAAAATCATTGAAAGTTTACCATGTGTCCAACACTGTGTTAAGTCATCTGATTTAATCTTCAGAATACATCAGTGAGCTGGGAACCGCAGGTATCCTCACTTTACAGACGAGGAGATTAACCTGGCAGCCGGTCAGCCCAAGTTCGGGGGTGGTATTTGGCAACTAGCCAGCCCAACAGAGACCAGGCCCGAGCCCTGTGCCACTGTCCTGGGATAGCTTTCTGAGTTTTAGGCAAGAGGTAACTTACCCGTTCAAATCCTGCCTGTGCCAGCCGGACAGAATAAAGTTTATATACACTTGTCCCGTTTCCCGTGATTTGCCTATGACAGCTACCAGAGCTCTCAGTACCAAATGGTAAGGAAATGTTTGAAGTGAAGAGCTGGAAGGGATGTCAGCAGGAATCTAGCCTGGATTCCTTTCCACAGGTGGAGGTAAGGCCCGCGCAGCCATTTCGCTCAGATCGAAGCCCAGGCTCTAGCAGGCCTGCGACGGTCACTGTCCCCTCACTGCCCCCTCCTCTGTTCTCTGCTCACTCCGAGTGGCTGCACTGGCCCCCTGTGTTTCTCAGACGTATCCCCTCGGGGCGTCAGCCTGGGAATCCTCTGGGCCTGTTGCTTCTCACCCAGACACCCCCGGGGCGCCTCACGCATCTTCCAGGCCTTTGCTCAAATCTCACTTCCTCAGTGAGCCTCCGCCTCAGCACTCGCTTTTCCCCCTGACCCTGCTCCACTTTTTATCATTTTTATCATTGTCCCTTATCCTGCTGCATAAGTTGATTATGCTCATTTTTTCATCAGTGTTTCCTCCTGAAAATGCATATGCGTAAGCTCCAGGAGGGCTGGGGTTTTGGCTGGTTTTGCCTCTAGTATATTTTCAAGTGCTGAGATAGTGGGGGGTGTCCGACAACAGTGATGCGTGCATGGAGGGTCTACGAACAGATGACCATCCGTCAATGCCAGGACCTGAGCTGGGACCTAGGTAGATCCCCAGGCCAGTGTCCTTTCCATCTGCCACGCTGAAGACTGAGGTGAGAGAGGTGACCTTGCTGAGATAAAGCTGAGACTGAAGCATAGAGAAGACTGGCCACTTAGCTCTTCTTTTAGCCCGTGGAGTGAAGTTTGGGAGCTTTACATATCTGTGAAGAGAGACTAGAGATCCCAGTAAAAAAAGGAAGCTAACGTTTATTGAGAACCTACCACCAGTCAGCAAAGGCTATATGATGCCTTTCATATACTTCATTTCATTTAATCTTTACAAAATATTATTTCAATTCTACAGGCAAGAAAACGGAGGCTCAGAGAGTCAAGTACCTCTTCTCTGGCCATAGTTCTAATATCTAGATTCAAATACAAGAAAGTCGCACGGCCAGGCGTGGCTCAGTGGTTGAGCGTTCACTTAGGATCCAGGCGATCAGGGTTCGATTCCCGGCCAGGGCACATGCCCGGGTTGCAGGCTGCAGCCGATCAATCTCATCATTGATGTTTCTATCTCCCTCTCCTTTCCTCTCCCTGAAGTCTTTTAAGATATATTTAAAAAAAAAAAATACAAGGAAGTCTATTAAGACTCTCAAGTCAAAAGACATTTTCACTCCTTAGCGCTACTACTTTAATGTAATAGAGGTGGAGTAGTTTTTTAAAAAGTGTTTACTAGTTAAAACAGAGGGATAAATATTTATAGCAGGTGTAAAAGCCAAGACAGGTATTTTCATATTCATTTAGTGTGTAATGAGTTATTGAGTTTCTGCCACATTCAAAAGGCTGTACCAGGAAGCTATGTGTAAGCTACCTGTCAATTAAATATTTATTAGTGCCTGGTGTATACCAGGCATTGGGCTAGAGGTTGAAAATGCTGATATTATGTACATGGTGCCTACTTTCAAATAGTTCATGGTCAGGGTCAGCTTCTCAACAACAGCAAGGTGAGACAGAACTTAACTGAAAGGCACAATAGATAATCAATTCATGTAGCAAATACTTATTGAGCACTTAACATGCTCCAGGTACTTTGTTAGGCACCGAGGACAGAATGATTGTGCTGCTTGTGATATCTCCCCAGTGGACCTAGGGGAGAGCCCATCATTAATGAAATAATCACATAATTGTTTAATTTCCAACAGTAGTAGATGCTATGATGGAAATCTATAGGGAGCTGTGACTTTATATAACGGAGGGACCTGCTCTAGGCTTAGGAATAGAGAATAAGAAGTGATTCATGTATAGCTTTCCCTAGGAGGTGTCAGAGTTGGCACCACATAGTGTTTTAATAGTTTTCAAAGCACTTTCCTATCTCTTATGTCACTAGATCCTGACAAACGCTCCATTGGGTAAAGGAGTCCTGGATTATCAACTAAATTTTATAGGTGGGGAAACAGACGTAGGCCAAGTACTAGAACACAGTCCAATTCCTGGCCTAGCGTGCTTTTCACTATAGCAAAGTCAGAAAACAGGCCGATTGAGGCCCTACAGCCAGCCATATGGTTGATCTCCATAGAGGGCAGCTTAACTGCCCTTTGTCAGGTTTCCGACTGCCCCACCTGTACCCCACTCCCCACCCAGAGTTGTTCAACAAACATATTCCTGATGCTAAGGGGAGGTCAGGGAATGTGTAAATGGTTCACTGAACTGAGTACCTGCTCTTAGATATAATTCAAATAATGGTGCGTGAGTCAGTAATCACATCTTGGAGTCTGCTCCAATCGACCCCCACCCATCAAGTTTTCCCAGTAAGTTTTTTGCTTGTCCAGTTTCTACTCAGTACTCAAGATCCAGCTAAAGTGGCACCTCCTCTGTGAGGCCTTCCCCGGCGTCTGTGCATTTAGTGACTTGCCTTTTCTGTTTTGAGAGAAACGGATTCATACCTTCATGCAGCACCTACACATTGCATTACAATTACCTGCACTTTCCCAGGCTGGCTGTTTCATTTGGGAATGGACCAATAGAGTCACCTCGATAGAAAAAGGTATTAACTCATTTCTCAGCCTTGTTATGTCAGGTTTCCAAACCCCCTGAAAAATTTTACTTATTTTTTAGACACTCCACCGTGGGGGGCACGTCCCTTGTGTTTATGAATGAGCCCAGCCAGGTCTCACCTAATGGGTGCTGTCGCTTCCTCTGCAACTCTGACCTCTTCTGTGATTTCCACTCTTTGTGGCACTGCATGAAGCTGCTTCCCCTCTGACCCCAGTGCCTTATTGTAGGGTGGGGCCCCGGGAAGCAGACAGTGAGATGGATGGAGTTGGATGTATAAGAGGTTCACTGGGAGAAACACCTGTGAAAGCAAAGGGTGGATACGAGGGAGGGCAGAGGGGAGGTGTCAGACTGTGATGACAATCGGACAGAGTTTCTGCCAGTCCAAAGGGGAACTGGGAGCAAAGATTGCCAATCAGAGGAGTCCCACATTATACGAAAATCGGTAGGCTTCTCCCGTTATTGCTCAGTCATTGACTGAGGGCTACCCCAAGAATAACATGTCCTTGACTTGAAAACGGAGGCAGATCTTTAAGACTTAAACTACACCCCTCACAGCCTGGGGTGAGTCTTGTCTTAAAAGGGTCTGAGTGGAGCATCTCCATGTCATACAGTCATTGTTGCCTGAATATTTTACTTCATTTCACTATTATCTATACTTGGTTGTGGCTGTATAATTACATTACACTATATAATGGTGTACAGAGCACATCTTTTCCCAACTCAGTGACATCGTGTCATTAGCTTGAAATTGGCCATATTGGGAGTATTTACCATGGAAACTGGTAAGCTCTACAAATGAGGGCTCAAGTGATTGTTTTATCGGTTGTCTAGACTTAGGAAAGTTATAGATAAAATGCCAACAGTACACATTATATTTGAAGTATAAAAAGCCCTCATCTGGCGAGCTCGCTATCTATGATGGGCTCCACTCTCAGAGTTTCTGATTCAGCATGTCCGAGGTGGGGTCTGCAAACCGTCATTTCTAACAAGATGCTCATAGTTTGGGGACCACACCTGAAAACCACTGGGCTAGATATTTACCTGTAAATAAATTACTCCAACTACAGGCACTACAATAGAAAAAAAAAAATCTGAAACTTAAGACTTGCAAACCCAGATTTATGGAATTGATGGCGAACATCACAGAAGTGAACGTTATTTAAGGCTACCTAGAGAAAATCAGATGCGTACTTCCCTAAGACCCCACAGTTTATCTGTGATGGAGCCGTGGTGGGAACAATGGGAAGAAAACAGGCTTAGTGGTGAGGACACCTGCCTTGAAACTGGGAAGTGACATTTGAGTTTGCTGAGAACTTAGGCAAGGTCGTGGTAAATTTCAATTTTCTAATCTGAAAAAAGGGGCTTGGATTATGCTCTTACAGACCACTTCCAGCTTTAAAAATGTATGATTTTTTAAAAAGTGTATTAGGCCTGCAGCTGTTACATTGTGAATAGAAAAAAAAATATCTGAGGAAATGTTCTTACAGTATTCAGAAAGCGTTTCCTCTTCAGCCCAGCAGTCGTTGTTGACAAATGAGTGAAGTGTTGACACGTCTTGCGGGCGTCACTTCCATCTTGCTCATCAGCATAAGGAAAATATCAACATTCAGGTCAGAAATATACTTGTCAGTTACAACCATCGTTTAGCTCCAGGTATGAGGGTTCCACCAAAATCAAGCGAAAGCTTTCTGTGAGAATTATTTGGTCATATGCAACTTACAATAAAGAATATTGCGTTGTATACCTTATTAGTTGCACGGTGTATGTTGCACATTCTGAACATCACTGAAGTTTATAGAAAACCTGTGTGCGTGTGTATACGTGCACCCCTGGTAGAGTTGCGGGGAGCACTCCTTCCAGTGCTGACAGAGCCCCCCTCCCTCTAAGGCAAGGCCCTGGGAGACGGCTCGCTGTCTTAGGATTTGCCCACCCCCGCTCCCGGCCAAGGCTTTGTTCTGTGTTGTCCACCTGAGCCTTTCTCCCAGGACACTTTCTCAGGACTTTATATTAAGCTCTCCTGGTGATTTTCAATTAACTAATTGTCCAAACCTTCTTTGAACCCAGTCACGTTCCAGTGATACTATGATCTTCCCAAGGGAGGTGACCTCCCCTTCCCATGCCGGCGCCTCCACGTGGCATGGTGGGCACTGAATAAATTAGCGTCTGATAACTGAATGCCGTGCAGTAGAAAGGGGAAGACACCAGATGTATTAGCTTCCAATCATGGACTTTCCATTAGTCCAGACTGAGAGGCTACACTCCTATCACCGGGAAGATCCCTGACCCGGGCCGCGTCTCTTGCATGAAGGCTGTAATTGAGTTGGCGGTTTAATGGTTACCGTCCTGATTGCGGGGCACGGGAGCAGGAGCCACGCGAGTCTCCCTGTGTGCTGTCTCCTAGGTGATCTAGGCTCCCCGAGTCCCATTTTAAAGCTGCCTTGTTTCATTTTTTAGGTTGCTGAGCCCTTTGCCTGGCAACAGTGATGTTCCTTTGTTCTGACATTTAAAAATCTGCCTGGCCCTTCCTGTGAGCACAGGCCCTCCTGCTTTGGCCAGGTTTTCATGACATCTTTTGTAATATCTTTTAAGGTCTTGGTGTCAGTGGAGGCACTGTCACATCCCTTTCATTATCATGAGTCACAGGTTGACCCAGGATGTCCCAGATGGGGGAGGCAGACATCTCAGAAGCTGTTCAGGTCATTGCTATTTCAAGTGATAACAAGGGCTGGCAAGATCACTGAAGATGCAGGTGCTGTGGATATAATAGTCCCCAAAGTAAGATAATCTCTGTCATTTCCAGCCTCAGAAAAGCACAGATGGTTCCCCCATTGACTACAGAGGAAGTCCCACTTCATTTTTCCTGGTGGTCACAGCAATCACCATTTTGACCTTGATTTTCTTATAAATAAATAACATATTTAATTCCTACTCTGAATCAGCCATGGTACTAGAATCTTCCAATAAAATGGTAAAAAAAAAAAAAAAAAAAAATAGACCTGACCGTTGCCTTCTTAGGATTTATAATCCAGCAAGAAAAATGGATTAAAGTAAGATGGGTATAAGAAAATGAAAAACAGCAGAGCCATTCAGAGAGCGGAAGCCCAGCTTAGCCCCGGGGCTTAGAGAAGCCTTCTCTGTGGACGTAACATTTACTCTGACATCCTGTGAGTAGAATTCAGCTGCATAATTGTTACAGCAAACACTCACATAGCCCTTTCTAGGCTGGAAATTGATACAGGCCTTGCTATATGCTAATTTCATCCTCAACAGCAGGAGGTAGTACAATTATGATCAAATGGACACAGAATAACTTGCTAAAGGTCACAAAGGTGATAAGCATCAAAACCAGGTTACAACACAGCAGTTTGGTTCCCAATCCTTATTCTTAATGACTGTCTTAAACCCGACTTTCTGGTGTATAAGATGCACCCAATTATTATTCTTTGAATAAATGAAGGAAAGAGGAAGAAGAACAGGAGTGGGGGGGAGAGAGGGAGAGAGAGAGAGAGATTCTAGGCACAGAAATCAGCAAGTGCAAGTGTCCTGTGGCCAGAGAGAACAGGATGTGTTATATCAATGGGACAGCATTCGGTGTGACTGCAGCCTGGAGAGGAGGCACAGCAGGGTGTCTTCTGAGGCTGGAAAGGCTGCGACACTGTGGCCCATGTGAAGGATGAGCTCAGCATCTTGAGAAGTGTTAGGCTCTTGCTCAGTTTTAGGTAGAAGAGTGACCAGATCACTTGGACTGCAATTTGGAGAATAGACTGCAATGCAAAAAGGGACATGGGAAGAACAGTTAGAAAGCTACTTCAGTAATCCAGCAGACAGATGAAAGGATCACAGTGGTGGCACTGGAGGAAGAGAGAAAGGGAAAGGTTTAAGCCGTATTTAGAAGGTAAGATCAACACGCAGCCTCCCCCAGCCAGCAGTGTTCCCGCAGCACACCGTGTCCACTCCTGCTCCTGTACCCTTGCTCGCCTTGTTTCCGGCAGCTGGAGTTTCCCCTCCTTCCTCCTACTTTGATCTGAGCCCCTTCTTGTGCGATGACCCCAGCCCAGACCTGCCCTAGTACTTACTGCAGCCCTGTTTCCCTGAAGCTGATCTTTGTGTTTTCAGTTACCATTGTACCTGAATTTATCTTATCTTCCCATTTAGATACATTTCTAGAGCGCTAAGCCAGCTACCGCACCCTATATTATCCTGCAGCTCCACAGCTACTCTCCCTCTGCTGTGTGGTTACCAGATGCGACATGGTGTGGGAAGGAAAAGGCTACATTGTACAGGCCATGGGACTAGGAACCAGAAGTCCTGCCCGCACTAGCTGAATGACCAAATAACAAGTCATTTTTGCATCCCTGTTTTTTTCATCTGAAAAATGGGTATGATACCCTCTACATTAACAGCTTCCAAGGATTCAAGGGTTATTTTAGGATCCAATCAGATGATGATTGTGAAACACTTTTTAATCTAAAGAGTGCTTTACAGCGTTGCGAAGTTATGAATCTTATAATTGTATAAGTCAATTATGTGGATTTCAGTTGAGAAAAACCCAATTTGAATGTGCTTAAAGTCGGTATGGGTTTTATGGGAAGGATGCTGGTATTGGGATAGCTCACAAGACCTAAGGACTCAGGGCAACTCTGCAGCTTCAGGAACTGGAACCAGAGGCTCAAATGCCATCAACATCTCCTTTCATATTCATATATATTTTTTCTTCCTCTCTCTCCCTAGCCCTGTAGAACCCTTAATCTCTACCCTTTCCTCTGTACTACAGATGGGCCTTCTGCACAGGGCAAGGCATAGCCCAGGGAATACTGGGCTAATATTTTATTTCAGAGAGGTGAGAGGAGAAAGGATCCTTTCTATCAACTTCACTTGGACAGTTCTGAAAAGATTGGTCTGGCTTGTGTCATGAACCCATCTTAGACCAAGCACTGTGACCAGGAAATGAGGGTCCTATAACTGGAATATTCCCTTCAGCCCAAATCCGTAACTTCATGGTTGGAATCCTCCCTGCCCCCCCCCCCCAATGGGTTGTTAATAGGAAAAGGTTGAGAGTAATGCCAGACATACAAAACACCTTGTGCCACTATAATTCAGAATGAGAAATGCTGTGGCATTGACTTGAGTTGGCAAAGCTAGTTGGTGTGATAGAGAGGAAGCATGAAGCTGTGTTAAACATAGCAGTGTATTGCAAAATTAAATC
Source organism: Miniopterus natalensis (assembly GCF_054644295.1). Classification (NCBI taxonomy): domain Eukaryota; kingdom Metazoa; phylum Chordata; class Mammalia; order Chiroptera; family Miniopteridae; genus Miniopterus; species Miniopterus natalensis. The sequence continues at coordinate 82,062,074 of NC_142084.1, read as the reverse complement.
ACCTTGCACATACGATATGCTCAGAATAAATGAGCAGAGGTGACCTAAAAATTTCATCCATAGACAACTGAATTGATAGCAACTCACAACAAGAGATAAAATTTTGCTGAAGGGAATCAAGACGGATTGAATCGTGTGAGGTGGTGAGGGATAGCATGTTAGGAAACGACAAAACGCACAAATAAATCAACACATGCAAGGGGCAAGACTATTAACATCCTTCCCCTGATGAAAATTCTAATTACAAACAGAAGTCAGTTGATTGTGTGCAGATTTTATTTATGATCAAATCTGATTAGACAAATGATGACAAATGAAAAATTGTTGTAAATTGCCTGGTGATAGGCTCTGTGTTGCTAGGTAACAAACCAACATGATTCCCAGTAGAACCAAAGAAAAGAGAGTCATTAGGGGAACAAAATATTTCCTAGATCTCCCTCTTCTTTCTTTTGTAAGGAACTATACTGTGTGATAAGCTTTTTGGATTTCTACTTGGGTTCTCACATCTTATTTAAAGTGAAATATCAGCTTAGTTTCAGTTTATGATGCATACTTTCTCCCAAAAGCCTAGGCTTAGTGAGCTGGAGATGAGCAGACTTAGAAACAACATAATTGCTGTCTTCAAATATGTTAATTCAATTCATCAAATGTTCACCCACATTCTCCTAAGTGGAGGTAATAGTTCCAGACACTGTAGAGTGTAGAAGAAAATTTACCTAATGGTACCTGTTCTTATGATATATGGGATCTGGGGCATGTAAACATCCAAAGACAAGACAGTGCAGAGATATGGGCCATCTGATCGAGACCCACCAGAGGCTAGATGTCTAAGAAATGATTAAAAGGAACACAGATGTTCAAGCCTCAGAAAAAAAGGCTTTAGAAAGAGGGTAGACCCCAAACTGCTTTCAAATATAGAGGAATATCCTGTGGATGATGAAGGAATTTTGTTCTGTGTGGCTCTATGGGAGGCACCACTATCAATGAGTGGAAGCTCAGGGGGGAATATCTCAGTTCCAGGGGGAAGGACTTGCAACCAGAGATGTCTGAAAGTAGAGTAAGCTCCCTTGTGAAGTTAGGTCTCCAACCCAGTAGTGACTACCTGTCAACAGGGACCCACTTCACTGAGTGACTCAGTTTCATTGTGTGGTGGGTAATGAGGAAGTGTCCTGTGGTTTCCATTTCCCAGCGTATCGTGCAGAATGCTAGAACTGTGAGATGCGCTGTGACAGAAGGGAGAGAGGCTCGTTATTTCCAAAAAATGTTCTTCATGTCTCGCAGACATAGGGCTCTGTGGATGGCATTTTGGGAAAAACTGCTTTCCTGTATGGGAGGTTAGAGTAATAGCTGTGAGTCCCAGGGTGAGCGTGCCCTCTCTCGTCTCAGACCACAGTAGTGTTTTTCTCTTTCCTTGGCTCCACTGCTTTCTAACAAGGGTGCTGAGAATCTTTATTCAGAAGGGGGATATTAGGGATGTGGGATTAGGGAGCTGTGAAAGAAATCACCTGAACTCTGTGAGATATTTTAAGAGAAAGCAAGAAACAAGGCTAAAACAAATAAAGATCTAGATTAGTGGTCCTGCTACCTATGGCACAACACTTTCCAGGCCTGAACATCTCCAGGAACCCTCCCTTTGAGTGACTCCCACGTTCCTATGTACATCCTGGCTCCTTTCCCAGCTACTCAACTGACCACTAGGCAGCTCAACCCAGGTGCTGCTCAGACATCCGAAACTTAACGTGTCTTGAGTTATACTTACTTCTGTCCTGAACTTTCTCCTTCCCTGGCCATTGCCATTGCAATAAGTGGTACCATCATCCTCTCTCACCAGAACAGAAATAGTGGGCTCCCAGTTGGCCTCCTTATTTCTACCCTTACTTCTGCAATCCATTCTCCTCACAGCAGCCAAAATGATTTTTTTACAATATAAATTAATCTTGCCGATCCTGTGGTTAATAGACTTCAGCGACTTCCCATTGCTCCTTGTATTAGTCAGTATTGCCACCGCGATGCTTCATAATAAACCACCCCACTGTTTAGAGATTTAAAATAACAGCCATTTCTTCTCATTCGCGTATCTGTGAGTTGGATGGGTAGCTCTGCAGGTCTCAGTTGGACTGAGCTGGGCCTGGCTCCAGGCTGCCGGCTTGGATAGCGTATGCTCCACATGTCTCCCATTCTTTTGGGGGCCAGAGGGCAATGCTAAATATATTCTTCTAGCGGTGATGGCAGAAGCCCAAGAGCAAACCTAAATGCACAAGCACATGTCAAGCTCTTGCTCATGTGACAACTGCCAACAGTCCATTGACCAAAGCAAGCCTCATGACGAAATCCAGGGGCAGGGAGGTACACTCCTTCCACCATGAGGCTCTCGCAAGGGCGTGGATTCGCAGTACTTCTACATGGAGCAAAGAATTCCGAGCAACCATTCCACCCACCGTGCTCTTGGAAGAACGTTCAAACTCCTTACCATGGTCTTAAGACCCTAAGCGATTGGCTCTTGACCACTTGTCCAAAGGCCGCCAGTGCCGCTTCCTGCCTCTTCTGCTGCATTGCAGACTCGCTGGCCTTTCTTTTCATCAAATATGCCAGCTCATCCCTGCCCCGAGACCTTGAATAAACTTGTCCCTGTGCATAGAATGCTCTTTCCTAGTCCAGATCTGTGGAAGGCCGGTTCCTGCCGCATTTCCACTTAGACGTGACTTCCCTGGCAAGGCCTCGGCCCTCGCCCCATCTCCCCCCTGTTGCCTCCACTTGTTCTCCTTTTCTCAAAGCGCTGATCTCTGCCCAATACATTGTTGTGTCTGCTTCTGCTGGTTGAATGCTTACCTGCCTTCTGCACTAGAAAGTTCCGTCAGGTAAGATGCCTTGTTTCCCATGCTCAGTTTTGTATCCTCTGCTTCTAGAACAGCGACTGGCACCTAGTTTTTCAACAGCTAAGAAAATGTAAATACAGAAAGTCCCCCCAGGAAATATCTCCCCAACAGAATAAATAAGCATTCAATATGGTGACATTTCTGACCCCCTCCCTTTTTTCCAGTTTATCTAAACAAAGAATGCACTTTTATTGTCAGAAAATATGAGTATACAAATCAACATTAAACCATCAGAAAAATCACCGCTAAGACCGTGTATATCCTTCCAAGCTTTTTGTCTGTACAAATTATATGCGATTGCAATTATTTTTATAGGCCCCCATACTGCTTTTACTTCGTATTTGTCATCTTTTCATGTCAACAATCATGGCTCTGCATCATCTTTTATTGGCTACATATTATTTCTTGCACAGCTGGGCATAAATATCCTTGTGCTTAAAGCTTTGCCTACATGTCTGCTTAGTTCCTTAGGATAAATTCTAGAGGCGGACTTGCTGGGTCAGGGGGCATTTATACTTTTTCGAGATTTTGAAACACATAGCCCAATGACCAGTTGCATCAATTTAGACTCCTGCCAGAGGTGTACCAGGATGCTATGGCTACGCCTTTTATTATCCTATGGTCACTTCAAGTCTAAGTCAATGAAAAACAGAGCCAGCATTTCAGTGCTCCTGACATCTGATGTGCCTGAAGGTCTGCAGAGCCTTGCACCGCACTGTGGGAAGAGTTGCTCCAGGTCAAAGTTTCTTGTCTGTGGGCCCCCCAGGGTCCCCAGATAGAATTCTAGGGGCTCATGAATGTGGATGGCAAAGCTATTACAGCTTTATTATCACTGACCCAGTTGTGAATATAAACAGCAGGCCACAGTGGCATTGGCTGTACCTGTGACTTCATCAGCAATAAATGACAGATATTTTCATATCATATTTTAGTTGTTACAGATATATTAATATCTATTTTTCTCCTTGCTGCTTTGAAATTATGGTACTTATAGACCTGCTGATAGATCTTGTCATTTAATGCATTAATATCAGGGCACATAGAGTACTGTTTTCAGATGTATTATTTTAATATTTTAAATCTATACCTCAGTATATTTGTTTCTGTTGTAGTCATATGTATCTTAACTTGGTGTTAAAAACATTATTCTGAGAATGGGTGCATAGGCTTCCTCATTTTGCCAAAGGGATCTATAACTAAACAGTTTAGAGATACCAGCAGGAAAATGGGCCTGGTGTTGGTTAGCTTGGGGACTAGGGTTGCTTGGATAGAACCGAGATGGGTGAATTGCTTCAGGAAGGGCCAGCTCTGCCTGTGGAGAGCATGTGACAGGGGAGATTGAGCCAGGACACATGAAGGAGTGAAGTGGCGTCTATCATGTGGTGTTGATTGTGGCAGATGGTTCTTGCCCCATATGAAAGGGTCTAGCCAATTGGTGTCATAAGGATCTGTGGGTCTGTTGGGAAACAAAACAAAACAAACACCTTCTGATGAATCAAATGTAATTTTTTTTAAATGTTAAATCTTCCTCCTTTAAAATGCTGGTAGCTAGTTTGATTTAAAAAAATAAAACAAAACAAAATGTATACACAGAAACCACCACTGTTTAAAAAATTGACTTCTACGGATTGTATATGTACTGACAGCCATCAGGTTTCAGTATTTGCCCAAATATGGGTGAAGTGAGTGAGGCGTTCCCCTGGGGTATAAAATTTAAGTTGGCATGAAAAAAAAAATACAACTCAGCAATCAAGATGAACTATGTTTTAAAGTAATATTTTCAAAAGCAATCAGAAAATCAGTGCCATGCTGAGCCATAGTAAAGCCTGAGGACAGAGGGTAGATCAGTAATACTGATCCTGTCTTTCTTTAAAACCGATGTTTTGTTCACAATGGATTTTTGGCAATATGTATTTTTTTCATTTTATTGAATTTATGGGCATGACATTGGTTCCTAAAATTACATAGGTTTCAACTGTACAGTTCTATAATACATCATCTGTATATTGTATTGTGTGTTCACCATCCAAAATCAAATCTCTTTATTAAAAATACTATTTATCTTAATTAATGAGGTTTTTAAATTTCTAGCTGAGTGCCGTACATTCAACCTCACTTTAGCCTCTCCTTCTATTTAAATTTGCTATACCTATAAAGAAGCTTAGCCAGGTCAGCGGCCCCTAAACCTCTCTAAACCAAAGTGACTTAGGGGACTTTGTAACATTCCTGCATCTGAGCCCTGGCACTTCTGACTCATTAGGCCAGAGTGGATTCTAGGGAAAGATATATGTCTAAAGAGACCCCTGATAATTGATTCTGTTTGGAAACCACTGAGTTAGATGATTCTTAGGCCCCTTTCAGCTTTAATTTCATAGAATTATTATATTTTTTTTGTTTCAAATGTAAATACCCCTGGGATGATGGTCCATGAAGCCAGTAACATCTCTATGTGAGCTAATTTAATAGCTTGCTTTTTTCTTGACTCAAGGACCCTAGACAAGGGACAAGATCTGGAGGTGGAGGCTGATGGGAGGAGAGTGGAACTCAAAAGGGGGCTGCCCCCTCGAAGAGGTTTCACCGAATCTAGGGGACCAGGAATGCCCCTTGTCAACTGTGAACTACAGGAAATTGTTTCCAATCAATCTGAAAATAAGTGGAAGTTAATGTCAGATCATCCTGTCTTTGAAGAGATGTCAGAAATACTTTCAATCTTTTATCTTCCCCAAAACAGCGGGAGGAACACCACTGGAATCAGCCCTGTAATTTCTACTCAGTAATTATACCTCAGTAATTACACCTCACCACTTCCGACAGAGCAGATATAAATAGTCAGTTATGGTACTTTTTCTGCTTTTCTTTGTGTGTGTGTTTTCCCTTCAACCACAGGCTTCAGGGGCTGATGCCGAAACCCGCACAGGACACAAAGCATTCACAGAAAGCGTGCGGCCAGCCATCAGGCCCGTGTCCCAAAAAGCCACACGCAGTGGGTTGGGAAGATCTCATTTGCCCACAGAATCTGGTCTCTAAGATTTACGACAGGTGACAGGGAGAGACGGGCGCCGAGGGAAGGGGTTTGCTTTCCATTCCTCCCTTCATTTCACTCCCAGTGGGGGTGGGCGTGTGTGTGCAGGCCTGCGCCGCGTGTGTTATCACACCTACCAGTCCCCCTCTGCCCGAGCAGCTTGGGGAGGACGTCGGGGCTTCTGGGGGGTGGGTTAACCCGTGTCAGGATACCACTGTCCTCGGGACTAGGCACAACAGAAATATGCTGAAAAGTATTCCTCATGATGGTGGGTATTAGCCCTGCTGGTAATAATACTGTTTCACAGCCCTGTAGAGCTTTCACTTGTTCAAAAGGATCTAGCATCAATTATTCTGGAAACTCCCACCAGAATAAATACGTTAGCATGGGGAAAAGTTAGATTTCGAAGTCAGACATTCTAGCATTTAAATCCCAGCATTTCTATTTGCTTACTGTGTTGACCTTGGGTGACATAATGTTTCTGAGTCTCAGTCTCCAAATCTGTAAAGTGGGAATGGTAGTAATGTCCAACCTGAGGATTATTATATCAGATAACATTATGTAGAGCCCTGCCGTTATCTGTCACGTAAGCTCTTAAACTTTAGTGGCATGAGATTTACCCAGAGGGTTTGTGGAATTATGAAATGCTGGCCCCAATTCCCAGAGTTTTTGATTGGATAGGTCCAGGGTGGGGCTTGAGAATTTGCTTTTCTAACTAGGCCCCAGATGCTGCTGCTGGTGGTTTGGGGACAAAGCTTTGAAAACCACCGTTTGGCAATCTCTCAATATATGCTATGTTTCCTCGTTTTACATATTCAATAAAAATTATTAAGTACTGTCATGTTCCAGGCAATGTGCTTGATGCAAAGAAGAGCAAGACAGATATGTCTCTTTCCTTATAGAGCATACTCTAAGGGGGAAGATGAATTTCTCCCCCCACTACCATTAAAAAAATAATAAAAATTGGTATATTCAAGCAATTAAGAGCAAGGCAGTAAGGGTTGGGGGATATGAGCTGGGTTGTGAAAGGCTGACTGAGGCAAGTGAAATGCTGACGCCCACCACAGTTACGGTGTATGTTGTGAATTGTGTGAATTATGTTCCTATAAATATCCAGAGTTGGAGTCATGTTTTGTGGGCTCTAGAGCTTATATATTTGGAGGACTCACTTTAAGAAAATGGGTACAAAATTGTGAGTAGAAAATAGGGATAGAGCTGTGACAGGAGCCGAGCAAGAGAGTGGCCCTGAAAGCTTCATTAGCTTCATTACCTTCTTGCACACCCGCCCCCAGGCATACCCCCAAATGTATGTGCAATTGGGGTTCCTCATGTCAAGGGATCTAGACATAGCTGGCAAAATCGATTCGACGTCCAGACCTAGAGCTGAGGGCATCTGCAAAGAATCAGAGCAATAAAGCAGAGGGCGAGAGGTGCTGGGAAAAGGAACCCTGGTTGTCACAACTGGGCGGGTGCTACTGGAATCTAATGGGTAGAGATCAGAGACGCTGCTAAACATCTTACCATGCACAGGACAGCTCCCAAAATAAAGTCTTACCCTATTCAAAATGTCAGTAGTGCTGCGGTTTATAGAAACCCTGACACATGGCAGGAATGCTCTCTAGGTAGGAAGCCCAGGTAAGAAATGATGGAGGCTCTGCTATTTTGAGAATCGCATCCCTCCTTTCTCCCGGCATGGAGCTCCTGGTTGCTCCAGGCTCTGTCTGGAAGACTCTCCTGGAAATACTTCCATGGCTGGCTCCCTCACGGTGGTCAGGTCTCTGCGCAGGGGTCCCCTCCTCAGATGCCTTCCCTGACCACCCACCCAATCTTAACCAGCCCCTCCTCTTTCTGTGCCTTACTATCGCTTTCCCTGCTTTCTGTTTTCCCCAAGCCCTTACTACATGACATCATAGTGTCTCACTTGATTGCTGATTGTTGGTTTCCCTCTTTCAAATGTCAGACTCATCAAGGCCAGGGCTTTGTTTTGTTTGTTTCTCTAATCTCAGAACCTTGTACTGTTCTTGGCACTAGTGGGCGCTTAATAAGTATCTGTGGAATGGGTGGGAATACCGTCGTGCCAGGGTTGCTGAGTAAGTGCTCGGGGACACAGGCTACTGTTACTAACATCTAATCAGGGCTATTGCGTCTTGGTTGGACTGCACGGGGCTACCGACCAGAGGATCCTCATTGTCTCCGCCTGTGGGAGGACGTGGCTGATTCTCCCTCCCCGGGCCCTGGGGCTCGGCACCAGCCTCACATTTTTTAGTGTCTGCTTCGAGAGTGAAACTGACGGGCTCTGAAGGGACTGCCATCCATCACTCAGTCCTTCCATCACCGGCTCTGCAAATGACAACCTCTGACAGAAAAGTGGGGGAGCTGATTCAGAATTAATGCCCTGCATCTGGAAAGAGGCCTGTTAAGACAGCAGATATTCAGGGAGCAAATCCGGACTGTCAGATCAAGGACAGAGGCAGGCCCAGATGCCCCGGCTGAGCTTGACTTCGCACCTGGGCAACGGTTTTGGGTAAGGCCCTCGAGTCAGTGCAGCTCGGATTTTTTTAAAATTTTATTTATTTTTATGTGTAGAAGCGAGAGAGAACCCTGGGAATGAAAAATTACCCAAATGGCCCATTTAGACATGATTCTGAGCAATGGGTGAAAAGAATGGAATTAATGTCATTTATTCAACAAACATTTACCGAGTGCTTGCCATCTGCCAGGTCCGGTGAAGGAAGTGTTATTGTCATTTCCAGGAAAGAGGGAAATGAGGCTCAGAAAAATGTAATAACTTGCCCAAGCAAAATCAACCATTCAAGGTCATTCTTTCTTCCGAGCCTTTGCACATGCTGTTCCCTCTCTTTGATCTTCTCTTTCTTCAGGTCTTCATGTGACTGGCTGCTTCCATCCTGCAGGATTCAGCTCAGTTGTCACTTCCTCCTGGAGGCCCTCCTTGATTACATTATTCAAAGTCGTCTCTTCCTTCACTCTGTCATACGGCATTGCTTTATTATTTTTTTATTTATTTCTTTTACTACTTGAAATGATATAATCTTATCCATCTGTCATTTATCTTCCCCAAAATAGAATGTAACCTCCATTCAGGCAGGGCCTTTCAGCTGTTCAGTCTCCAACACTGAATCCAGGACCAGCACTCAAGAGTTCCTCAATAAATACTTAATGAATGAATAAATTAGCGGTGATGGGCCTCCAACCAGGTCTGAAACGGAATTCAGCGTTCCTAAGTGCTGTCATCCTGCTCTTGAAGAGCTCTGTCAATGCCCTGACTCAGCAGGAGTGAACACCTGTGTGAGTCACTTTCTCTTGTGGCCTCAGTTTCCTCCTCTTCACTCCTTCGGACACAGGGTTGCTCCAAGACACCAGCAAGTTAATGCTTCCGAATTTTTTGGTAAATATCAAGCATTGTGTATTGTAATACAGTGTATTAGCTGAAATGAAAGTATTTTCTGAAAAACAGTGTGTGAGAGCTTAGGTAGCCCTGAGTTCAAATTTCGATTTCACTACTTATCTCTGTGATCTTTGGAAACTCTCCGAACTGCTTTGATATGAGGTTTCTCATCTGAGAGAGAAAGAGTGCTACTTTAGAAGGCAGCTGTGGAGGTTAGATGATGTTACATATATAAAACATGAAAAGAAATTCTTGGGATGTGGGAGACATTTGACCAATGCAAGTTGCTTTTTTGCGTTAATAGAAACGCAAAGCCCTGAGGACTCACAGATGGGTGTGTAAATCCAAAGGCTAGTCCTTCTGCCAGGAGCAAACATGGGAGAAAAGAGCCAGGGGAAAGAAAGGTTAACAGAGCATATTAACAATCATTATTGAGCACCAACTGCATGCCCAGCCTATGACGGAGACACGATCTCTAAATTAATAAGGAGACAGGCATGTGAGCAGGTAGTGTCTTTTCTTATTCTTTCCTCTTTGCTGCTATTTTTCTTTCTCCCTCTATTTCTTTCTCCTTTCTTCCTTTCTTCCTCCCTATGCCCCTTCATTTCAGGCAAGGGTAACACAAAGGGAGGGCAAAACCCTTAAGCAACTGCTGAGAGGTAAACATCAGAAGAAGAAAATGAAGCCCAAAAGAAAGCAATAAATATTTGCTGATCTACACTGTCAGTTTGTCTCTGAGCTTCCCAATGGCCAAAGTAAAGAGGGATAAGCGATTATTTAAGATATTGTATCCAAAACAGCACAATGATTTTCTAGAGGACAGAGTCTATCCTTAGGTCTGCATAGAGGCTGCTTCTCCAAGGAACAGCATCTTCAACAATATTTCTGCTAAACTGCAAGAGCAAATGTTCTGTAGACAGGAGTCAGTGTCCTATAATGTTATAGCTCATATCAATAAAATGCATTCTGTAAGATTAATAACAACAAATTATCAGTGTGGCCCAGACATACAGCTCCCTGGTGGGCTGGCTGGGTCTGAGGGTGAGATGAGGGCATTAGGAGGAATGTCACTTCTGTGTATCCTCCGACAATCCTCCATGTACATTCTTGCTCTTACAGAACTTTTGATAAGTTCTGGGAAGCAGCAGATTCTTGGGCAAGAGCAAGAATGCCACCGATGCCAAGTAAGGACAGATACACAGGCATTGATAGTCAACAAGCGGAGGACAGATTTGATATTTTTATTTTTTATTTTCTTTTTTTAAAAAATATTCTTTTATTGATTTCAGAGAGAGCAAGGGAAAGGAGAGAGATAGAAACATCAATGATGAGAGAGTCATTGATCAGCTGCCTCCTGCACGTACCCAACTGGGGATCGAGCCTGCAACTCGGGGAGATGCCCTGACTGGGAATCGAATTGTGACTTCCTGGTTCATAGGTCGATGCTCAACCACTGAGCCACACAGCCGAGCTGATTTTATATTTTTAGACATTGAAACACTTGATGAGGATAGATGCCTCATGTTGCATGGTTCTAGGACTAGTATAGACTTGAGAGTAAAGCTAAGATTTCCTCAGGAAATAATCCTTGGTCTGTGAAAACCCTGGACAAATGGACAACCATGGCCTGCAATTTGGCACCATGGAGCAGAGTTTTCGAGACCTTGTGCAGGCGACTATCAGAGGTTCTGAAGGGGTGAAATGGGGCTGCCTCCATAAGTTCTATAAGCCAGACTTTTATCTGGAGTATTACTTATCTAGTGCTCTGTAACAAACTGCCCTAAAACCCAGTGGCAGAAAACAGCAGAGGTTTATGCTCTCACACAATTTGTGTGGTTGGTCAGGGACTGGGCAGAATCTTAGATGGGCAGCTCTGGCTCAGAACCCAAGGTGGACGTCACAGTCCTTTTGTAGCATCATTTCTCAGGTGACATCCCATTACTCGTGTGGCATTCTCTTCCTTAGACGCAAGGCGGTAAGTTCAGCAGCTCACATTCAAGAGGAGAGGGTTACATAAGAGCCTATCACATCAGTTTGCAACTTTATTTGCTAGAAAATGTCCCTGCTGCAAATGAATAAAAATGTTTGAGAACAACTTCCAGAAACTGTGGAAATGATAATCTTAGCTTAGAGCAATGGTTCTCTACCTTGGCTGCATATGAGGAATCCCTTGGGATGTTTTAAAAAAATACTGAGGTCTGCCCTGGCTGGTGTGGCTCAGTTGGTGAGCATCATCTCATGCACCAGGAGGTCACAGTTCGATTCCTGGTCAGGGTTGCAGGCTTGATCCCCAGTAGGGAGCGTGCTGGCGGCTGCCGATCAATCTTTCTCTCTCATTGATGTTTCTATCTCTCCCTTACTCTCTCTGAAATCAATAAAAACATATTTTTTAAAAAAAATACTGATACCTGGGTCCCTCTTCTAGAGATTCTTATTTAATTGGTGTGTGATGCAGCCTGGGAACTGAGACTTTACAAAAGCTCCCCAAGTAAGATTAACATGTGGCCAAAATTGAGAACTACGGGTCTAGAGTATTTTCCCACGAGGTTTTTCCCATCGCCCAGCATGATCATTTAAAAACACCTCAAAAGCACATTTTAATAACACCAAACGTTGAATCTTGTGATACCATGGTGAGCTCTCAGAGATAAACTAGTTGTGAAATGTAATAAAGTAATCAAATGAATTGATCTGCTTATGGAGTGTTAGCGCTGAGCCAGTTCAGCGTTATGAGGTGTTGGAGAATGTCTGTCAAAAATGATTTTGGTTTCAAAAGAGTTGTGATTTGGAGCCATTTAGGTTTTACAACAATTCGATAGCTGGGCTAGTGTTGTATTGAGGACACTCCTGGCTCTTGAAGATCAGCCCTCATCAGTAATGTCTTAGGAAGGTGCCCTCCATCTATTCGCTGTATTGGGAGAACCTGTAACGAGCTCATCCAGGAGTGGTGTGAAGGTGACAACGTACCGACTTCGAGGAACAGATCTCTATTTTATCCCCACTTGAACTGTTATTTGATTCTACAAGGTACTTTTTTCCCCGTTTCCTGCTTCTCTCAGTGGGTTAAGATGACCGTGATATATACATGTAACTGACAGAGCGCGGAGGGAGGCGTTATGATGAGGTCGGATAGCTCAGCTCAGTTTAGTTCTGGCAGGTTGGCTTTAAAGGAGTTAATAAAAGGAGATAAACCATAGCCTTGTATGCCATGCAGAATCACCCAATACATAGCTAAAGACAACCAGAATGAAAAAAGGGGAGATTAAAGTAATAACTAATGATAAAAAACTGCACATGCACCTGCACATTAGCCACAGGGGTTACATAATTATGCTCAAGGATCATGGGAGCAAGTAATACACATGTCTGTCACCCGAATGCCCCTTGATGCCGGGAAAGGTATGGCATAAATAGGCATGAACAAAAGTGAATGATGCTTTTCACACTGGAATTGATAATTATTGGATATGGATTATAAAATCTATTGTTGTGATTCCTAGCAACACTGAACCTACTGGGGACCTGGTTACTGTATTGCACAGTCTATAACCATTACCTTATGCAATACCTGCAGCAGTTCTTTTTTTTTTTTTTTAATTTTATTTTTGTTTAAAATATTACAGATGTCCCTTATTGAAGAGACTGTCTTTACTCCATTGGATGCTCTTGCCTCCTTTGTCAAATATTAACTGACCATAATGGCGTGGGTCTATTTCTGAGGTCTCTGTTCTGTTCCATTGATCTATATGCCTTGTTGTACCAATACCAGGCCGTGTTGATTACAGTGGCTTTTGAATACAGTTTGAAGTCTGATAATGTGATCCCTCCCACTCTGTTCTTTTTTCTCAAGATGGCTGCAGATATCCAGGGTCTTTTTTGGTTCCATATAAATTTTCGAAATGTTTGTTCTAGGTCTGTGAAATATGCTGTTGGTACTTTAATAGGAATTGCATTGAATTTATAAATTGCTTTGGGTAGTATGGACATTTTAATGATATTAATTCTTCCAATCCATGAGCATGGTATATTCTTTCCACTTGTTTAAACCTTCCTCTATTTCTTTTTTCAGTGTCATGTAGTTTTCCGAGTACAGGTCTTTTAAATCCTTGGTTAAGTTTATTCCTAGGTATCTTATTTTTTTGGTTGCAATGGTAAATGGTATTGCTTTTTTAGTTTCTCTCTCTGAAAGTTCATTGTTGGTGTATAAGCATGCCATTGATTTCCGGATGTTGATTTTGTATCCAGCTACCTTGCCAAATTCGTTTATCAAATCTAGAAGTACTTTGATGGAGTCTTTAGGGTGTTCTATGTACAATATCATGTCATCTGCAAATAATGACAATTTTACTTCCTCCTTTCCAGTTTGGATACCTTTTATGTTTTCTTCCTGTCTGATGGCTATGGCGAGGACTTCCAGTACTATGTTGAATGAGAGTGGTGAAAGTGGACTGTCTTGTTCTGGTTTTTAATGGAAATGGTTTTAGTTTTTGCCCATTGAGTATGATGTTGGCTGTAGGTCTGTCATATATGGCTTTTATTATGTTGAGGTATGATCCCTCTATTCCCACTTTGCTGAGAGTTTTTATCAGAAATGGGTGCTGGATTTTGTCGAATGCTTCTTCTGCATCTATTGATATGATCATATGATTTTTGTCCTTCATTTTGTTTATGTGATGTATCACATTTTTTGATTTGCGGATGTTGTACCAGCCTTGCATCCCTGGAATAAATCCCACTTGGTCATGATGTATGATCTTTTTAATGTATTGCTGGATCCGGTTTGCTAGTATTTTAGTGAGGATTTTAGCATCTATGTTCATCAGGGACATTGGCCTGTAATTTTCTTTCTTTGTAGCATCTTTATCTGGTTTTGGGGTTAGGATGATGCTGGCCTCATAAAAAGAGTTTGGGAGTTTTCCCTCCTCTTGAATTTTCTAAAATAGTTTGAATAGAATAGGTGTTAATTCTTCTTTGAATGTTTGGTAAAACTCGCCTGTAAATCCATCTGGTACAGGACTTTTGTTTGCTGAGAGTTTTTTGATTACTGCTTCAATTTCATTAGTTGTTATTGGCCTATTCAGGTTTTCTGCCTCTTTTTGATTCAGCTTTGGAAGGTTGTATGCTTCTAGGAATTTGTCCATTTCCCCCATGTTGTCCAATTTGTTGGCATATAGTTTCTCATAATATTTTCTTACAATCCTTTGTATTTCTGTTGGGTCAGTTGTTACATCACCTCTTTCATTTCTGATTTTATTTATTTGGGCCCTCTCTCTTTGTTTCTTAGTGAGTCTGGCTAAAGGTGCATCAATCAGCTGTCAGCCTTATGGGGGTTCCCTTGTAGGTCACTGCTTGTCTCTCTCTTGCGGCCCTTAATATTTTCTCTTTGTCCTTGACATTTGCCATTTTAATTATGATGTGTCTTGGAGTGGGTCTCTTTGGGTCCCTCTTGTTTGGAACCCTCTGTGCTTCCTGAACTTGTGTGGCTTTCTCCTTGGCCAGCCTAGGGAAGTTTTCTATCATTATTTCCTCCACCAAGTTCTCTATCCCTTGCTCTCTTTCCTCCCCCTCTGGCATTTCTATAATGCGATTGTTGTTTCCCTTCATGTTGTCCCAAAGCTCCCTTAGACTGTCCGCCCCTCCCTGCTCAGCTCTGGTTGGCTGGTAGCTCCAGGCCCGCCCCTCAGACTGTCTACTGCGCAGACCCCAATGGCAGCCTCCGCTGGACTGTCCCCCAGTGCACGCGGGGAAGGTGGGAGCCAGTTCCGCGATCAGACTCACAAACGCACAAAGCAGCACACAGGCAGAGAGTCCGCCCTGCAGGGTCCCGCTGCCGTGCACCACGGCCCCCAGCGGGAGGGGACCCAAAGCCAGCTCCACGCAGCTCCCCACAGTGCTGGTCCAGGCAAAGCTGGGGCGGCTTCATGCACCACCATGGCCCCCTCAGGGCTGGTCACAGGGCCCAGCCTCCCGGCACCGGGAGCTCAGGGCGGGAGGGCTCCTCCCCTCCCCCGCGCCAGGCAGATTCAGCGCTTTCTGGGCTCAACACAGTGCCCCACAGAGAGGCAGAGGGGCCCCGTGTGTGGGGGCTCAGCGCAGTCCTCTGGTCCCTTACCACTTGGGTAAGACAGGGCTTGGGACAACCTTCCTATGGTCGGCACCCCGAGCATTAGACACTGGTCGCCGCCACCACTGGAAGCTTTGTTTCCTAGGAAGGCGCCGATCCCTCCAGGACTCACCGCTCCCCTGGGCCCCTCCGCCCTATGTGGGGGTCACTCCTTCCCCTCTCTGCTCTGGGTGTGATCCCCGCTTTTGGATGCCGGCCACACTCCCGAGGGGAGGGAGCTTTGCAGCCTCCAAGGCTCGGAGCCCAGCACGGGCTTCAGGGGGATTCCCCCTTCCTGCGCCCCCTCTCTTACCGGCCTCCGTGATGTGTCTTCAGTGCTCCCCACTCGCACTCCGTCCACTCAGGTATGTGTCTCTGGTTTTTCCAAGCTGGCTCCGTAGGATTTTAGGAGGAAATCGAGTCGGTGGCTGGGAGCGGGGGCGCTGCTGCTTCTCACAGGGCCGCCATCTCCCCTCCCCCGGCAGCAGTTCTGCGGGTGAGGGATTGGCGCTTCCATTTTACTCAGGAGGAAACCGAAGCACAGAAAGAGTAAGTAACTTCTCCAGAGTCACACAGCTACGATGTGGTAGAGCTCGGACTTAATTCAGATGTGCTGATCTTCAAACATGCACTCTTTGTGGTGTATACAATGTTAGCTGAGGGCAGTGAGCTGGGCTGTATGATTCCAGGCGGCGAAATTTCTTCCGTGAGCTGGGTTTGAGATCTTTTCCCTGTTCCTGTGATTCTGAGTTACTGGGTCAGTAGGATCCCAAGATTTTGGCCTTATGGTATCTCACAGTCCCTCGACTCTTGTGCACAGAATGAAATAATGAGAGAAACAAATGCTGTTCATGTTGTGTCTTAAAGGTTTCTTCACAAAGTAATATAAGTACAATCATAGTAAACAGCTAAATAGTCCTGAATCTAGAGCTGAGCTGCTGCTCATGTGGAATATTGATCTGAGAAATGCAAAATGCCATGTATCAGGGAGGGGATTGCCATGCATTTAAGATAAGACTTATTGTTAGCTAGCCTGATTTCTAGGATTTAAGGTAGAATATTGGGGTTGGGTGGGGGTGGGGGGGTTCAATTTCACTAAAGTCACTCACTGTGGGGACTGAGAGTTGATGGTGTTACAGAGATAGGAAAGGCAGTATAACTGAGTGGAAAATAATACCATGAGTTGTAGAGATGTTGACTTTGAAAATATTTGGCCCTTAAGAAATTTCAATCTGGATCTCCAGAGGGAGGCCAGAGGTAGAAATGACAGATGATAATAAAGGTCAAGGGAGTAGAGGATAGCGCACAGGGAGAGAACACAGAGCAGGGAGATCAAGAAAATTCCAATAAAACTTGCCATCACCTTTTCATTCATTTATTAATTCACATGTGTAACAAACTTCCATTATGCGGGCCTGTATGGAACACTCCCAGCTAACATTTTTTTGACCCAGTATGATTGTAAATAGCATCCCTTCCTGTTTACAAAAGTGTCCCAATTTGGATGATAAATCATATACTTAATTAGGTGCTACAAACAATGCTGACTATCAAGAATTTAATGATTAGTTTATGTAGACCCTGCTCTTCAGGAGCTCAACTAAATATTGTTCTTTGTGTTGTGGGTTGCGGAAGTAAAGTAAAAGTTATGCTTTCTCTTATGTAACTTACGATCTGGAGGTGAGGATGTTGATATCCACCTACACAATAAATAATTCAGCTACTATAAGGCAGAGTAGGGTACAAATGAGTGCCAACACCATAGCATCACCCAGTAAGCACTAAAGTACTAGAGAAAGGCCCATCAATGGGATGGGTGTCTTTATTTTGCTCCCTAGCTCTGTTTTCTGGCTTCTCCACCCTCCTCTGTGCCCAGGGAGTCTGATATGCATGGCCTGCGTCAATGGGCTTTTTTGCTCTCTGATTCCCAGCGAGTTTGGCGAATGGAAGGAGCCAGCAGCAGGTCCCAGGAGAGTGAGGTTGGCGCACTTATTCCCTAGTCTCCCTTCACGCTGTGTCACTGTAGGTTGGTTGCATCCCTCTCTCTGATTCCAGTAATCACTCCTCTCCTTACCCCTGGATGGGCAGAGGAATCAAAGTTCAGAGATGGACTTGGCATTGAGCTTCAGTGACCTTCATTTGTGCAGGTTCCTTCCATACCCAGGGATGGATCCCACCAGGGTGTGAGTATGGTCACGTGTTTTTGGCTACCTTGCTAAAATAAGATCTTGTAGTAGTCAGGATTCTAAAAATGATCCCCAAATGTGCGTGTCCTAATCCCTGGAATCTGTGAATATAATGAGATGTCATTCTCGTGACTATGTCATATGGCACAGTCTAATCCCATGAGCCCTAAAAAGAACAACACTTCCTCCAACTGGTGCTGGAAAAGGAAGGCAGAGAGATTTAAAGCAGGAGCAGGACTCGATGTACTACTGCTGGTTTGAAGACAGGGGGAGCAGTTACATGAGAAGGAATACAGGCAACTTTAAGGAAGTGTGGAGGCCCCCAATTGATAGCCATCAAGGGGTACAGGGACCTCCGTCCTATAGCTACAAGGTACTAAATTCTGCCAACACCCTGAGAAAACTTGGAAGCAGATTTCTCCCCAGAGCCTCCAGGTGAGGACTCAGCCTGATGCCTTGATTTTAGCCTTGTGATAGTCTGAGCAGAGAAGCCAGAGAACTTCTGACTTACAGAACTGTGGGCTAATAATTGAGTGTTGTTTTAAGGTGCTAAGTTTGTAATAATTTATTCTACAACAATAGAAAGCTAATATAGATATTGAAACTCATATTGAAGAAGACTTCCATCTCCTACTCTAACTCTCCTTTGTCATACTTCTCTTGGTGTCAGGGAACGTGGAGTGGCCCTGGGAGTGGAGGGATCTGACTAAGGGGAGCTTGAGTTGGGTATAAATTTAGTTTGGATTTGGTGGGATATCATTTTTACATGGTTCACAGTCATTTTCATGAATGGTTATGGGTAGTTTCCTGGTGAAGGAATGGCTTCCAGAAATATTCCTGCCGTTCGCTGTGGTGGTTTGTCTGGCACCACCATAAGGAAATGCGTGGGCAGAGGTTGAACTGTGGCGTGTCCTACAGTGTGTGTGACACAGAGGTCCCTGGGCCCTGGAAGACAAGTAAGGTTGAGCTATAGAGAGCCAAAAGCGAGTCTGGAAAATGCTTCTCCAAATCTTAGAGAGCACGTGTAAAAGAAACTTAATCCACATTTTCCCATAATAATTTCAAAATAATTCTAAAACTTTGTATGACATCACAAAGCAAGCTATGAGACTGAAGGAAGGATGAAAAAAATCTTACAGGTCTTCTCGACTTTGACTCACATCATCACAATTTATGAAGCAGATCATGGTCATCTGAGAAAGTAATTAAAGACTATGCAGCCAAGAATTTAGGGAAAATGTTTTACAGCATTTCATCAGGCAATTAATTAATATAACCATGCTGTTTTTCTGGCTTCTGTAGTTTTTGTGGCAGTTGACAGCTTTGTTTAAACTTATAAGTTTTGGTAGTTTATTTTCTCATTTGAAAATATTCATTTACATTATTAATTTTGTATTTGCAATTTTTTTATTAAAATTAATAAACTCAGTGAATAAATTTCAGGTCCCACAAACCCTGGATCTCCCTGTAAGCCTCCCTGGTGCTACTAGTCTTGGAAAGCACTGCGCTGTGTCTTGTTGGTTTCCCTAGCCCTCGCCTGCAGTGTGATAAAAAGCGCTGTGTTAAATTCCTGTCAAATTGCCCAGTGGAGAGTGATATTTTTTTCTACCTGGTACCCCACCTGATACCCTCAGTGTTGTCTTGAGTGACCCTAAAAAATGGCTAGGCTCTCATAGTGAAAAGGAGAGAGTGGACTTCTCTGGCCAACAAAGTTGCAAAAGCTAAGGAAAGGAGAGAATGTGAGGGACCCAGAGCTGGGCTGGGCTAGTGGGGTTCACAGTGGAGATTAGCTGTATGCATATTAAAACTGAAAATTTTAAAATTCTGTACCCATAAGCCAACACTTGGCCAACTATTATTTTTGCCTAGCGCATATAGTCTTCTCTCTTATTCTAATCTTGTGTTGCTCTTGGAGACAGTAACCTTTAACAGATTGAAAGCTTTTTCTGCTAAATTGCTGAAAACCTAGAAGCTAATTAGGAGATTCTAAGTAACATTTGTCATTGTGTGTGCTATGTATATATATTACATTGATGGAGCTTTCTCTAGTACTTAGTGCTTATTGACTGATGCTATGGTGTAGGCACTCATTGGTACCCTGCCTTATAGTACCTAAGTTGCATGTACATGAAACGTACGTGTATGTGTCCATGTTCATACGTTACCAGGTGGAGAGATCAGCACAGAGGCCATTTCACAGAACCTGAACTAGGCCTCTCAGTGGGCTCGAGGGAATGTTTTTCCCCCCAAATGATGCTGGCAATTTCTGAAACATTGCAAAGGGCTCAATAAGACAGTGAAATATAGATACCCAATCTTTAGAAAGGACTTCTTGTTAAGATACAGATGTTCTGAGGATGGAATTTATTTACCATGATTTCTGTTTTTGTGTGTGTTTGGTGTTTTTTTAAAGATTTTTTAATTGATTTTTAGAGAGAGAGGAAGGGAGAGGAAGAAAGAGAGAGAAACATCAATGTGAGAGCTAAACATCACTTAGCTGCCTCCTGCATGCCCCCTACCAGGAATGGAACCCACAATCCAGGCATGTGCCCTGACCGGGAATCGAACCAATAACCTTTCAGTGCATGGGATGACATCCAACCAACTGAGCCACACTGGCCAGGGCCCTTCTGTTTTATTTTTGCTTGTTTTTAAATAACTTTAAAAAACTTAATTAAGTCATTTTCAGTGGAGAACATTTGAAAAAAGTGCAACAAAATGAATAAAAATATAATAATTATAATTACCTATCAAAATCTTGCTACATGCTTTTTAAATATTTTCTATACATTTCTACATTTTAGATGGAATTGTGCTGCAAAGAGTCTTTATAGCTTCCTTTTTTTATTTAGCAGAATAAAACAGATTTACCATGATCACAAATATTCTTTTCTACCTCAATTTTAACAACTTTTATTGTTTTGCTTGCTACAGAAATTAAACATGACCATTCTAGAAAATGCACAAGTAGATAAGCAAATAAAATAAAATAAAATAAAACAAAATAAAATACATACACACCATCCAGAACTGTCATCATCATTATTATTAATGATGGTCGCTATCAGTATTTTCACGCAATATAATTTTTAGTGGCTGTATTATATTTCATCATATGAATACAGTGTAATTTAGTGAAAGAATCCCATACATTAGATATTAGGTTGTTTTCAGTTTTTCACTGTTATAAATAAACCTTGTTCACCCACTTTTGTAAATATTATCTCTGGTTATCTTCTTAGGATGAATTCCGCTTTTAATGCTTGGCATGTTTTAATGCTGTAGACATCTGAAATGACAAATGGCTCTTAATTAGCCATGTGCCCCGGGCTTTTCAACCTTCCTCAAAGAATAGGCTCCCCAGGGCGGCCGCATCATCTGTTGACTTGCTGGGAGAGCATTGGAACTAAACGCCGGTGATACTCCAGGAGCATATTAGAGTATGTCTTAAAGTCTAATTACATCTAATCTATTACCAAACATGTAGCTGACATTCCAAAATGTTTTCCTTAGTATCTTTAAAATGTGTATTTAGAGAATATCTTATTTTTCTGTAAAATCTCTCCTCTTATTATTTTTTTTTGCCTGCTCAATTCTTGCTATTCTTCAACATCTAGTTCAAGGATTCATGATATTTTGGGGGTTATGGAGCCCTTAAAGGAGAACCTAAGGACCCCAGCTTCAGAAGAGCACAAACATCTTGGCTGTGTCCAAGCCCAGACATCCTCAAAAAGTCACATTGCTCTTCAGTACCTCACTAACATCAAGCGAACCCTATTTTCTTGAGGGCAGGAAGCCCAGATCTCTCCCTATGCGTTTCTGGGTCTCTTGGGAATGTGTACACTTGCTCTGACTGCTGCTTATCAACTCCTGCCCTGGACCGATGGAGACACCCTGTGCAGACTGAGAACATCCTTTGTACCATGCCGCACTCAGACCTGCTCTGACCCGGGCAGGGATGGAGGCCCCTCTCTTAGTTAGCAAAAGCTACTGTCCGATTGCAGAACTGATAGAACTTCATGAAAAGCTAGGGACTTGGGAGAATTACAGTACAGAGATGAGGGAGAAGTGAAATTGAATATTAGGAATAATGGCTGTAAAACCTGAATACTGTGACCCGCACAGAAGGACCCTCAGCGGTCATCCCTCGATGAGCCTGTTCTTCGCCATGCTGAAGAGGTGGGCTGGTCCCCAGAGATCAGACACCAACTCAGTCTTGTCCAGTCTAATTTTAGACTCAAAAGTTTCCACCTGTAATGGGAACTAAGAATGTGGCACTCAGTATAAATATAATGAACTTTATGGAGAGGCTAACAGCCCCCCCCCCCCCCCCCCCCCCCCCCCCCCCCCCGTGAATGGTAACTTTTATATTCAGGAACAAAATGCGTGGCCTGAAGCACTTGGAACATATCATTGTTTCAGGGTTTTCTGCAAACAATGATGGATACTTGACTGAAATATTATAACGAAATGGCTCATCACAATGGTCTCTCAGAACAAAGGACAGACCTGCATGAGAAACAAATCCCAGCTTCATTCTAGAATGCAGGAAAGATTTTGACATTCTACCCCATGCCCTCATTTTTATAAGTTCAATGATAATTGTAATAGCAATAACTCATCTCCAACAGCTAACATAAATTGCCGGCAGATTTAAACACCAAATGGTCTCAATCACACAACCACACCATTGGGCTGAATGTTTTTAAATGTTTTAGACCCACTCACCCACCACGCCCATCCACAGATTCAATTCCTATCCGTTTGTTCCATCTCAAGCCTTTTAATTTTTCTCTGACCTGTACTGATGTCCACTCCTGAAAAGGGCCCAACGCACAAATGATTACTTGCTGGGGTGTCAGTCTGTTTTGCTGACACTGGTCTAAGTTTTGATTGCAAACTCTTTGAAGGCAGAGATCTTGTTTTTACTTTTATGTTTAGCAGTGCCAAACACACCACCCAGTTTACTGTTTTCTCCAAAGATGCTATTGATTGTGAGATTGCACTATTGATTTAATAAAAGCTCCTTAGAAAACAAACAAAAGCCCACTGCATTAAATGTGCATATTGATTGGGAAACTCATCCCAATTTTAGAAGCATTAATGTAGGGGGTGGGGGAATAAAGAAACTCATCTTAGATAGAGAAAATGTGGCATCAAGGAATATGGATTCTCCCAGCTCTGAGGACCTCAGAGATCAACTATTCCAGCCTCTCAGCAAATGCTGGAATTTTCCTGAGCAGCTTTGATGTATTTGGGGTGAATGAGTGAAATTCAGGGAATCCATATGCTCTCTGAAATTACAGGCAAAATTGTGTTTGTGTGTATGTGCACAGGTTTTTCTTAGGAAAGGATTGACTTATTTTATTGGCCTCTTAAAGCCATTACTGGCTTCAATATTTGTAACAGTTAATCTAGGTACTCTTTGTGGGTACTGAGTTTAAATATCTCCAAAGAAAATTCATCGAATCATTCAACTCTTCTGTTAAACTTGACATAAAACTTTCTGTCATGCCCTAGCTGATTCTGGCTCAGTGGTTAGAGTGTTGGCCTGAGGACTGAAGGGTCCTGGTTTCGATTCCAGATATGAGCACATACCCTGGTTGCAGGCTCGATCCCTGGCATACAGGAGGCATAAGAAAGTCCAATGTAAAGACCATGAAATCAGATTAATTATTTTCTTTTCAAATGAATTTAGGTTGTTATTATTATTATCATTTGGCCTAATACAGAATGTGAACAATTTAAGAAGCTAATTTGGTGAAGAAATGTCATATAGTTACTGCTCAGTAAATGTGAGCTGAGTGGGTTAATTCGATGATGAGTGAATGAGTGCATGAAAGGGTGATAACTGAAATATGTGGAATGTGAATTTTGAATGATTTAATGTATAGATTAATATAATGAGTAACTTAAATGAGGGTCTGAGAGTCTAGGTTTTGTATATGTAAATTATTAAGATTCTCTGCTGGACCATGCCAATATTATTTATAACCACAAGCACATTCATTGTAAGAAGTCCACTTCTTCTGAAGGTAGATTCTTTCAACCTTCTGTCCTCCCAGCTGTCTGTCCATTCATCCACCCAACCAACATTTACTGACTATCCTGCATACCTTAGATAAAGGAAATATGGTATGGTGACCTATGTTAGACACTGGGAAGCAACAAGGGACAAGAAAAGCCCATGCCACTGAATGATAACTGCCACCCAAACTCCTGGGATCATAGAATTTTCCATTTAAAAGACACTGTAGTGATTTCAGTTGTTCAACTTCCTTATGGATAGGAAACACAGACCTAGAAAAAGACATAACTACTGGAAGATCCATATTTAGTGGATTCATGATCCCTGAAATATAAAACAAAGAAAATAGGTTGAGGCATACATGACTAAGTAGGCTCTTAGTTTAGCAAAAACGTGCAGCTGACCTCTTAAAAACAGAAGATCCCGGGAAACCTGGCATAGATTGACATAAACTCTGGAAAATAAGCCGTGAAAATTCACTTACACGTATACTTACACGTATACTTAATCGTATAAGGACTTTTGCCCTGTTGACAAGAGCCAAGGAGGCAGCACGTGGAGAAGCCTCCGGAAGCCTCCGAAGGTCGAGGAGCTGGCCTGAGCTCCGCTGCTGATGTGCTGTGTGGTTCTGAGCAGTGCTCTCTCTCTCCGTGTCTCAAGTGACCCATCTGTGGCCTGACAGGACCGGATGCCAGGGTGACACTTTCTCACACAACCTGGTAAGCACCACAGCCTTCTGCGAAGGGTGTTGGCTTGCCTCTTTGCTGTTGTTTTGGACGTTCTCCCCTGGACTGGGGGGTGGCAGGTATGGCCTCCGAGAGGGAGTCTTGGCCCTTTACATACCCTTGAACTCCTCCATCTCAGTTGTGGCCAGTTTCAGACCTCACTGGAAAGCGAAGTCTAATGAAATAGTGCATTACTGAACCTCACATTTCTTCTGAGTACTTAATAGAAATTCTCCCCTTCCCCCCCAGCGTATAAGAAGTCACCCACTTGGTTACACATCTTGGGGAAAGAAGGGGGAAAAGCTCAGGAATCCATTATGGATTTTTAAAAAGCATTGTGGAGACCCGATAAGGCATTGATTGGCACCAGTGTAACTGCTTTTTGCTGTAGCTGCTGATCGATACTGTTGCATTCGAGAGCCAGGGCAGATAGCAAAGCGATTCAAAGCAAAACAGGAAGAGGCGGTGATGAGTATTTAAAACATTTCTCAGAGGTTGGGGCTGTCAGGGAGCTGGGAGGTGGCGTATATGGCAGGAACAGCCCCAAGGATCTTGGGTCCTGTTTAGGCACCTCAAGCTACCCCAGAAGAGCAGTGGACAGAAGAGAAGGGGTGAACCCCTGACATCTTTTGAGCATCTTCTCTATGACTTCCAAGTGAGAGGCCCCAGTGTGATATCGTGATTAATAAGAAATATATATTTGATCATTTACATAATCAAAGTATAGTTCTCATATATATTTGTTCTTCTACTTTTGTGGCAAAAATGTAAGTATATTTATAAAATAAACAATATAGAAGGAAACACTAGAGCGTTACCAATGTTCAGGTAATAGAATTATGGTTCATTTTGATTTCTGCTTTACGCTTATCTTCAGTTTCCATTTTTTTACTAAAATGCATAGCATCAATAAGACATTTAACTTTTGAAAGCATTAAAAATATCTAGCATCTCTCATAATGTGAGAATATAAAGAAAGTCCAGAAAATTGTCTATGTGATGCGGAGTGGCTCGGGAAGGGCCCAGCCAGCTTCTTTCTCCGATATTTCCCTTTTCCCAGGGTTTCTTCTCTATTAAATGATTACAGCCTCTACTACATCAGGCCCCAGGGAGCTCTGTTTCCCCTTAAAAACTGCAAATGCATAAATTGAAACAAATCTTGTTTCCCTTTGCTCAACTGAGACAGGCTGACATTTTCCAAAAGAACTTTAACACTCAGAGAACAAAAAGGCAATAATTACAGAGAATACAAAAGGCATCCCAGTTGTCATGTTTAAAATATAAGCTGCTAGTTCTCTAAGGGCTGCTTCCCGGTGGAATCCAGGGCAGCCGGGCCCCGGCCGAAGCCTTGCCTAGCTCCTCTGAAGTGGGCACCGCCTCGTCTTGGGGCACAGTCACCGTATGAGTCAAGGATGAAGTATCACTTGCTAAAGGGCCACCCATCTGGGACTTTCCCAACTGGTTCTCCTCCAGGAGACATTCCTTCCATCAGCAGCACCTCACCGCGCGTGCACACACACACACATTTGCACACACAAATTTCACATATAAACGTGTGCACACATTACACATATATACATACATATGTGCTCACAGCCCTACACCTATGAAGAACACGGTAACTCACTTCTCAGGTGAGCATCTCTTGTCCTTTACATGCAGGGAAGTGACCAAGTGAAAGCTCACCCATTCTAGATTCACGACATGCTCATGTGTCAAAAACTACACATATGCAGTTTCAGGGTTCCCCGTTTTCATACACAAGCTGGAAGCCGTCTCACCTTTGTCCTTATGCGGGCCACGGAGGCCCCTCACGACCTCCCTTCTCGGTTGTCTTGCCACCCAGAAGCTGCTCTGTGGACCCTGGGAGAAGGCGACTCCGCTCTCCACTGAAATAATGAAATGTTGCTTCTCCCTGCAGCTTACACTGTAGAACTGGCCTGTGCTGAAACTAATTGCGTCCCTCCCTTTTGTCTCTGTAAGCAGCTTGAGGGCAAAAGCTATTTTATTGTTGTATCCCCTACACAGGTTTTAAAAGAGTGTCTCTCCTGTGACACAGGCTCAATAAGTAGTTGTTGACTAATTGAATACTTGTATTTCTATAATTATAGAGAAACTCTAAAGAGACCCATCTAGAATCAATGTGTGGAAGTTCCTGGAGATCTGTTTATATTCATTTTAAAAAAGCACTTTTTCAGAGTCCACACTGGGAAATGCAGCAATGGATTGTTCTGGAAAATACCACTGGGTGAATTCTAGTCAAGATGGAAGTCTACTTCTGAGAAATATCATAATTCAAGCAAGAGATGAAGGCTGAACTAGACGTCCTCTAAAAATTTGTTCTAGCTTTATCTTTCTGATAATTCGAAATCTGAATGCAAGCAAAGAATCTCACTGGAATCAGCCTTTATCATCTGCTCAGGCTGTCAGTGAGCTAGACTGCCTGCATTGTGCACATACACCATTAGCTGCTTTTCTCCTTCCTACCCAGCCCTCCTTTCTCGACTCTAGCTCTTAAACTATATTAAGTGACAAAACAGCTAAAAAGCATTAGCAGCCACCGAAGAGTTACTGACACTTCCTGGGAATCCGTGAGATGCACGTATTTTATCTGAAGATAATTTGGCTTTGAGTTAACATACTTGCTAGGTGTCTGAACTCATTTCTTTCCTTAAAAGGCTGGTTTTCTGAAGCTGGGCCTTGGTTTCTGAGAATTTCCTTGTGCTCCTGCCTAGCCTACCTGTGGCACCGTAATCCTATTTACAGCAGCCAAACTACTTTCTCTGAATCCAGTTTATACGGTGACAGATGGGGGATTCCAAAAGGGAACGTTTCCATTCATATCCAGCCAATCATCCTCATGGGAAGAATGTTTGACGCAAACTTGGTGACATACACAGAAATTTAGCTTCTGGAAACTGTCATCTTCCATTTTTTAAATTATTTCTCAGGAAAGTTGCTGGGCCCAGAATAAGTTTGCCCCTTGCTGTTTTTGGACATTCAAATTAAGCATTAATGAATGATGATGAATTTACCTTACTGAGAAATATTACAAAGTTGGTTTTCATTTTCTGCCTGTGTCCGTCTTCGAATGTGTGTACCATTCATGTCACAGGCAATACTTGATAGAGACACAGTTCATTTCAAGACATTCAATGCCCCATTTCTGACATTTTCCCTTTTTTCCTCTTTTGAAAAACTGGCATTTACAGAATTACTTTGGTTCCAAACTATTGCATATCTGGGACTTTCAACATAAACAATCCATTATTAGGTCAATGTCCTTGTTGGTTAGAGTATCTTTTTTGTTTGTTTGTTTCCTTGGTTTTGCTGTTTTGGCTGTTGTTTGACGCGAATGAACGTGAGGAAAATCCCATCCCCAGTGGGGGGCGTGCAGGAGGCGGTTAATGGATGTTTCACTCTCACATTGATGTCTCTCTCTCTCCCTCTCCCTTCCTCTCTTCCTAAAAATCAATTAAAAATATATATATTTTTAAAAAAATGCCCTGAGCAGAAGAAAACAGAGCCTGCTAGAACTCTGTGGGAATCTCATCTGTGGGGACCCCTGAAGGCCGTTGGGGAGTGGGAACTAAGGCCCTAAGAGGGGAAGCAATTTGCAAAAAATCACACGTGAAGTCGGTGGTGGTGATAATGATGATCCCCACTCTGTTGTGCATTCATGATGTCCCAGGCATGCCTCTAAGTGCTTGTCAGTCACCCACTTCTTTATTCCATTCAGTCATTCTCTGGGAGTGCTGCTGTTATTAGTAATAGATGAGAGAAATGAGATGGGGAAAGGTCACGTATTTTGCCTAACGTTATAAAACTAGTAAGCGATGGAGTCAGGATCTGAACTTGGGTAGAAGGATCGAAACCCTGCTCTTACACATTACGCTTCTCTGCCTTCTTATCAGAAATACGTGGACTCGTTTTGGGCACAGCCTATACATGTCTGTCGACACGTGTACAGGAGAGGAGCCACACACGCGCACACGCATGTATCCTGCATGTATATTGTCCCCTGTCGTTAGCAAAGCTCTGCCTCTGAACAGGGAAAGGATGACTAACAGTCCCTTATGGCTGGTTGATTACCATAATACAAATTCCTACAAATGGAAACTATTGCCCTAGCTAATCTTAACATTCTTACATCAGTAGCTATTTCAAGAAGAAGCAATTCCCATCTGTTATAGAAACATTCTCAGTGACAGCATACATCTCCTTACCCTAATGCCGTCTCACTGCAGAGCACTGGGGGAAACAGCATGGCTCTCTGCTAATTCTGGAAGGCTCTCCCGAGCCCAAGTGTGTGAGGGGACTCAGTGCCTTCTTGGCTGTAATGTACAGAGCAGCGACTATTACCTTTGTCTCTCCTTTCGAGCTCACCTAATGATCAGATGGATGTAACAAACCTTTTGGTCTCTTGTGCTTCTCTCAGAATATAATGAACATCTGTCACTTTTCCGCTTAGCATGTTTTCCCTTTGGAGAAACAGTCCGCCCCTGCCTGGTGGCACTGTCATTCGCAGCGTCCTGCCTCGCCTGGGACAGGGGTGGGCTCATGACCCAGGCTGAGCGCTCCTTCTATCTGCCTGGATGCCGAGGTTGTTTCAGGGTCGGGCACAGGACCAAGAGTGGGGCAGTCAGGGTTTTTCCCTAGACTTCCGAATGAGCCATTGAGGGAGAGGGTTTTCCCTCTCTTGAGGCTAGCATAAGCCTGGGATTGCTGAGAGGCATCCTGGCATGTGAAATGAGTCTGCCTGAAAATTAAGCCCCCCTCCCCACCCCCCAAAAAAAAGATGCAAGAAAGGTAAAGAAGAGATACAAAACCTTAAACTCTTGAATTGAACGACCTCTGAAGCTAGGATCTAATTTAAGGTGTTCAATTGTGCAGTTTAAGCAAAAGGAGAGTTTCTGTCACTTGCAACCAAGAGTCATAATACATGAACTACAGCCTGAGAATGAGAAGGGCACTTAATGATCTAATTTCTCGCCTGGTAGTAAAGCCACGTATTGCACTTCTGTTGTTGGTTACCTAGGTTCTATCTCTGCTCAGATTCCTGCAGTGACAGGAGGTTTGTTGTTATCGACACTTCATTCTACCACTGGCCAACTATAGTTTCTAGACACTTAATGTTTCCTAATGTCAGCCAAGGTGCCTTCTATGTTTTAAATGTTTTTGTTGATTTTAGAGAGAGAGGAAGGGAGACGGGAGAGAGAGAGAAACATCAATGAGAAAGGAACTTAGATGGGCTGACTCCAGCACACACACACACGCACACGCACACACACAGCCGGGGATCTAGCCCACAACCTGGGAATGGGCTCTGACTGGCAACTGAACTGGTGACCTCCTGGTACATGGGACGACGCTGAGCCAACTGAGCCACACAAGCTGGGCCCAAGTTGCCTCCTTAAACCTTCCCTTCACTAACCTCACTGATGTTCTCTGGAGCTTCACGGAGAAGTTAACTTGCTTCTTAAAATAATTGAGGACAATTATCTTGTCTCATTTCTTTCAAACATGTCTTCAGCTTTATTCAGAAGTTAGCAGACTGTTTTGCTCCTTACCATGCCCATATCATGGTTCATAAATAACCTGCTTCTACTAGCTGTTTTAGAAGCTAACTTGGGGAAGGTCAAAGAAGCTGTTGTTGAGCCCCAGACCCCCTTTAGCTGGTTTTTGTTTATGTTTCTGCCCACTGCTTGCTTTGGGGGTGAAAAAGGATTGGATAGTCACCGCACTGGTGGGTTTTCAGCCTTCTTAAAGTATTCCCTAATGCCAGAATTAATCAGAGTATGAAATAAATCTTTCTGGATGAATGTTGATTTGCTAAAGTTCATTTAGATTATCCTTGGGAAACCTGGAATGACTTCTAGCTCTGGGAAGCTCAGAATCCACTGAAGTTCCCAAGCCTTTTATTGTGTGAACAGCTACAAAGCTGAATATTTATACGTTTCCAATTAAAATACTGATTCTAATGATGAAAGGGAGAAATGGATTAACCTTTGGATTTGAGGGTTTTAAGTACTTTCTTGCTAACATCAATACATTTTTTGTAAAATGAAATTATAATGCTTTTTTTTTCAAAAGAAGTCACAAATGTAACCCCTATAATAAGAAGTCAATTAATTCAGATACGCTTAAGGAAAAACCTTAATAAACTGCCTCATTGCCTCTCCTTCTAGTCCCTTAAGGGTATCAATGTGAACAGTGTGATTTGTTTTCTCCCACACCAACCAACATACACAGATACACGTGTCAATTTCCTTTTGTTAGTATCTTTTAAAAATTATATTCATGGCCCGGCTGGGCATGGCTCAGTGCTTGGGCACTGACCTAGGATCCAGGAGGTCGCACTTCGATTCCCAGTGAGGGCACCTGCCCGGGGTGTAGGGGTTCGTCCCCAATAGAGAGTGTGCAGGAGGCAGCCGATCAATGACACTGTCATCATTGATGTTTCTTTCTCTCTCTCTCTCTCCCTTCCTCTCTCTGCAATCAATAAAGATATATTTTTTAAAAAAATGCACATGGCAAGAAAATTCAAACATTTAAAAAAAAAGTTATATTCATGGAGTTGACAAATGCTTATGGAGTGTTTATCATGCATTAGACACTGTTCTAAGCATTGAGGTACAAGAGTGACGAAATTGAACAACCCTGGCCTTCATGGAGCTTTTATTCTAATGATGGGGAGAGAATGCACATTTTAATTGGGTAAAACCCATTAGATAGTGACACAGTAGGAAAGGAGATGAGAAGTATTGGGGGTTGCATTTGAGTTAGTGCAACCAGTCAGGACTGTAGTGTAAATAGTTGTGCTGGGAAAAGGGGAGAGTCAGTGCCACATTCCTGGGGAAGGCTTGTCCTTGTGTGTTTAGGGAACAAGGGCCCTAGCTCTGCTGGAGTGAAGTGACTGAGGGACAGAGTGGAAGCGGTGAGGTTAGGGCCATAGTGGGTCAGTTCCTGAAGGGCCTTAAATGTCTCCGCAAAAACTTCGGATTTTACTCTGCAAGAGACCAGTGGTTTTGCCCTAAGGAATAACATACCCTGACTTACACTTAACAGGATCACTCTGGCTGCTGTGCTGAGAACAGACTGAAGAGAAACAAGGGTTTAGGAAAGCCGGGGGCCTGGTTAGAAGGCCCTCGTAATAATCGAGGAGAAAGCTGGTGGAGCAGGGGGGTGGAAGCGGCTGGGCAGGAAGTGATAGAATTCTAGGTGTATCCTCCAGCTGGGGTACCCAGATTTGCAGAGGGACCAGACGTGGGGTGTTAGACAAAATGTAGAGCCAAGGATGATGCTAAGGCCCTTATCCTAAAACTGGAAGAAGCGTTGCCATCAACAGGTGAGACACACTGCACAATGAGCAGGCATTTTCAAGAGAGAGAGCCCAAGAGTGAAATTCTGAAGGCATGCTAAGTTTGACGTGCCACTGGGACATTACTGTAACAGGTGTGTAACATTTCATAACGTCATTAACTGAACCCCTCCCTCTCTGATTGCTGAGATTCAGGTTATCAAACTGTTGTATGTGTACAGTTCACTGCAGTTTTTCCAAGGCTAGGTTCTTGTTGGTCACGTATCAGCTTAAATGTCACCTGCTCAGAGGGCCCTTCCTTTATCATCTATTTTAAAGTTACACGTTATCACTTCACTCTGCTTAGAGTTTCTGCATAACATTTATCTCTGCCTGATGTTTTTCCTTAGATATTTATAATCCATCTCTGCCCCATAGAATGTAAGCTTTGTAAGACCAGAGCCTTTGTCTGTCTCTCATGCCTGGCACTGGGTAGGTGCTCAATGAATACTTTTTGAAAGAATAAACACTGTGTACATATGCAGATCATCATGTACTAATACTTTGTTTTTATAGGCTAGGTTTCCCAAAAGTGGTATTCGCTGTGTCCAATTGTATTTTTAATTGAACTGATATTGCCAGATTAGTTTCCTAAAAGGCTGTAACAATCCGTTCTCCCACCAACGATGTATGAAAGCAGTCACTTCCCTGCACCAATTAAAGCGCTGGGTGATTTTACCCTTTGATGTTTTACTCCAGCATTGCTTTCTTATTTGTCAATCCTCCTGCTTCTAATGACTTCAAGTAGTTTAAGTAATTCGCATACAGTTAATGAACTCCTACTTGAGGCAGGAAACAATTTGTTTAGGTCTCTTTGAGGTTGTCTTAAAGACTGCATTCACTTTAAACTTCCAGGATTGTTTGATGTTCTGAGTACAGGTGATTTATCCTGAATAGACTTAACTCTTCGGCCCCTTTCTCGTTAGTGCTTGGAAACGTGAAACCACTAAGAGAGTATGTTTTTCCCCCATTATAACACCTGATGGCTTTCTTCAGAGAGATTTATGAGAAGTTCTGTAAGTCCATATTTTAAAACGCATGCATGTTGAATCATTCTAGGAGAGGGATGTGAATAATGGTATAATTAGAGTAATAAATGCTGGGTCCACATTGAAAATAATTTATTTCTGCATAAAGTCTAAGAGGCTTTGAGGCCATCCAGCTGAAACAGATTATTTACATCTTCATTCAGGAGAGGTGGACAGTAATTTTCTCCCCCTCGGATGGTCTTTTCAAGATCTGTACTCACATCATTCATCTAGGGGGAGTCATTTCTTTGTCACTTGATGTCATTTGCCCTTCATTGTTTGGTGTGAATCTCTCGTTTTCATCCAGCTGTGGTATTTTCTTTCACTCCAGGGGTCAGGATGTGTTTAAAGGAAGAGCCCATGAAGTCTGAGGCTCAGTTCAGATGCCTGTCCTGCTCTGAACCTGCGGTGTGAACCGAGCTCCACTGTCTCATTGTTTTCGTTTCTCCTGCATGCACCTATTGGGTACAGGGTGTCGGTCAGCTAGACAGGTGGGCTTGCACTGTTAAAGGCACAGTGCCCCCCAAATCCTACCATCTGGCCAGCAAGAAAGTGTTACATAAAAATTTCCTTGCTGACAAATCAGGTTAGCAACAGTATTTGTTGGTTTCCTGAAAACAGACACTGTGTAAGGTTTGTTCCCAATATCTCATCCACTATTCGAAATCCAAAACCCTTTAAAAATAGCAAAACCTGGTCTGAACTTACCTGATGGTAAATCTGACCTGAAATCACTTGATCCTATTTATGGTCTTTATGCCAATTAAATGAGAAGTTACACATTTCTCTGTAGAGATATCAATGTGTACAATTATGAGGTACTGATCAAATCCCACAGGCTGTGATAAGTAACTCATATTACCTTTCAAAATCCAAAATAATTGGGATTCTGAAATCTAGGGGCTTGGGGTGAAAGCTTTTGGACTTGTAAGTAAATCTATATAAGTGGTGACTGCATGACCAATGAAATATATCATAGATATAAAACAAAGAGACAAAATATTCCTCAACAGTGTCGTACCAATAGTGAAGGAGGTAAGTGAAGCTAAAGTTTGCTAAAGAGTTTTCATCGACCAGAAGACTAAAAAGCCAGGGTAATTTCTGGGGTAACCAAACAAACAATTGAAAATGTATATAAGTTTCGAACTAGCAGGAAAAAAATAAATATAAAATTATTTTTAACAAATCCAAAGCAAGACAAAAAGGAGAGTAAAAAGAATCATAGAACAAGCAAGAAAAGTGTAAAACTCAATGAAATTTACATTGAATTTAATGGACCTCAATGGTCCATGTAGAAGTAAGAAATATGAGAACGAACAAAAAAAAATAAGAACAAAATAAAAACACATTCGGGATTTCCTCTGAAACCCAAGAGACACAAACTGTACATAAAAGTATAAAACACTGAAACTAAAAGGATTATAAAATATACTGCATGCAACTAGGAAAGCCAAAGGACACAGACAGGGAGGGGGCAGGAGGGCGTCAATGGGGGACATAAGGGGACATCTGTTTCAACAGTAAAGATAAGTTTTAAAAAAGTAATGCTAGTATAATCTATTAATGACGGAAACAATAGATCTTAAGGCACAAAGATTTACTAGAGATAGAGAAGGTCACTTCATAATGCTAAAAGGTTTAATCCACCAGGAAGCTGTAACAGTTCTAAATGCCTATACATATAACAAATTCTCAAACTAGGTAAAGTTAAAGTAGACAGAAAATACAAGGAGATACAGACAAATTTATGAAACCCATAGAACAATTTTAATACACATCTCATAGTAACTGGTAGGGTAACCAAATAAAACTTCAGTAGGGATCTAGAAAATTTGAATATTATCAATAAATAAGTTTACCTAGTGGGCATAAATAAAACATTAAGTGCTATGACTGCAGAGCAGGAGTTCTTTTCAAGCACAAGTAGAACATTCATAAAATGTAACCTTACATTGAGTTATAAAGCAAGTTAGAATGAATTCCAAACGTTTGAAATTATATAGAGTATTTTCTGTCACCCTAAAGCAGTTATTCTAATAATCAATAATTCATATATTTGGATATTAAGAAATATATTTCTAAATAGCCTTTTGGTTAAAGAAAAGACCGTAAAGAGTGTTGGAATATATTTAATCAAATAACAAAAAAAATACTACACATTGAAAATCATGGATGCAGCTAAAATGATGATTAGAGGGAATTCATAGTTATAAGCATACACAGGAGAAGCTAAGAAAGCCTGAAAATTAGTAAGCTAAGCATCTTCTTAATGAAGTTGGAAAATAGAGCAACAAAATAGACTCAAAGAAAGCAGAGATCAGTAACAGCGGAAACTGACGGAAGCAACTGCAAATATGCAGTAGGGAGAATCGACAGAACCAGACACTGTTTCTCTGAAATACTTCTTCAGTTGATAAACCACCTGTGAGACAGATCAAAGAAAAGCAAGTGAGCCGCAGATAACTAATAATCGGGAAACTATAACATCGCTTTTAATCCAATAAATATTAAAAGAATAACGGGCCTCCATAAGCCATTTTATGCCACTAAATTTTTAAAAAGACCAGATCTTTCAAAATGGACCCAGAAAAAAAGAGAAAAAGACAACTGAATACTTACTAGACTAATTAAATTTGTAATTAAAAACCTTTCTACAAAGTGAACTCCAAGCCCAAATGGTTTAACGTGAGAATTCTTGCAAGCATTTCAGGAAAAACATCATTTTAATTCTACATAAAGCGTTTTAATGAAAGATAGGAATTTGACTATACCTAAATTAGGAACATCTATCTCTTAAATGATACCATTGAATAGTACATTTTAAATGAGCAAATTGCATAATGTGTGCATTGTATCTCCATAATACCGTTCTATTAAAAAACCGAAACTATCATGTTTCGGAACGCATGCCTGGGCAGCGAAATCAAAAAGGAAATCAAGGAGGTGAAGAGTATAGGACTCAGGGCGCCGGGTGCCTGTGGGAGGCAGAGGGGCCCGTTAGGCAGGCGGCCGGGCGGGGTGGGTGACTGTGGAGTGATGTTTACGTCTATTTCTTTACCTCGGTGATGGCTACACGTCTTTATTTTGCAGTAACGTATTAAACTGTCCATTTATGCTTTAAATATCTTCTGTGTTTGTGTTATACTTCACTGTAAAAATGTAGTCAAATATTAAAAATTCATGTAAAGGAGCGAGATGGAAAC
Organism: Miniopterus natalensis; assembly: GCF_054644295.1. Taxonomy (NCBI): domain Eukaryota; kingdom Metazoa; phylum Chordata; class Mammalia; order Chiroptera; family Miniopteridae; genus Miniopterus; species Miniopterus natalensis. The sequence goes on along the minus strand of NC_142084.1, from coordinate 82,026,137 downwards.
ATGATAAGGTCGGGAGCATGGTAAACTTTCCAAACCGTCAGAGCGGCGGACACGCGGGCACCGCCAGGAGGAACGGTGTAGCTCTCTCTGTCCGCATCAGTTCGTGCGAAAGTTCCCTTTGGCTCTTGGTTGGACTGGGGTAGGAATTTCTAGCCACTGAACATTAAAAGAAAACCATTACCTGAGACAAAGCATTGACTGTACATTTCCCCCCCCGTCCTTTGAACTTTGTTATGTTCCAGCAAAGCGTGAAGTATGATCTAATGATGATAACAGTGACGATGACAATGACGATGATGGCAGCTAGCGTTCGTTCTTACACACCCTAAGGCATGCACAGAACTTCACCTTAGTCTTCCAGACAATAGCATAAACTAGTTAGTGATTTTCTTCCTGATGTTTCAGCTTAAGGAACAGAGGATTAGAAATTTCACATGGGTTGCCCAAGCTCAGCAGTTTGGGAAATGAAAGAGCAGTGATTAAGGCACTACTGACCCCAGTCTATGAGAAAGAAAGGGAGTCTCAGGGGCATCCAGCAATTTATACAGTGAAGGAACAGGTGGAGTTCAAATCAGCTCTCTTGTCTGCAGATCTACAGATTTCCTTCATGTCTCAGGATAATCATCGGTAATTAGGTGCCCTGGGCACATTTCTATTAGTTGTTTTTTGTTTTGTTTTTCTCATCTGTGGAATTATTGAAGAGAAACCAAACTCACACATGCATTTCTTCCTGAGCCCCTGGAGAATGCCCCAAGGAGTTGGAACTGCTTGGCCACAGCTGTTTCTAAGCTGAACTTCCTCCCCTGCAAATCGCATTTCTTCTCGGCTTCTTGGAGGAGCCTGTTTCTCCCCGGCCTCCTTGGCCTTTGCAGAAAGAAGTGGGCTAAACCTTCTGGAGGCATTTTCTCTCTCTCCCGGGACCAGTCTCCTCTGCGCTCCCACCCGAAAGCCGGGACCTCATTACAGGTCCTGCAGGAGCTCGTTCACTCTGCCCCTCTCTCCGCAGGGAGCTCACCCCCCCGGGGCCCTGCCAGCCCGGCGGAGGGACAGGCTGACAGCTGTTTCTGTGGCAGTGTGACATAATTCGAGATGCTTGCATCTCCTGGTAGCTCACACCTCTCGAGAACAGCTGTGAGTTAGTGACAGCTCAGGGTCCTGGTTCGCCTGCTTTCCTTCACAGAATAAGATAATTAAAAAGTCACCTGTTTCTAAGAACTGTTCCCTTTTTCCACAAATGAGGAAATAGGGGCTTAGAAGGCAAACGTCCTGCCTGAAGTGAGTTTGACCGAGACGTGATTAGAAATCGTATCTCCCGGTTCTTAGGCCTTGTGTGCTCCTTCTGCTGTTCTTTTGTCGCATGAATTTATAAGATCACTGATATCTGGGTGCTGTGTTATTTAGACAACAAGAGTTACAATGATAAAAAGAGCGTGATTGTAGGAATGTCTAGAGCCTCTCAGTACAGGAATATCTCAGACTGTTCAAGTTCAAAGCAGCAGCAAATGTTAATGATAGAAATATAATTGCAAGGAGACAGCCAAAAAATGTGTTGGGTGGAGTGATGCTCAGGATTATGATATAAGAAAATGGCTAATACCTTTTAAGTCCTGAGTATAGGAATATTGTCACTGTGACAAATGAACCTTTGGGGCAAGGGTGCTTCTTAAAGCATATCTATTAACCTAAAAGTGAGAAAACCCTGTTAGATGAGTTCACCTGGGTAGTCTGATTAGTTGGTGGGAGAAGATCTGAACATGAAATGAGAAGGCATGGGTTGTAATTCTGACCCCAAAAGTGGTTAAGAGAGATGCTTTATCTTTCTGAGTCTTAGTTTCACACTGATAAAATGAGAAAAATGGACTAGATCTGTAGTTTCTTGAATTTTAGTGCACATAAAAATCCCCCGGGGGACTTAACAAAGCAGACTCCCATTCCCTGAGATTCTGATTCATTGATTTGGGGGAGGGCTGTGAGGTCTGCATTGTGTCAGACTCCTAAGAGGATTAGTGAAGGTGCTTCTAGGATAATTCCTGAAAATAGACTGGGGTAAAAGGATCCATCAAAGATTTAATATTTTGTAACATTTTTGTAACATCAGTTAAAACCTAACAAATGCTGAAAGTCTCTGCCGTTTAATAACACTTTCAGAGCATTACCTGTTTGCTGCCTTGGGTCACAATGCCATCAATTCAATTTCTGTATCACATTCATAGGCTTTTGTGGAGGCCAGCGCAGCCCAGCAGGAGGGAGCACGAGTCTGAATTCCAAGGCAGAGTATCAGCCTGCTTGGCCGTTACTTTATTTCCCTGGACTCCCCAGGTAGGTGTTAAAGGTCTTTGGCACTTTCAAAATAGTTGAACAAAAAGAAGCCCTTCTAATTTTTTAATTAAGCAAGTTTGACCTTCAAGGCTTTAATTTCTCTTGACATATAACTTATTACTTAATTAAAACATAGTGAAATATGAGACCTCATTTCTGGAAAAATAGAGAGTCATGGTTATTTCTATTTTATTAAAGTCTCTCTTATATCTGAAAGGTATGGGCTGAGGTGAACAGAGCAATGTCCCATCTCAGGGAGAAAGGACCCAGCAGGAGTCAGACCTGCTGATTGTGCCATTTTCCTTCTGAAACAACTGAAGCTTATGAAAGCATCAAGCAGAGAGACGGGGGAAAAAAATCAAACTCATTTTGCTGAGTTATGTCAGAAAAAGAAAAATAAAAAATTAAGAATGATAGTATTTCAATGAGCAACTAAATAGGAATAATTACTTCCCTGTTTTAAAAACAAATACAACATCATATCAATGATTTTTGTTTATGTGCTTTTTTTCATGGCTTTTTAAGTGTGTTTGCATCGGCAGGAAAAAATATTCATTAGAGGAGATATTTTAAAAAAATCATTGAGGGTTTTAAATGATAATATATATATTTTAAAGGCCAACATATTTTTCTTACTTTTTAGAAGGATTTGTAAAAAAAACAAAACACAAAACAGGGTAACAAAACAAGGAAATTGTAAATATGGAGGTGTGGATGGTTTCCGTAGATCGTTCTGGTATGAGGCGCCATCAAGTCTGTTTGGTGCAGTGTTGGGTGTTACAGTGACTTAACTACATAACAGAGCTCTATTCACTGAAGAATTGTCAGTTACTTAATTGGCTGGTCTGACACCATAAACTTTGTTTTGATGAGACCATGGAATCCTAACATGGTGGCCTGGGAAGGGGTCTTAGAGATCGTTGTTACAGATCTTTCTGCAGACATGGAAGCTAAGGCAGAGGAAAGGACACAGTAAGCACGGTGGGCAGGAGGCAGAACCAGGAGACGAATTCAGCCCTTCCTGACTCTGCTCCCCCAAACTAGTGGCATTTCCCCAGCACTTTAGGGGTGAGATGGCCACAGAAGTCACCCCCTCAGGATTTCTCTGTTGGGAAAGAGAAACTAATAAGTCACTCCTTTGACTCTTGGTGCAACCAGTAAATGAGCAGGAACATCCAGGAGCGTCATACATACTGACATTCCCTCCACAGGGAAGGACACACTGAGAGTGGAAGAAGCACGTCCTTTCCCTGACGACTTAACTACTTCTTCACCCAACATCTCTTGACTGTGCCAAGTGTCAGGTACTCTGCTAAGCACTAAAGGAAGCCATGTGTAAATTAAGATGCAATCTCTGCTTCCAGGACTTTAGTTGGTATTTCTCAAGGACCTTTCACATCCCTAAACTGATGGGGTTGATTTTACAAACTCCCTGTGAAATGAGAACCTTCTGTCTCAGGGCTTGCGTCCATTCTGCTGCCAGCAAAGTGGGGCAGCAGGAAGAACTAGTGGCTAGAACTGTATCGATCCCCCGTTCGCTCAAAGCAGGGTGAGGATTTAAGAAATGACCCCAACTTCAAGACAAAATAGGGCGTTGAAAGTGTGGTGTGTCCAAGTAGGAAGGACAAGTAGTAATAATAATAATAGTAGCGGTTACTATGTGTTGAACTTACGAAGTGTCAGCTTCCGTGCTGAGCCCTTCGTGAGAACCTCTCCTTGAATACTCTATGACTCTAGGAGTCAGGTGCTAAACTGAGGCTCAGAGAGGTTACTAGTAGTATGTCCAAGGGTATCCAGCTACTGGGGTAAGAAACTGAAATTGAAATTCACTGCTCTAACATAGGGGTGCATATATTCTTTCTGATTAGTGTTTCAGGATTCTCAGGATATATTCTTAGAAGTGGGGTCACTGGGTCAAAAGGCAGCTCCATTTTTAATTTTTTTGAGGAAACTGCATACTGTTTCCATAGTGGCTGCACCAGTCTGCATTCCCACCAGCAGTGAGTACGCAGCAGTAGATGAGTGGATAAAAAGCTGTGGGACATTTACACCGTGGAATACTACGCAGCTGTAAAGAGGAAGGACCTCGTACCCTGTGGGACAGTATGGATGGACCTGGGGAAAATTATGCTAAGAGAAATAGGCCAGGCAGAGAAAGACAGACTTCATATGATCTCACTTATATGTGGAATCTAAAGAACTTAATAAACTGATGAACAGAATAGATTCAATGACATGGAAGCATGGATCAGACTGACAAATGTCAGAGGGATGGAGGAGGGCAGGTGGGTGGAAGGGGAGAGAGTAACCAAAGAATTTATGTGCATATATGCACAACCCAAGGACAGGGACAATGGTGGGGAGAGGGACTGGGGAGGGGTGTGGGGCGAGATGGAATGGGCAACAGGGAGAAAAAGAGTCATCTGTAATATTTTGAACATGAAAAAAAATATTTTTTTTTAATTAAAAAAAGAAAGAAATTCAAGTGTGTATAACTCCAAGGCTTGAACTTTTAACTATTACATTTTAGGCAGAACAAAGGAGCCAGTGATTCCACAGTTAAGTAGAGCAATTCAGAAATCTTGGATAGTTCACATGTTCAGGCAGATGATCAGTGAACATCTAGGATATCTCTCAGCAGCTTCCATGGTTTAGGTCAAAGATAAAAGGGGGAATTACAGGAAAGATCAGGACACAACCTTAACAGAGTTCTGTGGGTATCAGAAGAAGAGTTTTCAGGGAGAGTGACCATGATGCAGACTCTAAATGAGGCAGAAGCTAGTTCTTAAAGCAGGTATCTAATATTTGAGAATGTACAGTGCCACATTTTTGCTTGTCAGGGAGGGAAACTTTCCCCCTATCTTCTTAGGTCCAGTGGCTGTGGGGTTTGTGAATTAAACCAAAAAAGACAGATTAAGAGAAGAAAAGGCGCACAAGTTCTAGTGACGTTTTGTATGCACTGGGGTTCATAGAAAAGAAGTGAAATTTAGAATGGCTGGACTTGGGGACTTATATACCATTTTAAGGAAGGAAAGGGATTTGGGCTTTAAGAAATGATAAACTGTGGGCAAGTGACCAGGAAATATTGCGGGGGAACTAATGGAAGATATGGGTTATGTTACTAAGACTTGTTCATGCGGAGTTGTCTTGGTGCTGACTTTCTGTCTCTAGTGATAAGAGTCACTCTCTTCTCATTGGTACAGGAGAGGGGGAGACCTTCACAAGGGAAATTTTTGCCACTTTTATAAAAAGAGATTTGTGTTCTGCAGAAAATGGGAGGGCAGAGAACTCTTCCTGCAGCTGTTAATTCTCAATTGCATCCAGCTCAGTTATTCTATGCCAAAGTGGCCTATTTTGAGGTAGTATATCTTGATCCCATTTATATCTAGTCTCTTCTAATAAATCTAATAAAGTGGGATTGATGCTTTATGATTGACATCCATGGAAGGGGGATATCAGCCCACTTTTTCCAAAGCACAGGGTATATGTGCTTGAAAAAGAATTCTCTGAAATAGATAATTGGCTGAGACAAGGGCATTAATCTAGGTCCTCTTTGACACAGGCACCAAGATGAGATGAAATGTGCCAGGATTTTATTAGGGGAAAATGCCTGTGTAAAAGGAAATGGGGAGGGAATTGGGAAGATGGGGAGAGGCAAGATGCAATGAGCCCTAAGTGGAGAAGAGACTGAAGACTGGGTCAATCATCCTAAACTGCCAGATGGTCTAGAGAAGGTTCAGGAAAGCCATCAGATAGTCTCAAGACAATGCCAGCCATCTGAAGAGTCCATGTCTCCTAGGACCTGTCTGGCTTAGCATCCTCTATGGACCCAGTCACTAGCTGGCAGCCAGAGGGAGTCCTGGTGTCAGTGCAAGTGTGGGGATCACCTGGGACCTTACATCACACTTCCTGCAGCAGGAGGTCAGCGAAGCCCAGTCTCAAGACTGCCGCGAGTATATATCAGATATGCTTCAAAAGTAGGAGAGGTATTTTATTCCCATTTTATAGCTGAGAAACTGAGTGATTTCCTTGAGGTCAGACATTGATTCTGTGATAGAAAGTGAGGCTGCCTGAGTGTGAATTTCCTCTCAGGAGACACTCAGTGTAAATGTTCTTCTAGGGAAGTTTTCTCAAACTTGAATGTGCATCAGAATCCCCTAGAGGGCTTGTGACAACAATGATTGCTGGCAAACACCCCCAGAGTTTCTGATTCTAGGGACTGGGAATGACACCTGAGAATGTGCATTTCCAACAGATGCCCAGGTGATGCTGATATTGCTAGTGGGGCGGGGGGGGGGGGGGACGACTTGGGGGACCAGTGTGCTAGATATTATATGCTTTTCAATTCTCTAAGCATATGTGCTTGTACTTAGAGGGTGGTGAGGGGAACTGAGAGCAGGGGAAAGTGTCGTATTCAACTTACAAACTCTTCCCCCTTGCATAGTCGGCTCACTGTGCCTAAATTGTGGTAGGTATGCAATAAGTATTTGTTAAATTGAATTTCTTTTACTTTGGGAAAATTTTATGACATACTCAATAGAGTGAAAACAGACCTGTCTTTCCAGAGGAGGAACATTGGAACTGCCTCAGATTTCTGCCAGAAAGGATTTATCCTTAAGAGAAACAGAAGTTGCCTTGCCTGTTTTCCCAAGCCCTGTGGCATTTGACATCTCTTCTGCTTTCATCACATTACTGAAGCCAGGGGCACAAGGGGGCAGGAAGGAGGCGGCAAACTCAGTGTGATTTCTGGTTTGTAGAAACTCCTATTACATACACATATAATTTTTGATGTGTGCAGCAACAGGCACAAGGGAAAATGTTCTGGCTGCTAGTTTTCACATCTGATGATAGTCTTAAGAGTTCCCTTCCTTCAGTCAGGCCGTTGGGTTTGCTATTTTGTGTAGTCAAGTGATAAGCCAAAGGGCGGGAGGGACGCATCTTTGCTGCAGCTGCTGCTCGATGGGGAGATGGCTGACCTGGCAAGTCCAGTCTGAAGTGGCCACAGTCATAACAGCACTGGGTGCCCAGCATTGAGCTAAGAGCTTTAATGCATATTTTATTCAATCATCACAAAAACCAGATAGTGTTGGTGTTATCCTTACTCCTATATCACCAGCTGAGAGAATCGGGCAGAGCTGTGCGGCTGGTGAGTGGTAGATCCACGATTTGGACCCTGGTCTGTTTGACTACAGCGTCTTTACTGTCAATCCCATTGCTTCCCGAGTATGTATGTATATCCATCCATTTGTCCATCCATCCCACGTAACAGGATCACTTAACCCATCCAGCGCTTAAAGCAGGCAGGGGACTTTCCCAGTGTCACGCAGTGAATTAGCAACCGAACGAGAAGAACAAAGGTCTCCGTGTCCCCTGAGTCAATGTCCCTGTCTTTCCTAGTTACCCTGCCCTTGGACTTAAGCATCATTATTACTCTCTTTCACTTTGTGCTTCTCCGTGACAACTGGGTGTCACTTAGTCATCCCTCCCATGACTCAGCGCCAACAAGGCCTGTGCCGTCTACTCTTACTTTGCTCCAAGTCCACTTCACCCCCCTCTCACCGCCCCCACTCCTGGCAGCCTAGGAGGCCTGAGTATATTCTCCAGTTATACCTATTTTAATTTCTCCTCAGGTCACGCATCCTGCATGTTAGGTCTGATTTAACAGGAACTTTGGGACGAGGGACGACAACTTCACCTGCCTGTCTCATTGCTAAGAGAACAATACTGTCACAGCCACGGGGGATCATCTGCTGGCTCTCTTTCATTGTAAATAATTATCAAGGAGCCCAAAACAAACTTGTCAGGGCCTTCATCACGTGGACAAACAAATGACAACACAACACGTGTCAGGCAGTGATCGCCATCAGTACACTCACCCGTCTTCCCATTTAGGCCTGGAGAAAACCTGGACTAGTTAGCCCGGTGGCTTTATCATCACGTCTTCCAAGGGAAAGACGCTACTCAAGTGAGAAGAAATTGCTTTTCTCTTCTCTCCTGGAAACATTGGCACACCGTCCATTGGTATTCTGCAAAAATTAAGATGCCATCCCCCAGTCTCCTTTACCAGAGAGGGTACTAGAGGAAAGGTGATGTTGATATCTAACAGTCCCTTGAAATCATTACTGTTTCTGCCAGTGAGCAAAGGAAAATGAATTCCAAGTCAGGTTGAGGACTGCTTCTTTACCTCATTTTCCACCGAACTCAAATGAAAATAAAGAGCCTTTCGTGTCCTCTGAGATTCTCTTATTAGGTTTAAGTTATTCCAACCAACATTGATACTTCCCCATTCTCACTTATTATTTGTGATAGAGACTCTGGACCTTGTTAACCATAGGATACTGGGAACAACTGATCCTCGGCAGCAGCAGTTTCCAAATCCCGGTATAAGAATGGATGTTTGCATGTTTTCACGAGTCCACGGCAGAGCGAATAAATGAATCTGTCCAACGCATCGATTGCGGAAGTTGTCACTCCCTACTCTCCTTGGTGAGATCTCTCTTGGGACTTGTCTGCTTTCTCGCCACAGTATTTCCACTGCCCAGAAGAGCATAATGCCCAATGGGCATTCGATACCTATGTTTTGAGTAAGTGAACAAATGCAGTTTGGGGAAGAGCTGTTCTTTATTCTGCGATTATGTCCCTTTTTGCTGTTAAAAAAATTAAGGAAATAATGGTGATATGTAGAAGTGATTTTTAATGTCCTTACTTGGTAAAACTAAAGGCTAAGGACTCTGTCACGGTCATCTGAATTTGGTTTTTGGAATTTCGCTGGGTTGAGAATATAACAACCTGTGATCTAATTTTCTTATGTGAAAATAGAGAATTGCTGCCCAGTGGGAGGAAATAACTTGCCTAAATCCTCAGTAACTGGATTATTATCTGTTCTTCTGTGTCGTCTCCTGATTTATGGAATGATAATTATAGGCTGATTCTTTCTTTCTTCTTTGTTGTTCTGAATCACTGTGGTCTCTGAAACAATGTTGTAAGTTCCTTGAGAATGTGGCTCACGCTAAGTTCTTTTTCCCCAGTGTTAACAGTGCTCCTTGTTTGGGGCACCATCCATTGTACTGAACATCTGCCTTGAAGGCTAAGCTAAGTGGGTACAGATAAAGGCAAGGACCACCCCCTCTTTTTTGGATACTAACCCCTTGTCTGGTATATGGTTTGCAAAAATTGTCTCCCATTTTTGGATTGTCTTTTCATTTTGTTAATTGCTTCTTTTGGGGTGCAGAACCCATTGAATTTGAAATAGTCCCATTTGTTAAGTTCTGCTTGTGCTGTTTGTGCTCTGAATCGTGTCCGAAAAATCACTGCCAAGATGGATGTTGAAGACTTTCCTCTCTATGTTTTCTTGTAGGAGTTTTATAGTATCAGGTCTTATGTTTAAATCTTTGGTGCATTTCAAGTTAATTTTTGTGAGTGGTGTGAGGTAGGGAACCAATTTCGTTATTCTGCTTGTGTTTCTCCCGTTTTCCCAGTACCATTTGTTAAAGACACTACCTTTCTCCCATTGGGTGTTCTTGGGTCCCTTGTTGCATATTAGCTGACTGTATATCCTGGTATTTATTTCTGTTTCATGGGTCTATGTGTCTATTTTTATGTCAGTATCATACTGTGTGTATGTGTGTGTTTACTATGTCTTTATAGTATAGTTTGAAATCAGGAAGCAATAAGCACATGACAGATGCTCAACATCATTAATCATCAGGAAAAAGCCAATCAAAACCACAAGGAGATCTCACCTCACACCCGTCAGAATGGCATCATCCAGAAGACAAGAGGCCATGGGCACTGGTGAGGATGTGGTGAAAAGGGAGCCCTTATACACTGTTGACAGAAATGCAGTTGGTCCAACCACTATGGAAAACAATATGGAGTTCCCTCAAAACCACTAAACATAGATCTACCCAGCAACATACTATCCAGCAATTCCATTTCTGGGTATATGAAAACAGGATTGTGAAGAGATATATGCACTCCCATGTCTATTGTCTCATTATTCACAACAGCCAAGATATGGAAACAACCAAGATGCCTATCAATGGATGAATGGATAGAAAATATGTGGTACATATACACAATGGAATATTATTCAACCATGAGAAAGCAGGATATCCTGCCTTTTGCAACAACATGGGTAGACCTTGAGCATATTATGTTAAGTGAGATAAGTCAAATACAAATACTGCATAATATCACTTATATGTGAAATCTAAAAATGTCACTCATAAAAAACAGAGTAAAGTTGTGGTTACCAGGGGATAAGGGAGTAGGAGGATAAGATTGATGTTTTCCAAGGGTACAAACCTACAACAAGGAGTAAATAAGCCATAGAGCTCTAATGTACAGTATAATGAATATAGACATTATTGTATATGATTATGTAATGTGACAAATATTGCTACAGTGACAATCATAATACAATATATAAATGTATCAAAGTAACATGTTGTATACCTTAAATTTACACAATATTCTAAGTCAAATATTTATCAATTAAAAAAAGAAGAAGCAGTCCTGGCCAGGTGGCTCAGTTCGTTGGAGCATCATCTTGTACACCAAAACGTTGTGAGTTCAATTCCGAGTCAGGGCACATACCTAGGTTTCAGGTTCAATCCCCGGTCAAGGCCTCTGTAGGAGGCAAGCAATTGACGTTTCTCTCTCACATCTCTCTCTCTCGCCCTTTCTCTCTCTCTAAAAATCAATGAAATAACATATTCTCGGAGACATTTGTAATATTTTCAACAATAAAGATAAATTTAAAAAAATAATTTGAAAAAAATGAAAAAACCAAAACTTAAAAAATCCATATCTTCAGGTGGGGAGGAAGGAAGGAAGAAAGGAAGGAGGGAAGGGAAGGAGGGGCTCCTATTAACCATCATCCCTGTTTCAGAGTCTGAATGAAGACAAGGAAACATAAGCCTGAACCATGTATGCCAAGTAAAAAGCTGTTATCTGGTCAGTCCCACATGAGGAAATTGATTTATAACATAGCGATTAGTTCATAAAAGTGGACGAACGCATGGAGCATTCATCTTGAACATGAATTTTGAGACTAAGTTTGCCAAGATAGTTGATATTCCCTTCTCACCCAACCCTCAAAGTCATAAAAATAAAGAATAAAAGCCTGGCCGGCGTGGCTCAGAGGTTGAGCTTTGACCTAGGATACAGGAGATCAAGGTTTGATTCCCAGTCAGGGCACATGCCTGGGTTTCAGGCTTGATCCCCAGCAGGGGCGCGCAGGAGGCAGGCAATCAGTGACGACTCTCTCATCATTGATGTTTCTCTCTCTCTTCCTCTCCCTTCCTCTCTTTGAAATCAATAAAAACATTTTAAAAAAGAGAATAAAAAAGAATATTCTTTCTGCATCTCTTTTAACACTGTGATATTGCAAGAAAGGACCATATTTCTAATATTTAAACCAAACATAAACTATGTAGCTAGAAATACATAAATAAAATGAACTTTTTAACAATGGAATGAACATTAAATAGATCTAATAAGAAATATCATAATTTACTTTTGTCTAGGCATTTGCTAAGATGCCTGAAAAGAAATAATAGACTACTCTTTACCTCTATTCTGTTATAATTTTGCACCTTTCTACTTTAATTATTATTAGTTATTCATAAAAATCTAATTAGTAGTTTATTTGAAATCTCCTTTTATAGTAATTGGTCAGATTGCACACTCTTACTAAAAACAGCCTGATCTATTAATGACTGTTTTTCCCTATCTGCTTCTAAGAAGAATTATGTTTTATTTTTGCTTCTAACTTCAATTATAATTTCTTATATAAGTTTGTTGTTTCTTATTTTAAGAAATCTTGTATGTTAAACAGTAGTGTAATAAGGAAAGCTTCCTCATTTTCCTTTACTTCTTTATATTATCTGAATTTATGCCCTTAAACACATTAATTATGCAACTTAAAAAAAATCACACAATGAAAATAAAATTAAGCCCCAATCTAGTGAAGGACCAAGTCCCTACATTTCCTGCCTGGTTCTAAATTTGTCCAAGATAATAAAACCAATTAAAACAAAATAAATAAAACCTAATTAAACTTGGAGAACATTTTTCTGCAGTTTTTTGTTATTAATTTATCTGAGACATTTCAATACAGCCCTAAATGTTGCCATAAGATAGATCGTTACGGATGAGCCAAGCTGGCAACTTGGTTTTCGCTGCAAATGCCCATATGCCAAAAGGGTGGGGGCGGGGTAATTAGGATATGGCAGCTCTGAGAAAACACATGCACTATCAGTGTTCCCATCAAACCCTTGGCTGTGAGCCTCTGAAAGTCACTTGTCTTCCTCCTACCGCAGAATGTCAGCTGAGGAGAGCCTGTTCTTAATAAGAAGAAAAAACAAGTTAATAGAGAAGGAAGCAATCTTTCTGAAATTGTCCTCATGCTCTTCCAGGTGCCCTCAGTGTGGTCATAGCCTCGGGGCAAAGTCAGCCAGTCAGGCCGATGCCATTTGGGGGTCAGAGTACCCCACCCCAGGTCTGCTCACAGGAGCTCATTAATTTCTAGGAGGAAGACAAAGCTCCTTGTGTGTCCTCCATAGCGATGAATCAAATGAGTTAGGTCCGGCCCACTCGTGGGCTTCACCCACTTGCTCTCGGAGGACTGATTTGACTTTTCAGACAGATTGAGATGCCTGAATGCCTGTGTGTGTGCGCATGTGTGTATCGGTGTGTCTTTGTTTAAGTGTTTGGGGGTGGACATGGGGTAGGTTTATCAGAAGGATGCAATGTGCAATGCCAGGGCAAAATTGCTGGTGAGTTTGAGCCTGCTGAAGTTGATAGAAGGTTGCATTTTAAGCTTGAAATTGTACCTATTATTACATTTATACAGCCCATTTTCATTGGCAAAGTGCTCTCACATGGCAATCTCTAATTTAATCCTAAAAAGACTCCGCTGATATTTCTAAGCTGGGCATAATTACCCCTGTTCTTTCCCCAGATGATACAACTAAGGTTATACTACTTGCCTGAGGTCACGTAATTGCTAAGTGGCATAGCCAGGTCTCCAACGCAGGACTCTGGTGTATAAACGCAATGTTCTCTCTCTGTTCTCAGATTTGATGACCAGTAATCATAGAATAACTAATTTGTTTGTCTTTATGTTAACTCTAAATTCTGAATGCATTAAATAGCTGTGAAATCTGGTTTATACTTTAATGGTGAAGGCATTTTTTCCCTTCTGGTGTTAAAAAAAAAGTTTCTCATAAATTTGCAATAATAATAATACTTCTGACATTCAAATTACCATTATACAAGTTATCTCATTTGAATTGCAGAACAACTCTTTGAGATGAGCAGACAAGATAGAGCTCTTGTGATAGTTTAGTGTCCATAGCAGTTCAGTTCTGACATATAGAAAACCCTACCCTCATATCCACCCCTGACATCCAGTACTCTACACTTCACAGAGAGTTACACACACCCATTTATTTGGGGTTGAGCCAGTTAACTCATTTTACAGGCAGAAAAACTGAGGCCCACAAACTTATATGACTTACCCAGAGCCTGCCTGTAACTCATGACCAATACAGATGTTGGAACTTTAGTTTTCCACACCAGAGCTGATGTCTGGAGCAAATATATTTACAGTATGCCTTTGGGGTATTTCTTGCACATCAAATAAGGAGGCATTCTCTTTGCTATAGTGATTTCAGGGGCCATCACATTTCCTTAAATAGCTTCCCCAGTGGTTGGCTTATAGCCGGAATTCCACCAATGGGTAAACACTTCAATTATGTTTTTCACTGTCCCTAGGTATTGTAAATGTCACTGAGAGGGGTAAATATGAATCACCTTTAATCACTATCCCTTTGCAAATGGGATTGAGGAGAGAGAACATGAGGAGGTATTGTGGCAGGGGGACTCAATATTAGTCATAATATTAGCTACTTGCTGTGTTCCAGGCACTGTTACACAACCGTAAGGGCATCTTATCTTCTATTCTTCAAAACAGTTCCATGATGCATAATGCAATCAGGAGGAAAATATCAGCTTATATAGAAGAAATCATTTTTCCAAGGCCATGATGTTTGAAAGAGACTTTTGTTTGTTGTTTGATATGCCCAAGATAATACCTTTTCTATTACACTCTTCCCCAGGCAAGATATTTTCAAAATCAGACAAAACAAACATTTTTTTTTTAATGCAAAAGTAGCCATAGAACTTCCTGTTATTCAATAGAAAAGACACATCTGTCCGAAATCTCTGTCCCATAACAGCACCCTTGGACTTCAACTTTTACTCATGTACACTTTTTTCAATTATGCTATGTTGGCCTCAGACCTGAAGAATCTCACAGCCTACTCAGCAATTCTTCAGCAAGAAAGACCAATCAGGGCTGTTTTTCCAGCTGGTTGAAGTCACTGACGGGCTGAAGACGGTCACTGAAGCCCAGAGCAGTTCATGCTGGCAGTAATTCAGCTCCCACCTGCCTCAGGGCAGGCCTCGGTCAGTGGGACGTAAGGAGTCAGTGGCCTGCCGGGCCGGGCGTGGCTCAGCGGTTGAGCGTCGACCTAGGATCCAGGCGATCAGGGTTCGATTCCCGGTCAGGGCACATGCCCGGATGGTAGGCTAAGCAGCGGGTCCATGACTCTCTCATCATCGATGTCTCTCTCTCTCTCTCTCCCTCTCCTTTCCTCTCTCTGAAATCAATAAAGATATATTTAAAAAAAAAAAAAAGAGTACGTGGCCTCCTCAGGACCGATAGTTGTCCCTTTATACTTCTCATGCGCGAGCCTGTTTTTCTGTGGCGCCCAGGATGTAACCCATTGTGTTGTGTGTGTGTGGCTCCCTCTTCTCTATATGCGCCTCGTTTTCTACAAAGAAGAAAGGCTGGGGAGGAATTTCTTGTTGCATTTGGTAGAAGGCATTTCCCGTCCCTTTGAAAGTTTATCCCAAAGAAGGCAGTGTGATGGTAGGAAAAACCCTTAAGCCGGGACTCGGGGGCACCTGGGTTCTGGACACTCAGCGGACCGCTGGCCTTGGACAGTCGCCCCGAGGGACCGCACCCCCCAGCATTTCAGGGGGCCTGCGGCTTGAACTGCAGTGTTCAGTCCAGCCCCGCGGGAGGCAGAGGTCGCCGCTGATGGCGTGTGTGCGACAGTCGCTCCTCAGGCTCTTGGTGCCCTAGCATCAGTGCACGGGTGAGACGCACACGGGGCCTCCCACGGAACGCCCCTGGGACTCATTTCCATGGATTGTAGGCTGGGCAGTGCCTGCCGGTGGACACGCAGTCTCTCTATGGGATGATGAGGCTGCCCCGACAAGTGTTGCCGTGATGACTGCGCAGCGCTGTGGACATACTAAGCTCCACTGAATTGCACGTTTTAATGAATTGCATGGTATGTGAATTGTATCTCAGTAAAGCTGTTATTTCCTTTAAAAGGCCTCAGAGATTATAACAGCCCTTTTCTCAGTGTCTCAGCCCATCCTCTTGTTGGTGCTTACCTTGAGAAGTGTGTGCCCTTTGCAATGAGGCATGCTTCTCCTAAAATAAAGGCAATATGTTCTTTCTACAGAATATTTAGAGCATAGGTACACAGTGGGCTTATTATTTGTGTAGCTGATGTCTGGAAAATTACAATTTCCTCTTTGATGTGACATGAGTCATACTTTCCTGGAGGCAAATTAGATATTATTTTAGGGAAACTGAGAAAGATCATCCATCCCAAACACCTACCTCTACCCCAAAAAGTCAGTTACTCAATCTAGAGAGAGATTTGCTCTCTGTCTCTCTTTGTAAATCCAAATCTTACTACTTTACATCTTCAATTTACGTCTTGATTTACATCTTAATACTTTACTACTTTACTTTAATACAACTTAATACTTCAATTTACATCTTTTTAAAAAATTTTGTTTTTATTTAAAATATTGCAGATGTCCCTTTTTCTCCCCAGTGACCCATTCCACCCCGTCCCATCCCTCTCCCCAGTCCCTCTCCCCACCATTGTCCATGTCCTTGGGTTGTGCATATATGCACATAAATTCTTCAGTTACTCTCTCCCCCTCCACCCACCCGCCCTCCTCCATCCCTCTGACATTCGTCAGTCTCATCTATGCTTCCATGTCATTGAATCTATTTTGTTCGTCAGTTTATTAAGTTCTTTAGATTCCACGTATAAGCGAGATCATGTGGTGTTTCTCTTTCTCTGCCTGGCTTATTTCTCTTAGCATAATTTTCTCCAGGTCCATCCACACTGTCCCAAAGGGCACGAGATCCTTCTTCTTTACAGCTGCGTAGTATTCCATGGTGTAAATGTCCCACGGCTTTTTTATCCACTCAGCTACTGATGGGCACTTGGGCTGTTTCCAGATCTTAGCTATTGTAAACTGTGCTGCTATGAACATAGGGGTGCATATATTCTTTCTGATTAGTGTTTCAGGATTCTCAGGATACATTCCTAGGAGTGGAATCACTGAGTCAGAAGGCAGCTCCATTTCTAATTTTTTGAGGAACCTCCATACTGTTTTCCATAGTGGCTGCACCAGTCTGCATTCCCACCAGCAGTGCACAGGGTTCCCCTTTCCCCACACCCTCGCCAGCACATGTCGTTTGTTGATTTGTTGATGGTGCCATTCTGACAGGTGTGAGGTGATACCTCATTGTGGTTTTAATTTGCATCTCTGATGATTAGTCACGTTGAGCATTTTCTCATGTGTCTCTTGGCCATCCGTATGTCCTCTTTGGAGAAGTGTCTATTCAAGTCCTTTGCCCATTTCTTAATTGGGTTGATCAATTTACATCTTAATACTTTACATCTTCAATTTGGAATGAATTGTTCGATCCTTTGCTTCCTATGACAGTGGATCTGATGATTACAATAGTGATAAATTCTTGAAGAAGTATCTGAAAAGTGAAGTGGGGACTTGAAACGGAAGTGCACAGAGAGAAGGTCCGGAGTCATCAAAAACAGTGTTTGCTAACTTTAAAGCCCGCGAATTAAAGCTGTGGCAAATGCTGAAGGGAAGAGCGGTGAAAATCAAAGGTCAGGATGGCCCCGTCTCATTCACAGTCTAGACGCACGTTGAAATTGGGAAAATAACGCAGAAGGGACTATTTAACAAATTCTTTAAAAGTACCTCACTTCTACGGGTGTGTGCCCTTAGAAAAATGTTCTTGATTAGGAGGGAAAACATAGGATGAAAAGGAAATGACTTAGAAAAGGAGATGGGCAGCAGATGCAAGACAGAACCCATTAGAATAAAGACCAAAAATGTCCCTTTCACCCAGGATTCCATTAACCTCGAGCTAACTAATCCTCCCCCGCCTGCAGCTTGGGTGACGCAGCGGAGCGAGGCGCAGAGAGGAGCTGTGTGGGAGACCTGCTGCTCCTACGCCAAGCCAGCCCGCACCCCCAAACAAAGGCTCCTGTAGGAAGCAGCCTCTGTTCAGGATCTCCCCCAGGGAGCCTCGCTGTAGTCTAGGCGCGAGCATGTGACTGACCCATGTGAAGACGTTTCTTCCTTAGGATTTCTGCCACCCGGTAATTGTTTTCTCAATAAATTATTGAGCAAAGTTTAATACAGGCCGCAGTGTTATTTGAACATGTAACTACCCAAAGGCAACTCTGAACAGGATATTTTCAGTTGGTATTTCTAATAAAGGTTGATGCCGTCTGTTCCAGGGAGAGTTCCTGCACACTCCATGGAACTGAGAAACAGAAACAAGACACATAAAACTCTAAGGCTGTCTGTGAAATTGGTGTTACAGGTATTTCCTGCTTTCTCAAAGCTCACGTTATGCCATTTGGCTCTTAACAAAAGACCTGCATTAGTAGGGTAACAACTGTTTCCCTAAAAGTGAAAATCCTTTCTGGATTTTTTTCCCAGTTAGGGAAAACAGTTAGGGTACTAATGTAGGTCTTTCATAAAAGCCAAGTGGCCTAAAGCAAACTTTCAGAAATAGGGGATACCTTTTGCTTTATGCCATTCGAGCTTAGGACAGCTTTCATAGGAAGGTTTTACTTTCAGATAGCAGGGAAAACCTGTACTTGAATTGATTTATAATAGCCTAAACCACACGCAATAAACCAGTAATTGAATTGAACACATCGTAAACATTCATCTTGAGTTTGCCTCCTGGCTGAGCAGATAATGCTGTCTTAAATTTTTAAATTTCATGATAAAATCCTTAAGCTGATGTAATGTAATAATAAGGCATTAGCATGAGGGATAAGATCACCCCTCTGTTGCTTTGCCACTTTATGAAGGGAGAGAATGTATTACTGCTACTAATGATATTTCAGGGTCAAAATCACAGCTATTACTAGGCAAATATTCTTGACACAGAAGGAGCTATCCGAAGTAGAGGAAAGCCTGGGGGCCTTGTTCTAGCTCCATTAACTCTGCCCATTTCTAGCTATGTGAACTAAGCCTTGATTCCCCCATTTATGGAATTATGGTATAAAATTAGAAAATCTTGAATCTAAATATGTCAAGTGTCCAGGACACATGGACATTGAGCCAGACAGAACCTAAACATCATTACTGATCTATGAATGACTTTCTAAAAACCACTCACACTTTGGGTTCAAAGGAACTAGTGTGTAAATGTCAGATCTGCCACTTGCTAGTGGTGTGATCTCTTTACCAAGTCACTTTGATGACCTAAAATTCAGTTTGTCTAAAATTGAAAGTGGGTACGAGTTACTATAATAATATCTATCTCGTAGAGTTCTTGTAGAGTATGAAGCATTGCATGTGAAGAGACTTAAACTTGTATGTTTTTCACAGTGGTAAATGTGGTAGAAGTAGTGACTGTGAAACCCCGCAATGCTTATTGCACACTAACTGTATGCTATACACTAACCAATTTCCCCATTTTATAGTTAGAGAAAAAAGCTCAAAAATGCCAGGCTACTTGCGCAGTGGCGTAGTTAAAAAATAGTGGCTCTCAGATGTAAACCTGGGGCACTCTGACGCTGGAGCATGAGCTTTTGCGCACTGTGTTATACTCATTCATTCCCGCAGTATAAAATAAATTCAGGCTTATAGGTGGAGCTTTCTACTTCCAGCAATGCTCTCGTTTGAAACAGACTCCCTCTGAGACTACCAGGAAAGCTATACCCCAAAAACCTGTTTAAAGACATCAGAGAGGTACTAGGCAGTGAGCATTCAAGAGACCAGCCGCCAGGCGGACAGGAGCTCAGGTGAAACGTGCATTCAGCACCATTTTCCTTTCTACCCCCAAGGCGTTGACCAATTAACATCGTTTTGTCATTATTACTGTTACTTTATAATAAATTATAATATTTAGAGAATAAGTCTTCCAACTTTATTCTTTTTAAGTAGAATCTTGGCTGTTCTTTTCCCTTTAAATATCTATAACATAGAATCAGCCTATAAATTCCCTCCCTCCCTCTCTCTCTCTCTCTCTCCCTACCTCCTGCCCTTCCTCCTTCCCTCACACATGTACCAAAAAAAAACCACCTTTCCAGCAAAATTGGTAAAAAATTTGAAAATCAATAAACGCAACTTACCCACAACAGAAAAAGAGAAAAATTCTAATATTTTAACTCTCCGTATACTTTTAACTCTCCAGCGCATTATTGTTAATGTTATGTTTGTTATGTTATTAATGTTGTTGTTTATGATTTCCTCGCTTCCTGCATCCCGCGCCCGCACCTGGCCTCGCGCCCTTCCCCCGGGGCCCCGCGTGCGCCCGTGTATCTGAACCCGCCCGCGGAGCCGCGCTTCCCGCCTCGGCCCTCACGGTGGTCCATCGACTGCTTCCTCCTGCTGCTGCTCGCTGCCTTGGTTTCCATGACAACTCTCTCTGGTTTTCTCCATCCCACGCTCGCCCCGCCCTCCCTGTCCTTCGTGGGCTCACTTGCTTCTGCCTGACCCCCACACGCTGGTGTTTGCCGGGGCTCTGACCTGCCACCCTCCCCTGACTCCACCGTAGCGCCAGGGCCCAAGTCGGGCAGAGCTCAGACAGGCCCCTCGGAGGAGGCCGGGAGGTGCTCCTGGTGGAAGGAGGCAGGTCACGGAGCTTACAGCTTCATCAGAAGGAGAAATGTGCGCAACAGAAGTCGGTAATACCACCTCTACCCCGTGCTGGTGGGGGGTAGAGCCATCTCCTTCCTTCCTTCCTTCCTTCCTTCCTTCCTTCCTTCCTTCCTTCCTTCCTTCCTTCCTTCCTTCCTTCCTTCCTTCCTTCCTCCCTCCCTCCCTCCCTCCCTCCCTCCCTCCCTCCCTCCCTCCCTTCCTTCCTTCCTTCCTTCGAATGCTCATTCCTAAACCTCTAGAAATTGCTCAGACCTGTCACCTGAGCGTGTCCAAATCAAAAGGGTGATTGAATTGAAATATCTCACAAATATTCAACCTGTTCCGTAATGAACTTACAAGCCAGCCCTGTCCCATCCTACTGGATGCCGTATCTGCAAATACTATCTTTGCCCCATTTGCTCGGGCCAGAAAGCTAGGAGCCACATAGTCCCTTCTTGGCATGTTCAGCTCAGATGTCACATTCTCCCGACTGCTCTCCCAGGGATGTTAGCTGCATTCTGTATGTGTGTGTCCATGTGTAGGAATTATTGCTTATGTTACACACATTATTACATCTTTCGGCGTCTCCTCCCCCTTCACCTGCCTGTAAGTCACTCAGCGGCAGACACTGTGTCTTTGTCACCTCTGAATACCCAGTGCCTGTGTGTAAATATTTTTGAATCAATCTACATATTTCAAGTTTATATGTGGTAACTTTTATTAACGTGGAGCAGGTCGATTGCTGTAGTCGTCACCGAAAGGAAAGGAACCTTGGGACCAGGAAGATCAAGGAAGGCTCCATCGAGGAAGTGCCGGTTAGATAGGATTAGATGACTGGACATGGCAAGGAGGGGAGTCTAGGCTGGTAGTTATTATTGGGGCAAGTTACATAACTTGTGTAAGTCTCGGTTTTCTCATATGTAAAATGAGGGTAATTATAGATTCTTTTACTATTCTGTGAGATTTAAATGGGATGGTACATGTAAAGCACCTTGGAAAATGCCTGGCATACCATAACTACTCAGCAAACACCAGTTCATATTAATGAAAACAGAACTCAAACGCTGGCAGTGCAGGGAGAGGAGAAGAGAGGGGAGGGGAGGGGAGGGGAGGGGAGGGGAGGGGAGGGGAGGGGAGGGGAGGGGAGGGGAGGGGAGGGGAGGGGAGGAGATCTGTGTGGTTTGGAAAACAGCAGATGAAGGAGAGTATTGAAAATTTAGGCCAGAAAGTGAAGAGAGATTTGATTCTCAGAGGACAGTGAATGCCCTCCTAAGTGGTCTTAATTCTGAAATATGTAATTGTATGAATAATAAGACTTAACTAATGGAAATTGGACAGAGGAGGCTTATAGCTGGCATGCAGGTCTTCACTACCTCAATTCTGTGACCGCGGAAGACAGCCCTAATTGATGCCACATCCAGATGTGGCTTCCAAATTCTCCACAGAGGGGTTCAGGCAGGCATTGTCAATCAATCAGGAACCTGCTTCCAATCTCTCAGCAGCAAGCATGTCTGTGGCTCTATTTAATTTTGCTTGTGCAGACATAGTCATAGTAAGGAGACCAACTAGACAATCATTAACCAAATGATGTGAGAGTAATTAAAAGAATAATTATTAGTTAAAAAGCATATTCCTAGTCTCTAACCTGAAATTTCTAAGCTGTTCTTTTATCCCTTGCATTAGTATGACCCATCAGAGCTTTCGAAATCCATATACCTGATCTCATTTCATCCTCAGAACACTCCTTGAGGGTTTGAAACCAAACTCACAGAATCCACTTCACAAACAAGCACACTGATGCTGTGTGATGCCTTCAGGATTCTCAGAGTGAATTAGTGTTAGCATCAAACTGGAACCCTGGCCGTGGATACCTAATTCATAACTGAGGCAACAGAGGGCTGATTTTTCTGAGTAGGTTTTGCCCTCTAACTGTTCCAGTGTGGATTCAATTTGCAATTAACTAACAATCATAAGCTTTATCAGAAGCATATTTTCCTTTCTTGTATTGCAATTCCCTTTTAGTTTATTTAGTTCAGCTACTGAGCTTCAGAAGTGATCTTTGAAAAGAATAGATGCTTAATTAATTGCAGGTTCCCTCCTATCTCTTGTCGAGGGAGCCTGTGAAATATTGAATTAATTGATCCCAGAAGCCCGGTAATAGAGGATAATGACTTCTTGTCAACCTCAGCCACACACTGACAACATCAGTTTAGGAGTTGGCAATTTATGTCTCTAACTCTCTTGGACCTCATCGGCTGGTTTTCTGGACGCTCATCAGGAGGCAGGCACAGAATTATTCTATATGTTTGTTAATTAAGACACGTGCAATGTGGCATCACTAGAAAGGCATAAAAAGTTGGAACAAACCGTGTTCCAAGGGAATAAGTAGAAATGGAAAGCTGCGCTTTCCCGTAACTGGAACGCTCTCCATCACCCCTTTGTGCACTACAAGTCCCAAAATTTACACTCTTCATCGTCAAGATCAGATTCCTTCTCCCTCCAATAAACTGGCTCTCTTCCTGAACTCTCACTCACAATCACAAGCTTTACCAGATGCACATTTTCCTTTCTTTTATTATAATTCCCTTTCGGTTTATTTAGTTCAGCTATGATCTTTGAAGAAATAGAAGCTTAATTAATTGCAGTTTGCCTCCTGTCTGTTGTCTAGGGAGCTGATACCCTAGAAGGGGTTGGGAAGATATGTTGTGAGCTCCTCACCTTGACCCTGTCCATCAAATGTTTGGGGAAACTGACTGAGCAAAGGTCAAGTGTTTCCTTTCCTGGGGGACTCTGAGCCTTTCTGTCTCCAGGAAGATAATACAGTAATCAGCGGTTCTTGTCTTTTCTGTGCATTTTGACTTCTCATCACATCTTACTTCACTTTCCATTTTGTAGTAAAATGTATCTTTCTTTTTTAACATGTGAAAGCCTCTCTCTAAAATTAACTCTAAGCTCTTGAGACTGAAGATACAATAGATTAATTCTGTAGATCCCATAATACCCAGCGTAGCACTGAGATTATGTTATTAATTCCATGTTTAAAATGTGGCAATTGAGAGTCAGAGAATTAAGTGAGTTTCTCAGGGTTTCTGCTCTTCACTCTGTGGCTCGTTGGCTATACCGCCTTATCTCAGTTTCCTTGTCCGTAAAATGGAAATATTAATAGAATCTATTTCATTTTTTAAAAATGATGAGTAATTGAGTTAATGCATGGAAAGTCTTTGCTATAGTGATTAGCATAAAATAAATAATCAGTAAAGATCACGTGTATTATTAGACAGATTAATACATGAAAGGAAATAGAATATAGTGTTGCTACCCAACAAATAACTGTTGCAATTTAAGTCTTCAACCAAGTTGTCTTCAGTTCAGCAGCTGTCCTTTTGCCCGTAGTTTATCTGAAATAGGAATAACTTTTTCTCTTGATGACTTCCAGGTAGTTCAGGCAGCCACTAAAAGGCAGTGCAGCTTGACTGGGGAAGACCTTCTATTCCAAGGTATTGGGCTGTAATAGGATTCAACCCTGGGCTCACTGTGTGCTAATCTAGAAAGCTCTATTCCTGCTCTTTATGACCTCCCTCCAGAAAGAAAATATTCTAATTTAGTACTGGGGACTTAGGGTGGAAGAACCTGATTAATTTTAGTATATCTTAGCTTCGCTGCTTTTGTAGACCAGGAAAAGTCACATGGAAGCCTGAAAGAAGGGAATGGAAAAACTATCATATGGGCACAAAATTCATTACAAGGTTATAAGTGTTTGAATATTTTAAATACGAAGTTAGGGGTGTGGAATGGGTCAAGAACAAAGATCGGGAATCAGGGAACCAAGGTTCCAGGCCTGGCTAGAGCATTAGTTTGTTGTGTGTGAATTTATTTTCTAAACTGAAAATGGATAACAGCAGCTACCCCATAGGCTGGTGGTGAAGGTCAAGTGAGGTAACGCAGGGGAAGCATCCAGTAAACGTCCATTATTGTCATTAGAAGCGAAGGTCCAATGTTATAATTATTGAAATGCCCGAAAAATGTGGCACTCTCAGCATTATTCTAGCCTTTTATTCAGATGGGACATAAAGCAATGTGCTCAATCTACAAAAGCATCGCATAACAGCACAAAAAAATAGAGCCGATTATTCACACTACAATATGCTTCCGATGTTTTAACTCTTGTGCATATTTACCTTGAAAATGGCTAAGTAAATCTTCCTTAGGATACAATTTTTTTCATTATAGGAAAGAGAAGGGCACTGAAGAAACTTTAAACTAAATTTGATTGTTACTTTTGGAGAGTCAATCACAGAGAGTGATTAAAATAACAATATAGCCAATTCAAGCCGTGGGAACAGCATTCAATTTGCTAGCGTTAACCAAATTTTCTTCAATTCCGGAGTGTTGAATGGAGACTGTGTATAGTGTGGTTAATAGAGTGGTTAAAAATCAGAAGCTTTGGTTTCAAACCAGGGCACAATGTGTAAGTCTGGAACTTGGAAGCTGCAAAAATTTAGACAAGTATGTAACCCTCTTAGCCTTAGTGTCTTACCAGTAAAATAATATTAGTTTGTGTGGGCTGTAATGAGCACTGAATGAGATGACACATCTATAGATAATGTCTGGCACTTATTACGTATCTAATCTATTTAGATGTTTTGTGTTTTTACCGTTGGACGTAAGGTATTGTTTTACCTTACAGCACCATTACCTAGTGCGGTAGATCGTACAGAATCCTACCTACGTCCATTAACTCTGCTTGACCTCTAGAGATGTGCAGAATGTACGAGCTGCCCAGGGCATTAGAGGTCACCTAGTTTCAAGCCATCTTTTCCCAGAAGAGTTTCTGATGCTCTAATTAATTATGTTCTCTTTAGAGCCTAGGTCTCTGTACCCCGCTCCCCACAGTTCTCCACCCTCCTCATCGCCTGCGGGCACCTGAGGACACAGTGGAAGGGAATGGACCTAGAGACAAGGAGAGTCCAAAGGGAGATGAGAGAAAAGTTAACCTGTTAGAAGGAGAGCCTGGAATAAATTTACACTTAAACGGGAGAAACATGCCCCTGAGCCCCTTTCAAATAAGCCCATTGCCAAAGGCAATCACTTGCAGCAAAAGAAAGTGTTGAGTTCAATTGAGGCAGGGTAGTAAGAAGCCAGGAAAATTCCTTGGCGGGTGGACTGGGGAAACTGAGACAGACAGCTGTTTCAAACTGGCCCCAGCCAGCACCCTGACTCGCCTGCCCACTTCTCCCTCAAATGGCCATTCCCTTAAGCATTAAGCCCTCAGGACCATGAGGTTCTCATGAGCACCAGATACTCTTAGGAACAAAGCCTCAGGTCTGTTGACCACAGAGACAGAGTTTTGATCAAGCTAGAGATAATACGTAGGCCTCAGCTGTGTTTCAGCTTCAGGCCCAGGAAAAAAGCAAAACCAGGCGAAGTGACACGATGGCTGGCATCAGGACCAGATACAATGACCGGTGGACCCCTACCCTGGCGCTGGCCAATCAGTAGAGACCACGACCCTGAAAAGACACACCTGGAAAGCTGATGAGCATTCCATTGAGATCGTCTCCTGGGACCTCCCCTAGAATTCCTGCTTTTAGAAAACAGATAAAAACTCCTAAGGCAAAGAACCCAGTGTGTTCTCGCCCTCTCTCTCTGGAGCACACCTGCACCTTCCCCCAACCCTTCTTTGCTAAGGCAAGTATCTTTGCTTTCTCCAAGGGCCTCCCTTTTGCCCCTGTAACTTGTTTCCTGAGTCCACAGCTCCCCTCTGGCTCAGTTCTTCTGCTTCTGTGACTTTCTTTCTAAAAGGCCATCGCAGCCACACCTAGGCACAACTCCTCCTCACATTTCCAAAGGGCCGAGGCAGTTCCACCTGCTCCTAGGCTCGCTCCTGTTGCTGTGTTCTTGCCTCTTCAATCATAAGCCCTTCTTTTGTGTCACGGTCCCCAGCTTTAATAAATGTACTCTCAAAATCACCTGGACTCGTCCTGTAAAATCTTTCCCGCACGAAGTCAAGAACCAAGCACCCACAACGCCGCCAACAAAATGAATTAAAAGTTGTGTGTGCCAAGGCGGAACATAATTGCTAACAGTGAGAGATCCATTTAATGAATATCGGCTGAGGTGTAGGTTTATGCACAATAAAATTCTGCATTTGACAGATTTTTACTACTCTGCATTTCAAGTTTGTACAAAAAGCTAATAATTTTTCTCGATAGGCCGTTCTTCCCAAATGCATCTAACCAGTGATAAGAACAACAAAAAGGCCACATTCTGTGCCTCAGCCTTTACAGTTCTTCGTATGCTTTTTCTGTGTTTATAATAAAATAAAATTATTCTTTGGGGAAAGCATTTAATAGGACTGAGCATTGTGTGGAGGAATGTCAGAGCTGGACATGTCCTTAGGGATCATATTAGAGGTCATTTTCACTATGGAAAACAAATACACGAAGGTAATTTATAGCAAAAAAACAGATTCTCCTGTAGAAATGCTTATTAGTTTCTAAATTATAAAGTCTTACACTTGGTAAAAGTAAAGTAGGTGTTCATCTATTTATTATGATTGCAATGCTTTATCTCTACCAACTCCAAGGATAGTAGACTGATGCTTGAAACTACAGTGTTCTTTGTTTCAGGCATTATATGCCGCTAGCACCAAGCAGTGCAAATATAACAGGATTTGGGGGGGAGGGGGACTTACAAGAGAAGTAGTAGAGTGCATATAATCTCCTGAACTCCTATTTCCTGAGACTCAGTCTGGGCATAGTGGTTCTGTAGATATTATGGCCAATGTTCTGAAAGAGAGGGGCCATGGCCTAATGCTTTACGTAGTATAAAGTCAGAGGGACAGGGAACATCTGTGGTACTATTTTAGTGGTGGTCCTTCTGGGACTCCTATAAGTGAATGTCGCTTTGCTTGATGTTGTCCCAAAGGTCCCTTAATGTATCTTCACTTTTTAAAATTATTTTTCTTTTTGATCATTTGTCTGGATGAGTCCACTGCTTTGTCTTCCAACTCACAGATCCGTTCTTCTGTTTCATCCAGCATGCTGTTGAACCCCTCTGGGATAATTTTCACAACGGTGATTGTATTCTTCAGCTCTGTAACTTTTGTTTGGAACTTTCTTATAGTTTCTATCTCTTTGTTGAAGATCTCACTGTGTTCACGTAGTCTACTTCCAAGCTCAGGGAGTACCTTTATGACCATTACTTTGAACTCTCTATCAGAGAGATTGCTTATCTTCATTTTATTAATGTCTTTTTCTGGGGTTTTATCTTGTTCTTTTGTTTGGAACATTTTCTTTTACCCCCTCATTTTGTCAGACTCTCTGTGTTTTGCGTATGTTTTTATTTATTAGGTAAATGAACTACCTCTCCTAGTCTCAAAGGGACGGCCTTGTGTAGACAGTGTCACATGGAGCCCAGAAGCACAATCCTGGCTCGTGGGCCCGCCTGCTGTGGCGGGGCTGTTGGCCTTTCCGGCTGTGAGAAAGCAGCTGCTGCTGTGCAGGGCAGTGGGGGGCCTCTCAGTGGCGCACTCTCACTCGCCGGCTCTAACAGGTTAGAAGGGCAATGCCAAAAATGGCATCTTATGGTGCCTGTCGCCACCAGCATTAGCAAGGGAGGATGGGATCACAAAAATGGTGCCTGCCAATGCCTTCCTCCCTGGAGAAAGTCCTAACAGTTTTCTCCCACTCCAGCAGATGCTGTAAGATTAGTAAGTGGATCTTGCTCACATAGGGTCTAGGCATTTTTTGAACTGGTTGCTTTTGTGCTAGGTCCTGCCGTGAGTCTGTGTCTGAGCCCTTTAAGAGAGGGTTCCCCATTCTCTACTGTTCTATGGTTTTCCTGGACATAATCTTACTTGGTTCTCAAAGCCAGGTGTCCTAGAGGTTCATCTGTGCAGAATCTAAGGGTTGGGGCGCTTCTCAGAGAAAAGTTCCATACCTTTGAGGTCTTTCACAAGTGTGGATCTCCGTGCGTGGGGAGGCCTTTGGTGAGACCATGTGTCTGTCTGTCCCACCCATCTGGATTCTGCCCTTTTATTCCTTCTTGTAGAGGTTCTGCTTATCCAGTTTTCAGGACTTTTTTGGAGGAAGTTTTTCCATAGGTAGTTGTCTAATTTGTTGTGTCCATGGGAGGAGGTGTATCCAGGGTCTTCCTGGTCCAGGGTCTTCCAGTGCTGCCGCCTTGGGCTTGCCTCCCTGCGTTTCCTCTTGACCCCAACCCCCCCCCCCCCCCCATGCACTGTCAGGTGCTTCTTTCCAATGCTTAGCTTTCATAACATTGTTTTCTCCTACTGGATGGTGCTCAGGTCTGACCAACAGGCTGTGGATTAGGAATCAGTGTGATCTGTCCCTCCACATTTGTTGGTCTGTATAAATGAACCATGTTCATGTTACTTGACTGTTGAGTATTTAGTTATTGTGACCCCTCACCCTCCTCGAGATCTCTTGCTCTCGCTCACGCACAGACACATACCCCAAAAGCAAAAGCAAAGCAAAACAAAAATTTAAAAACGGTCCCCAAATAACAATCATTTTTGAATCATTTAAAAATCTTCGGGTAAAGCAAAGATTGCCTATAATCAAAAGTCTAGGTACTGATATACTTTCCAAATGCTCTCCCAGCGTGACGCAGCAACCTCCTGTCAGATCTAACGTTTGCATCATTTCCTAATCCACATGCAATTTTCTGTTCACTTGCATTATTTTCAAACATAAGTGATGACCGAAAACTACTGCAGATTAAGCATCATATACAAGATCTAGATAAATTACCTGGTTGTAATTCCTCAGCTAATGTTCTTTTTAAAATCAATTGGTGTTTTACCTGAGAAAACCACCTTTTGAAATCTTAATGAAAACATATTCCGAGAATGTTAATTTGAAGTACGTCGCTCGTTTCCCTACAGCAATACGAGGTGTTGCTTTGTTTATGTGTAATCAGGATCTGCAAAGGGATTTTTTCCATATCACCTTCAGAGGCTGTTTCTTCAAAAGAAAGCACTCTGGCTTTAAGAAACATGTTCAATATATTTCTCTTCATGGTGTAGAAAATGTCAAAGCTGATCAAGAGTGATTTGGGGGCTGATTCCTAATTTAGCTGGACCAGGGTAGAAACTCCTGGCCTGGCATGGTGATAAAATCCAAGGAATTTCTGGATGTGTCTAGGGGCCCCCCTCTCCCATCCACCTCCCCATGTGGCCCCAACATTGTGCTCATTGTGGGAATGTTCCCGGCACTGGGGTTCCTCCTGCATGGCCCCCTGCTTGTGAAACCGCATGCTAACTCACTGAGCTTCATTAATGAGAGAGGGAGAATTGAGACCTCTCCATTAGATCTCAGAGTGAACATGTGGTTTGGAACATTTGTAGATTTTTTCTTTTTTTGGCTTCCAAGGAGACCCTCACATTCAAAACCAAGGTGGGGGTATAATTGAGGCCTTCCTTGTTGATGATATAACTGCTTTTCATTGCTAAAGCACAAATAATTACTTATAACATAGCAGGATGTTCTGTTTAAAATTTTCAAACAAATGTTCTAGGTATTTTTAGATATGCTTTGCTACAAGCCTTTCTCATTCTCGCCTGGATCAAGTGGCCACTCTTAAAAGACTCAGCACGATGAATACTCCGACAGCTGTTCTATAGACTCGTTCATCTTCATTTCTGCTTTCTTTTTCCACTTGTTGAAGATCGATCTTGTCCCTTCTCTAAAGCCATCTACATCTGAAGTATATGGCGTTCTGGTTTTTCATTAATACAGTTGTTTCATCCAGGGACCCAATCATGAACTTAGTAACTCACTGTATTTGCTGGTTTTAATCAGCTGAGAGAGCAAAGAGGCTGAGAAGTCTGGTTGTTGAAAGAATGGAGCTTAGAATTCTGGATATTAATTTAGATTTAAGTGTGGTGCCCAATTCTAACCCTGTCTCAAAGTTGATTTTTCTGCTTATTGAATCTGGGTCTGTCTTTTTCTTTCCTGCCCTCTATAAAAGTTCCAAAATTGTTGGTTACATGGGAAGCTACTATGGTTAGAGTGATATCAAGAGTTTTAAGTAATAGACACCTGACATGGCTAATTTAAGACATTTGTTTAAAGGATATTGGCAACACACAGAACCAATGGAAAGGTTAGAGGACCAGTCATAGACATATGCAAAAAGCAATTCATATTTTGCCTTCTTTCCCTGCAAGATTAAAAGTTCTGGGAGAGAGGAACCATTTGCCTGAATTTAGGGCATATGTCTATATCACCAGGCTTTACCTGGGTGATAAGAGAATGGATCTGGCACAAGTAACCTCACAGAAATCCTTAGCTATGGCAGAATATCTCTAGCAGGGTCCCTCATCTGAATTATAGAGAAAATTATTCATGTGGCTGCAATGTTGTGATTTATAAGAAGTATATATTTGGTCATTCAAATTGGGGACAATGGAGAATATGTAAAGTGTGGCTCGTAGATATTTGACATCAAGGAAGGATGCCAAGGAGAATTTTCCTATATTCATTTTCAGAGACTTTCTTGAAAGAAAGAAACAACAATTCTCATTTTGAAAACACTGATTAAGATAGCCCCTGCCTCTGTGCAGATAACCCCAAGTAAAATCAAGTGTGATGTGATTTGAAATGCTTTCTCAGTCAAGTTATGGAGAATTATGTCTTTGCAAGGGTCATTTTCAGCTATTAAATGTAAAGGTTGACATAAATAGAAACATGACATGAAATTTAGAATCAAAGCTTCAAACTGAATTACCACAAAATGTTACATAAATATTTTAAAGAAATAATATTCTATTACATTTTATTTTAATAATCAATATATAAAATAAAATCTTATTTTAATTGTTATTTTATAATCTCTATTTTAATGTTGTTTATTTTGTCATTAAAACGTTTGAAAGTATTTTATGAGACATGATACATTAAAGCAGTAGGGCTTATTTATAATTTATGGATAAATAAATATGCATATGCCAGACTATAACATTTATTTGTAAAAAGAATTTTTACTGAAATGTTATTTAATAAAAATGTCTGGAAACCACTTCTTTAATAAGTCAAATATCTTGGGGATGCTCTTTGAGATTAATGCTCTTTTGTGTGTATGGACCAATCCATCTAAAATGTATCAGGCAACATGTCAGCCCTAGAATCCACCAGTTAATGCTAAACCATCTCCATGGTTAATAGGTTAATAGGTTAATGTATATTTGAATAGACACCAAATCCTAAACTATTGGACTGATTTTTGGTCAAGAGGGTGTTTCTTTAAACCACAGGTGTTAGCTGGCTTTCAACTCATGAAACCAGTGATCCTATACGAATTTATTACCACATGTTAAATTATAGTAGGGCATCAATGACAAAAGACGAGCAATCCTCTTACGTGCTAGTCATGATCAATGATTGCTAAGGAACTGCTTAACCATAAGGATGCTGGCCATCACACCTTGTTATCCAACTATCCAACTCCAAGCACAGTTGGCATTAAAAAGCAGAAAGGGACACATGGTGGGTTTGTTAATTCTATGGGGATGAAGGCACCTCCAAAGTCCACTTCTGCTGTATTTCTGCTATATTTCTGTTTTCCAGAATACTAGCGTATTAGAGTATTAGAGTAGAAAATCTTCTTTGTAATAATAACAACAGATGTGTGTGTGTGTGTGTGTGTGTGTGTGTGTGTGTATGTATGTATATACGTAGCCTTTACTATAGGCCAGGAACTGTTCTAAATATATATTACTATAGGCCAGGAACTGTTCTAAATATATATTACTCCTTTAATTTAGTATCCTCACTTTACAAATGAGGATACTAAGACACAAAGAATGTAACTGACTTGTCCAAAGTTAAACAGCTAATAAGTAGGGGACATAAGATTCAAAATGAGGTAATCCAATTCCAGAACTTGGGCTTCTAAACTATGTGCTGTGGTCCTGGACCAAAGAGTGAATGTCAGAATCAAGGGAAGGAGTTCTTAAAAATTACAGAGGTTCAAGTTGCACTGCAGACCTAGTGATTTAGACTGCACCAGGGACTCTGATATACAAATTTCCACACTACATGCACTTATGCCCACAAACCTTAAGATCTAACGACTTTATCCAATATATTTGTTTTGTGACTAGGAAATGCAATCCCATCTGTGCAGTAAAGTGTTAACTTGACAAGACTGGGCTGCTCAAACCCCATAAAGGACAGGTTCTTGACTAGCTCCTGGAATATAACCTCTAAACCCTTGGAATATCTTGCCTGATTAGAGTGTCTTTGTATAGGTGGGAACTTGGGCCATGCCAGATAGTTTATGCTAACAATGTAATAATTTAGGGTGAATATCTGTTTTTATTCACCTGGGGCCCTGGACCATGTATCAATTTGACCTTTAGGGGGCAGTAGTGAAGAATGAGTTGCTAAGGTCAGTGCCCCATATCTATCTGACCTCCACCCTGGACACCAAGGTTCAGGTGAACCTCCTAAGGTTGGCAGTGCTTTATAGATGTTGTCACACACTGTTGCTAGAAAAATTAACACCGCTATTTGCCTCCGCTGGGAGAAGAGAGCTGAAAGCTTGCACCTGGCTTCTCCTGGAATCTGTCCTATGCACCTTTTACCTTTACTGACTAATCTGCTTTCTTTTGCCGTAATAATCTGTAATCGTGACAGTTTTGCCGAGTTCTGTGAGCTGTCTAGTGAATCATAGGAACTGAAGGCGGTCTTGAGGATCCCAGGCACCCTACCTGGGTTTTTCTTCTTGCTTTTTAATCTGGAATGTGATATCTATTCCATAATATTTGTTGACTAAATAAACTGCTTCCATAATTAGGAAAGAGATTTTTACCTGGCGAGGCTTCAAGCTGTTCATTATAATTGTGGCGCTAGCTTTGCCCCATCCTTCCTTGCTGTGCCTTTGATTCCTCACCTCCCTGATTTATGGATTTTAGGCTTTTGTCAGCACCAAACCATCTCTGCCGTCTTTCTCAAGGTTTGGGATAAGTGTAAAATGGCCGTTCTTTTATATTAAGTCTGTGACCTATAAATAATGGAACTTCCCCCTTAAATCAGGTGTCAGAGAAGAACTGTGGGGTGAATGATAAAGGAACCTCAGAGGAGAGAGAGATCTCTTCCAACTGAGATGATTATAAAAGCGCAGAGAGGAGATAGAATTTCCATAGCTTCCCAGAAGATATATTGAAATTAGGTATTTGAAGAGACAGAGACAAAAGGGCCTTTTTACAGATAAAGAAAAATATGACTAGTCATCAAATTAGGAGCTGTTGGTCATAAATTGAGAATGTGGGGTACATACTTGGTTTGGATGAAATCTAGACAGTATTAAGTGAGTCATGATTAAAAAAAAAAAGACTGGGATTATGTCATGAAGTTCCTCAAACACCAAGCTAAGAGGTTTAAATTTTACCCTTAAATCACTGAGAGCTCCTGAAAACTTCAGAAAGAAATAAAATGGTAAATCAGCCCCTTAAGAGGTTTGCAAGCTAGATGGGTTACAATGAGAAAGAAGCTACGGAAGAAAAAACCAATTAGGAGGCTGTTGCAATAAAAGCTGAAAGCAAAACAGCCAAATCTGCTTGTTCGTCTTTAACTTACCACCAGTTTGCAAGGGAACCACGAGTACCTGAGTTATCAAAGGCAGCAATATGTTCATTCTTTTGGAGCCTTGGAACTGGCTTCCTCTTCAAAGGAAGCATTTGGAACCCACTGTAAAATTTTATGTCGACTGGGAACCACAGAATTCCCCTGGCAATTTTCCAAGGTCCTTTGAGGTAATAAGAAGGACTTCAGTACAAATCAGGGTGAAATTCCTTCAGTCGTGATGCCTGACAAAATAAATGAGATTTCCTCCTGAATCTTCCAATCCACTGTGGCTTCACTTAGGTGTGTTAGTAACTTTGCTGATTTATATGGATTCTAAATGTGCAGAGTGGACACAGGCCAGAACTGAGGCAATTATTAAGAAATCCCAAGCCAGAGAATCATTAAAATTTAATAAATTGAACTCTGGAATCAGATTTCCTAAGTTCTGTTTATGGCCAGTAACTTCAGAGGCTCCATTATTTTCATTTCGTATCTCTCTCTCCTTGGCAAATCCATCTCTCTCTCTCACTGTCTCTCCAATGGTCCTTCGACTCTGCAGGTCTTCCACTCCAGGATCCTTCCAGATTCTTAGTACCCTTCTTCCCCTTTAGGCCTTCACTATTTGTCTTATCTTATTTCAATTGTTGTAATCAGCTCCTTCATTCTTTTCTCCCTCTCTTTAGCTTGGCAGAACACTACCTGTTAAATCAAACTTTGCAGCTCCTCCAGGATACACCATCTGTTTTTCTTTACGCCCTGACCACTTCTCAATACCCTGCACTGGTCCCTCCTCTCCCGCCTGCCCTCTTAATGCTGGGTGCCCCTTCTGTGGACGCTGCTCTTGCTATCTCTGCGTGCTTTTTGTTGATCTCATCCCACCTTGGCTTTAGATGCCATCTACACTCTGATGGCTCTCTCTCCCCGAGAGCTCTGTCCTGACCGGCACACTCCATCATCTCCCCACCATCTCCGCTTGGAAGCTGTGCTAGTTACTTACCTCATCACTCTCAGCCCCAGATCTGCTCTTTGAAACTTTGCTCATTGGTACCGGTCATGGACTCTGAAAACTACATTTCTCAGGCCCCTTGCTCCTGACTTCCTGTTAGAGCCTCCCAGATGGAGTCTTGATAGTGAATAGAAGGTGGGTAGAGCCAGCCCTTCGGGCTCCTTGCCTCGTGCCCTTGACCCACCTCTCGTTGGCCATTCACGCCGACAGTGCTCCGCCTCGGGGGCTTGCCACGGTCCTTCAGCCCCCCTGACTCCTGGCCCTCCCAGGCCCAGGGACCCGCCTAGCCTGTGTACAGACACGGCACAGAACCCCCGGTGGGTTAACCCCCGGCCAGTAGGGTTGGCTGAACACCCCAGCCTCCTGGCCTTCGGCTTAACAGTTCTAGAAGGAATTCTGGATCCTTCTCATAGGAATAATCCACCCCCTACTGCCTAAAATCAATGCATTCATATTTGGGGGCTTTCCCCCCCAGTCTAATTTTCCCCACTTCCTCTCTCCTGCTTACTGGGATCGCCTCCTAAGTAACCTACCTGTACCCAAGTCCTCATACTCTGCTTTCGGGGTAACTCAGACTAAGGCAGCGGGAGGATTCCAAGGGCTGCCCTTTTATTGTTCAGTTTCCCTGTAGCGCCTCGGGGTCACTCCTCAATGGCAGCGACTGAGCCAGCTTCAGGCTTCTCTCACGCCTGCTACATCCCCCTTACTCTACTTTTTCCTGTTTCCTTTTTAAAGTAACACACATGACTTTCTAATATAGCATTTTATTTACTTTTTAATGACGTTTATTGTTTATGATTGATCTATCCCCATTCTAATGTAAACTCTTTAAGAATAGGGACCCTTGCTTATTTTAATCACTGATGTATCCCAACTACCAAAAAGGGATCCTGAGCACACAGTAAGTACTCAGTAAACCTATGGAACAGAATAATGATTGGCTTGAGCACTGACATTTCAAGTGGAAAAAGTTGTTGAGCCTCTCAGAATTCAGTTTTCTTACTGATAAAATGTGAAAAATAATAGTGCCTTCTTCATAGGGTCATTATACAGATTAAATGAGTTAGTAGAAGGGCTGAGCACAGTGCCTGGTACATCGTGAACCCTTGGCGCACATTAGTCGTTATTAGTTTGTTGGAGTGTCAGTACTTTCTCCGTGACATCATAAAGATTGGATAATCAGACACACATTCAGGTTTCCTCGGGCAAAAACACAGCAATTAGAAAGATAAGCTACTTAATCATGTTCAATCAGAATGGTTTATGCAGAGCCAACCTAGCTCTGTCACCTTCTGTTTCCCCAACTTGGCTCCATGTTACTTAGGGCGATGTACTGCTTTCCTTGGAGTTCCAGTGAGAATTTATAACTAGGAATATTCAGGTTTTACATGATTAAAATTGAACCTTTGATTCACTCTACCTTCAGGAGAAATTGGTTTATAAATAAAGGCTCTATGCAAGCAGCCAGATAAGAAGTTAATTAATTGAATATTCAGTGTTTACTATGTCCAGAAATTCAATGTTTTATAGAACTTTTTCTCTTTTGATATAAACAACTTTTTTCCCCCAAACAGCCATAGGCTGTTCACTTTCTCTGTTGAAGTGTTGGAGCCACTGACTGTTTGAGGTTGATGTTAGAGATACTGTGCTTCGGCAATGTTATACTCTAGGGTTGGAGAGCAACAATGACGCATCAGAAATAAATCCAGCTCCCCAAAAGGCACAGCCACACAGGATACAAAATACGAAACCAGAGGCTATGTGAGGTGAACTGATATCCTAATCATTACCCAGAAGGTCAGTGGCACAGGCAGGCCTGGACACCTGGTTACCTGACCCTGGTATGTTTCTTCATTGTAATGGAAATTTCACAGGCATTGCTGGAAAAATCAAAACCACACATAGAGAGGAATATCTCCTCTTTTACCAAGTCTTCTTGAGTCTTGCCCTTATTATGCAAGGCTTTCATCTTTCTCTTCCCTCTCCCATTGGGCTTGCTCTCTCTTACATTTTTAAAATGCTGCATAAAGAAAAAGAAGAGTTCCCCAAATGGACTACGTGCAGACAACCTCCTGGTGCTGTGAAACGGAGCTGGGGCATCATTATGTTTCAGAATTTCCTGGGCGAGAACCCCGCCTTCTACAATGGTGCTTTCAACTTGGGGGACAAAATGTTCTCTGGAGAAGAAGGTGGGGTGATAAGGGGGAGGCACCGGCCAAATGGCATTAACGAAAAATCAAGAGTCTCTTTGTTAGGAAATGATGCCTTTGCTAACCTGGACTCTTCAAACCAGACTGCAGTTTACAAGTATTTTGGGATCCAACACTTCTGCCCATTGGGAACAGAAAGATAATTTTCCTAGGCACATCAGCAGATGGAATTAAGCTGGAACTGGTGTCCCGTCAGCTGTTCCCATCTGAATGGTGAAGCTCTCCAAGCACTTACTAGAAAAAAGCATAGCAAGCCCTATACACTCTCAATTTTGCACCCAAGTTGAATATCAAACTGTGTTTCATAACTCTCTCTTGTCAGGTTTATCCATACTGAATTTTTTTTGTAATCCCTTGTGAAGGCCATATTCTCTACCTCCATGTCTATACATCTGGAGTTTCTTCTACCAAGAACACTCACCACCCCCACCCGGCCCACCACCTATTTTTCTGCCCAGTGGCTAAGAACACTCCTCCCTGAGTTCTAACCCCAGGTCCTACACTTATGGTTTGTGTAACTCTATGGGGAAAGTGCTGGCCCTCTCTGAGCTTTAGTGTCTTCATCGAGAAAATAGGAATGATAACAGTATCTGATAAGATCATCATGGGAAATACATGAGGAAATAACCCATGTAGAACATGTAGGACAGTGACTGGCGGATGGTAAATGCTTAATAAGTGTTAATCTTGGTATTGTTACAATCATTATAAAAGTGCTTGGACTTTGGAGTCAGACACACTTGAATTAAATCTAATTTGAATCTTGACTTGCCCACCTGCTAGATGTGGAATCCCTAGCAAGTTATTTAAGTTTCCTCACTTGTAGAATGTGTATCATCATCATCAAACTTATCCATAGAATGTTGTAAAAATTAAATGAGTTAGCAGCATGCCTAGAAAGCAATTAATAATACTTCATAATTCCATACTTAACAATTCTACTTATTATTTTAAGTCTCAGCTGTGTTGCTACTTTTCCCAGAAAAAAAAAAAAATGTCTCTTACCCATTAGGTCAAAATTATATGTCCCTTGACGGAGGTTCTATAGCACCTGGACTTTCTCCTGCCCTGCCTTCCTTGCCATGTTGTCATTCCTGTGTATTTGCCTATTTGCCACCCTAGACTCTGAGCTCCACCGAGGCAGGAATAGTGTCTGGTTCATTCCCCATCAGATCCTAACCAGCCAGCACGAGACCTGCTGCCCAGCAGGTACAATGAAATGCTGAAAGCCATTGGTTACGCCACTATCTTCCCGTCCTGTTTCCTTCCTTCTGTGGATTACAAAGGCGTCCATACAAATCTCTTTAAGAACAATGTCAAGAACTGGCAAGGCATGGGGTTGCAGGGCCTTTTGTTAGACAACATAGACTTTAAACATTTTTTAATTTAGTTGTCAGTCATCTAAAAGTCTGAGGATTTAATAATCAAATTCAGATTTCTGATTTCTCATAAAAAATTGCAAGATTTGATAAGGCTGGAGCTCAAAAAGTTCAAAGTTCTACCTTGCAATAATAGGGTAGAGCCAGATGGTAGCTGCCCCTTATTAGATGGTTTGTGGAAGTCCTCATTTAGCCTGTTTCACTCATATGTGTTACCCTTCTCGCCTTTAAATGCATTTGATTTTGAAACCACTTCTTTAAAGGCTCTGCCCGTTGGCTAAGTTGAATAAGCAAACTGACATTGGATATGAGGGGAGAGGAGTCAAAAATTGATAAAATCCCATTATCAAGATGGGTATTTTTTATTAAAATCTATTTGACATATAACACTGTGTAATTTAGAGTGTACAACATGTTAATTTGATACATTTATATATTGTAATAGCCATTGTAGAGATGATTAGCACCTCTAGCACCTTACATAATTATTCTTTATTTTATTTTATTTTATTTTATTTTATTTTATTTTATTTTATTTTATTTTATTTTATTTTATTTTATTATTATTTTTTAGTTCTTAGAATCATTCAATTGTAGTCTCTTAGCAAGTTTGGTGATTTAAATAAAATATTGTTGTCTATGTTCAGTATACTGTGCATTAGATCTCTAGAGTTTATTTACAACTTGTTGGAAGTTTGCATCCTTTAACAACATCTGCCCTATCCCCCCACTCCCCATCCCCTGGTATCCATCATTTACTCTCTGTTTTTATTAGTTTGGATTTTTTGGATTCCACATATAAGTGGTATCATGCACTGTGTGTCTTTCTCTGCCTGACTTATCTCACTTAGCATAATGGGCTCAGGGTCCATCCATGTTGTCAGAGATGTCAGGATGCCCTTCCTTCTCGTGGCTGGACAATATTCCCTTGTATGTTTATACCACATCGTCTTTACCCATTCACCAATCGATGGGTGCTTAGGTTGTTTCCAAATCTTAGCTATTGTAAATAATGCTGCAATCAAGATGAGGGTGCATATATTTCTTTAATGTCCTGTTTGAAGGGTATTTTTCTTAACCTAAAAAATATTTTCATATTATTTAAATTAATATTTATTGAACTGCTATTCTCTATGGAAGGCAAAGTTATAGTAAGTCTCTGAAAATGAGAATGCGTTTAATTCCTCTTATAGTACTCTGTGACTATGTGAATGGTGTCAGTTGCATGGCCAGTATTTGCGTTTGAAAATATGGCTAATACTCTGCCGCCACGAACACACCACTAGCACTTAATACAACTCAAGTCAGTTTAAGTGTATACAGAGTTTAGAACCAACAGACTGAGGTTCATACTGTTTACTAAAAGCATAATCTGGACAATTTTTGAAACTTCTTTGAATTCAGGTTTCTCTTTGTAAAATTTGGATAATAATATTACCTAACTCAATGTGTTATTATAAAGATTAAATGAGCCCGTCCGGGCGTGGCTCAGCGGTTGAGCATCGACCTAGGGTCCAGGCGATCGGGGTTCGATTCTGGTCAGGGCACATGCCCGGGTTGTGGGTTGCAGCCGATCAATGACTCTCTCATCATTGATGTTTCTATCTCCCTCTCCTTTCCTCTCTCTGAAATCAATAAAGAAATATTTAAAAACAAAAAACAAAAAAAGATTAAATGAGATAATTCATCTAGAATACTTACGTGCTCAGAAATACAGTAAACTTTTTTTTTTTTAATATATCTTTATTGATTTCAGAGAGAGGAAAGGAGAAGGAGAGAAAGAGAGAAACATCAATGATGAGAGAGTCATTGATCGAGCCCACAACCCGGGCATGTGCCCTGACCGGGAATCGAACCCCGATCGCCTGGATCCTAGGTCGATGCTCAACCGCTGAGCCACGCCCGGCCGGGCTACAGTAAACTTTCAAATGATATTTGTTAATAGCAGTTGAAGCAGAATAAAAGGACTAGATGCTGAAGAGATTAGAGAGAAATAAACATGAGTTTTTGAAGGATAAGAAGCCCCAAGAAGCCATCCATGTTGTTAAAGTGATGCTTTTGAAGTAAATGTAATGCCCATTAGAGGACAATGATATTCTATACCCATAAACCATTTCCTCTCATCCCTGACTTATGGGAACTAATAGAGTAGCATTTATATTATAATTAAAAAATGGAAGAATGGTTTGTTGACAACTAACTTGTTGGGATAAGCAGAAGACATGTATCCTGCCTTTAAACAGATACCTTCCCAGACAAAATATTTACATAATAGTTAAGCTAATGAACTTTGGAATAATATTACTTGAGTTTGAATTCCAGCTCTACTACTTACTAACTGTGTGATATTGGGCAAGTTGTTTAAATGCTCTATGCCTCAGTTTCCACATGAGTAAGATGGGCATAATAATGGAATGTCTCAAAGACTGTTGTGTGGAATGAATTAGTTAAAACATGTAAAACACATAGGACAGTGAATAATACATTGTAAGAGCTAAATAACTTCTGGCTCACTTAACATTAGTCTGTATTTAAGATAAATCTAACCAGAGTTAGCATACAGATATTGCCAGAAAATGGTAATACTAATTAATGCACATGAGAATTAAATTTCTTTATTGTATCCTTAATTGTTTTTTGTTATTCTTGATGTGTTTCCCTCAAGTGAACCAGCCAGGAAAATATGCCTAGAGTCATCCTAGAATGTGGAATAAGGACCCAAATTTAATTTCAACCAAAAAAGTGTGTTTTGATCAATACAGACTATTAGAAGGCTGGCAAATCATTAGGTATAAAAGCATTTGTAGGAAGACAAAATGTGGAGGGATAACATGATTGTTAGGGCTCTTACAGCTTTAAGATTTTATGTCAATATCTACTGCCAACATAGAAAAGAATGATCAGACATTTGTATTGCTAGACAATTTAAATTTTTTCTGAAGAAAATTATGATGACAGTGTACTTTTAAGAATTTCTCCAAATTACCCTATAGAAACAGAGAACTAGGGTAGCAAAACTGAACATTCGTCAATAATATCCACAATAAACACGAACTATGGAAGGCTGGAGACAAACAACCAACAGCTATAAATACTGTGTATGCCCTATTAGGATCTGTGCAGCAGGAAGCAGAGGGAAACAATGACATGTTGGATGAAACAGAACAGGAGAATTTCAAAATCACAAGTAGGAAACTGCTGGGAAACATGGAAGATTAATTTAATAAGAACAGGAGACACCAAAAGAGTCTTTGCACACTCCCATTCAGGAGTGAACACAAGGGATTCGTGGTGAGGTCTGAGGGCACCAAAACAAGATGAGCCCCAAGAATTCTCAAAATTGGCCGACTGAACCTCCTTTCCAGGACTAAGAAAAATTACTGACTTTAAAAATCACAAATGAGGTGATATGATATAGAAAATAATTATAAATTAAAAAAATTCATTTCAGAAATGACGACTAAACTAGAAGGCACCTGAGAGCAAATAAGCACAGCACAGACAGCTTAATGGAGATTAAGTGTTGAAAGAAAGAAAATTGTGAAAATTTTAAAAAGGAGTAAAGAGAAGAATTTGAGACAAAATGGGAGATATAGGAGATAGGCAAAAAATATTAAACATAGGTACAATATAAGACTGTTGAAGCAATGAAACAAAGCAAAAACTAAAAACTATATTTCCAGAACATTTTCTTAAAATAAAAGCAAAACTTGAAACTACATACTGAAAAAATATAGTGCGTACCTGGGAAAATCAGCACAGAGTGAAAAGAAGATATATTCTTGTCAATCTACTGAACTTTACAGAAAAATGGAAAAAAAGTCTTTTGGGTACTTGGGCACTTATAAAGAAAAGAAAATCAAATATGTTATCAGATTTTCCAATAGTGAAACTTTATACTAGAAGTCAATGGAGTAACAGTTGCAAGATTCTCAAAGAAGGAAACTTGAAGCTATAGATTTTATACCCAGCCAAGCTGACTTTCAAGTAGAAAGGCCACAAATAAACCCATAACATTAAAAATTAAATTCTGAATGTTTGTTGAGTGAGCAGCTATTTTATATTCCACTGGGAGCCTTCACGGTGATTGTAACAGGAACTCAAAGAACACTAGCTAGTTGCACTGCATTGCAATAGGTGCTCATTTACCCAATTGTACAAGCAAAAATGGAAACACAAAACCATAGTTACCTTTTAAGCCTCAGGGAAATAATGAATTTTACTGAAACAGTATGTTACTCCAAGCTTTCCTGAACTTCAAAAATCTGACAAGAAGGAAGTAGTTTTCATCAGAGAGAAGAAAATATTTTATAACATCAAAAGAAAAAAGCTAAAGGCAAAAAAAAAGTGATGAAATAACATTCAAACTGCTCTTTAAATTGTTTTTGTGTCTGTGTATGCCTACAGCAATCAAATTACTTCTAAAGTGACTTCAATCTCTGAATTCCATTTTTCTATGAAAATCTGTGTTAAAAGTATAATATTATTAAAGAACACCAATGAATGTCATTTGCTGTATTTAATTAGGTTCAGTTCATCATAGTTGTAATACATAAATAAATATAATTTTTCATACCATGAAACCTATATGCTTATAATGTATAGAGACCTTAATAAAGTACATTTTATATGACAAAACCCTTATCCTTCCAACAGATATTTGTGGTGCATCTACAGTATGGTGATCATTTGAATGAACACTGAGAAACAACAATGAATAAAACAATCTTTGCTCTTGACAGATTTGGTATTTGAGCAGAAAAGAAGGCATGTTAAAAACACTAACACATAAACAAACAAAAAAACAACAAAACAAAAAACACTAACAACCCATCTAATAGCAACTAGAAAAATCATGCTAAAATTATTCAATAGATGATATTGGCTTAAAAATACAGTAGACGCTCAGCTCTTACCAACATGTATCTAATGGACCCACTCGCTCATTCCATATCCTCTATGTTGTTTGTAAACCATACTAACTATTGTCCACAGAACTTGGTTTCAGGGCTATTCTCAGGACATCTGTGGACCTGTGGAATCGTGTACCTAAGAAGAGTCAATTGTTTGTGCCCAAACCTATTAATGCCTGTTGTACATGTTACTATAATTATGAAATTTAATTCAACATTACACAAACTAATAAAATGTGAATGCTAAAAGGAAAAATATAAATAAAATAAAAATCTAATTCTGAAAGTAAGTGAATTAAAAACTCAGTTCAAAACCTAGAAAAAAAAAGCCAAGCACAAGAAAACAGATGAAATTCATGAAAGCAGAATTCAGTTAGAAAACAGAATGAGTATAATTAATGAGTCCAAAAGCTGCTTCTTTAAAAAATATATAGAGAGATCTCTATCTCTATCATCTCTATCTCTATCTCTCTCTATGTCATCTATCATCTCTATCACTATATCTATGTCTATATATATCTATATCTATATAATCTATACCTATACCTATCTATATATGTATATACAAGCTAGTTGCTAACAGAAATAGGAAAAAAGAGAACACACACATATATGAAATTAGAAGTGATGAGCAGGACACAATCTTTAAAATAGGAAATTTAGAGTCACCAGAGACTATTTTGCACAACTCTGTGCAATTAAATCTGAAAACCTAAATAAAATGGTTAATTTTAAAGAAGAATA
Source organism: Miniopterus natalensis (assembly GCF_054644295.1). Lineage (NCBI taxonomy): Eukaryota > Metazoa > Chordata > Mammalia > Chiroptera > Miniopteridae > Miniopterus > Miniopterus natalensis. Next base: position 81,981,959 of record NC_142084.1, on the reverse strand, counting down.
TAATTTATCAAAATTGATCTCAGAAAATCTATCAAGATTACAAATCAATAGAAAAAATAGACAAAATTATTAAAGAACTCACCCCCAAAAGCATCTTGCCCAGTTTCTTCCACAGGGTAACACTTAAAGTGGATTGAAGCCAACTTGAAGAGGCTCCCACTGGCCAAATGTAGGACCCCTTTGTACTCTGACAAAGATAATAACTGAGAAGGACTGAACAGAAGTGTCTCATCTGTGAAAGTACCAAATCAAACAAACAAACCCTAACTGGTCACTATTGGAGGATCCTACTGGACCAACCTGTTATTTTGAAAAGTAGTAAATAGCAGAGAGGAATCAAGTCTTTGTCCTGTATTTCCTATATGAACCCTATCACTGGTGTACAAATAGATGCTAAAGGCAGATTTTGCTTTATTGAAGTATTACAGCTAAGAAATTAATATCATCAATTTGTAATTTGTTATGAATTAATGGATCATGATATGTATAAGCCTGCTAACAACACAGAACGAAAGGCAAACAGATCTCATATTCTCTTGCTATAAGAATAGAATATCACTTATAAATTAGTCTTGCCAAAAAATAAATAAATCAGTCTTCAATCTGATCAAGCTTTTAGGTCCAAAGCAATTTGCAAGAAGGCCGGGGAAACAAGCAGCAAAATCCAGACTGCAGGACTCTCTACAGGACAATAGATCTGGTGTCTTCATTAAACAAAGTAGAAATAAAAAAGAAAGAGAGATGGAGAGAAATTTATAGATTAAAATAAATTTAAGGCACACCTCATTTAGATCCTCATTGAAATGGTAAAAAGAGAAAACATGAAATAATTAGAAATTGGAACATTGACAAATATTTGTTAACATTAAAGAATGATTATTAACTTTGATCTAAGTGTGATAATGTTATTTGTGCCTTTTTTTTTTTTCTTTTAAAAGAGACCTTTCCTTTTCAATATAAATAAGGAACTATTTACAGATACAATGATGTCTTGAGTTAGCTTCAAATAAGGGGGAGGTAGGAGAAATAGAGAAAACATGATTGTCCATGATTTGAAAATTATTAAAGCTGGTTGCTGGATATATGGGAGTTCATGACACTATCTGTCTGTTTTCGTATATATTTGAAATTTTTCAAAATGTAAAAATTAAAATTAGAGCAGAACCCTTGTGACTATCATGTGATTAGTGTTAACTAAGTTGGGAGAAAGTGCTCTGTTATCTCTACTTTCACGTATCTGAGATCGCCCCAACTCCAATTACAGAGGAAGTGTATGTACACCAACAAGGGGGATATTCTCATTCTTTGCTCCTCTGATTCCCCATTTCCACATACTCATTCAGCTTGTAGTTACAGAGCTGCTGATCTTGTAAAAATGTTGCTTAGCAACATGTTAATAGGGGAAAACACTTCTTAAAACATTAGGGTTTTTGTCTTTTGAAATGTACTAGTTCAGCATATGATACCTCCCACAGCTCAGTTTAACAAGAGGGAAAATATCAATTCTCTGAATATAGTTGTTGTTTTTTGAATCTTCTTAGCTGGATCTGAATTTAATAAGAATATAAGAAGTGGAGTGGGACAAAGACCTCAGACTATTTACAAGTTGCATTGATCTCTTAGGAGAGAGTGGTTTAAGGACTATATATCCTGCCCCCTACCAAGTATCTGGAGTGGGGGTGGAGGTGGTGAGGCCAAGAGGGTGTACAGGGAAAACCCCCTAGTCTCTGTTGTCCGCTCTGTCTTACTGTCCAAAGAAAATGAATCCAGTGTTCAACCATCTAGAAGGTGGGCCCAGCAAGTCACTCTTTAAGCCCAATTTCTTTTCCAGGAAATCAGGGTATTTGACCAAATGCTCTTGAAGAGCATTTCTAACTGGAACACTGTGCGGAAGAGTCTCAAGGCCACTGTTTCTCAAACTCCAAGGTATCAGCTGTGCCTTTCCTGGGCATCTTATGACCATGCAGGTTCTGATTCATCAGGCCTTACGTAGGGCCTTGAGTTTTTGCATTTGTAACAAGTTCCCAGGAAATGCTGATACTGCTGGTCAGGGGGAGTCACACTTTTAGAGCAAGGCTCTAGGTCAGTCCGAATGAGCAGAGGCGGGAACATGTCACTTGTCAACCTTGCCCTGGCGTATGGTTAGGGGGACAGCTCGAGCGTCAAAGAGACTTAGCTGTGCCTGGGTGTTACGGGGCCGCCCGGGCTTCGTGTTCTTCATCCACAGAGTGGAAAGCGTGGGCCTTTTTTGAGATGATTGAATGAGATGATAGTATCACTTGTAATGTCCGTAGCCAAGCGCAGAGTAAGTAGTCTGCAGATATTATTTTTGGCATAAAGAAAAGCCAGAGAGCGTTTGTGAAGGATCATGTTGCGGTGTGAGTCTTTGCCTCCTTATTTATGAGTGAGGCAGTGTGAAAAACTGAAAACCGGGCTGATTCGGAATGTAGGTTCTCCCTGTCACCGTTGCAAATGTGGCAGCCAAACCCTTTACTGGGCCTCAGTTTACACACTTGTCCAGTGAAAATGTTGGACTCATTCCTGCCTGGTTCAGACATCCCAGGACTGTGTTTTAGCTCCCCTGGATGACTCAGTGCCTTGAGCTGCACCAACAAGCTCCAAGGAATCAGCTCCCCATTTAATAAACTGTGAGGGAGAGGAATGGCAGGCGGCAGAGAGCTTATCAAAATTGGATGAAAAGCCCAGACCCAAAAGAATCTGCCAAGCAGGGGATCTATTTTAAAACCCAGTCATTTTTAGCATCAGAGAGCCAGGGCAGTGATTTAATTACTGATGGGCTCCATGAGAGGCAAATTTGGAGCCAGCACCCCTGAATCAGGGCAAAGAGCGGATTACCCAGCTCTGGGGAGAGCAGGTCTTCTGAAGCTTCCCACTACCTTTCCTATTCGTGCATTTCCTTGAGTCTCTGATGTGCAGAGCTTTAGATTTTTAAACAAATATGCTTGGGGCTCTATGACTTTGTCCATTTTCTGCAGGATTTTCTAAGCATCTGTCAGCTTCTGTCTGAATCATACGTGAACGTGCATATGAGTCACTTCCTCCCCATTTCACGCCCCGGTCCCCACTCTGCCACAGACACCCTCACCGCCACCACCATTTGGAAAGAATAAATGAAACTGGAGATTTTGTGGTGATTATCATAGTAAAATGTGCTCAGAATGAATTGGGGAGATTTCCCCATGAGAGGAATTCTGTGGGATCCTTAGGGTCCATTTGGGGCTGGCATTGAGAGAGCAGCTCATTCTAGAGAGAGTTTGACAGCTGACATGACCTCTCTGAACCAGAAGGGAATTTGGGATTGTGTGGGCCTCAGTGTGATGATTAAGAAAATCCTGGATTCTTAGAGAGGGAAGGCATCACAAACATTACTTAATGAAACCTAAGTAATTGGATAACAAGACAGGTTTTGAGTGGGATAATTTTGGCCCAGATTCCAGCTTTATCAGAAACCAAATTTGCTTAATGAAATGGGTAACCTTGGACAAGTCACTTCATCTCCTTAATCCGCTTTTCCCTCTCATGTAAAAAGGGTAAATACCTTTTGTCCCAGGGTTCTTGTAAAGATAAAATGAGATTTCACATTTAAAATAAAATACTTAGGATGGTGCCTGGAACAATATTTTAGTAATAGTAACAGCAACAACATCTGAAAATTTTCCTAATGAGTGGATTTTCAGGTCCTTCACTAACTCCCCTAGTGTAGGATTTAGGGAAGAGGTATCAATAGGCAGCTTATGGGCTGGATTCCACCTGCAGAACTGCAGTGGTCAAGGTGATTTTTTGTTATTTTTATTTGCCAGTATTTTTAAATTGGGGGGGGGGGGAGGATTTTATAGTTTTGCATCATAATCTAAATTTTTTGAAACTTTTTGAAATATCACATCTGGCAAACACCAAACCCATATCCCTGCAATATAGTAATCAGTATGCCATTTTTCCGCTATTTGCTGCAGTCTTCCCTATTCCCTGCTGTATTACTGTTGCACTACTTTGCTTCATATGCATTGCCTTTTGTGTTCGAGTTAGTATTTGTGTCTGCCATTCTATGATGCCTGGAATATAACAGCATGCTTTAGTGTGGCCTGACTGGCAACATCCACCAATAATTTGAGAAAATATCATGCAACAGGGTACATTATTAGAGTAACCCATTTGGGGGGTACCTGCCCAGGTCATACTCTATTCTTTAAAATTATTTGCTCTTCCCACACATGGCCCTGCTGAAGGGAGAGGTGTTAGCCAGAAAGCACCAGGTACCTTGTGAAACCTTCTTTACCTTAGTCACAGATGGACGGAGCAGAAGCCATCACCTGATCCAAAATAAACCGGTCAGATTCTCACTCTTATAAGTTTTGAAGTGTGAGAGTGAGAAGCTGGATCTGTGTCTGGTGATAGCAGCGCTGGAACTAGAAACTCATGCAGAATTGGGGCTAAATAGAGGTGGCAGGAGACAAAAACAGAGGCCATGCAAACAAAGTCCCAGAGAAGCTGATGGTAGCCAGGAGTCACCTGAGGAAGTCAATCTGCTAAGAGAAATTAGAAAACAGAAGAGACCTGCAGAAATGAGCAGTGGAAATAACTCTGCTACCTCCCAGAAAGACAAAGGGTATCCATCCATTCCTGACCTTCCAGTCCCTGGAGCTGGGCAGACCAGTTGTCTTTGCCATCTTCAATCACTCATTCCTTGATCACCTTTTTTATTTATAGGACAGCATCCTCTCCAATATTTTTCTGACTTTCAAAATACTTCTCTCCATCTCCTTTGTTGGCTTCTTCTCCTACACTTGACCTCAAAATGTGGAGTTTCCTGGACTCCATTGTAAGGTCCCTTCTCTACTCACGTTAGCCCTGTTATGGACTGAATGTTTATGTTGTGCCCCCCACCCCCCAAGTTCATACATTGAAATCTAATTCCCAATATGATGGTATTTGGAAGTGGGGCCTTTGAGAAGTGATTAGGTCATGAGGGTGGAACCCTCATATATGGGATCAGTGCCCTAATAAAAGAACCCCCCAAGAGCTCCCTCACCATGTTCACCATGTGAGGATGCATCGGGAAGATAGCTATCTATAAACCAGGATGCAAGCTCTCTCCAGACACTGAATCTGCCCGTGCCTTGATCTTGAATTTTCCAGCTTCTAGAACTGTGACATAAATGTCTGTTGTTTGTTTATAAGCAACCCAATCAATGATACTCTGCTATAGTGGCCTGAATGGACTAAGACATATGCTTCAGATGATCTCTATTTAATACTAGTTATATGCCGACATACCTTAGGTTTTATGTACATATGCATGTTTTTTTAATTGTCCTTATTAGAATGTGGGGTCTGTCTTCTTAGGCAAACTTCATCTGTCTGGTTTACAGCAATGTGACACAAAGTAGACAGTCAATAAATTTGTGTTAAATGAATGGATGAAAGAATGAATGAACTGGATTTGTATCTCTTGCCCAGACCTAAGCTGAGTCAAACACCCAGCACAGATTCTAGAACATAGTAAGTGTTCAATAAAAATATGTTCAATGAATGAGTGGCCACCCATGATATACTTTATTTTATTCTGTCCACAAACCTCACTTTTATGTGAGCAGCTTAATTTGGTTTTGGTTTCTTACACTCAAAGAGCCTTGACTTTGACAATTATAGTGCTGAACAGAAATTTTTAATTTGTAGGTGATTTTGCAACTGATAGAGTTGGAAGAAGCAGCCTTCAAGGATGACTTTATAATGACATTAATCGTGTACATTTTTATAGTTTACAATGTGCATTTACATCCATTATCACAATTAATTCTCAAAATAAGCTTGCTCAGCAAAAGTCAGTTGAGACAGAGTTGTCAGAACAGCTGATGGCAAACAGCGAAACAGGAGGATCAGGGCTCAGGTTTTCTGTTTACCAGCCCCTTGCTCTACTGATAAACCACAAGGCCTCCATTGTTAAACTTGTACTGCTGCTATTGCTATTACTAGTACTAGCTATGATTTATTGAGCATTTACTACATCCCAGGCTCTGAGCTATGTGCCTTTCATTACTCAGATCAGTTAAACTTCTTGACAACCCTATGGGCTTGATACTTTTATTGCTCTCTTATGACAGGTGAAGAAACAGAGACATAGAGATGTCAGAGAGCTAAGGAATGGGCAAGCCAAGATGTGAGCCCAGGTTTTTCTGATCCCTGAACCCAAACTACAAATTACTATGCCATGGCCCTGCTTGCTACAAAGAGACGCAAAAGGAAGACATCTGGGAGTTTGGAAATCCCTCACGCAGAATAACCCAGGGTCATGTTGTCGGTAATAATTCCAAACCCTTTCAGGTACAGTGTAGGGTCATCCAAAACCTTGTGAGAACAGGAAGCACAGAAAGATGTGACCGAATGTGAGCGGCTCGCTTCACCAGCATCCTCTCTGATGCAGGGACTTCATTAATGCACTTAATTGTCGTGAGATATGTCATGAGATTATTCAGAGCCTTGGCTGCGCATTCTTTCCTATTGTTAAGTGTGTTAATTTGCAGTGATGCTCAAGATGCCGGCTGAATAAAAACAGGCTAAATGAAATCTCTGTTCTTTTCAGAGTTGGAGGAAAGGTAATCACACCGCGTAATTTGATTTTCATGTACTGCTTCCCCCTCTCTTTTTCAAACACACACACTCTTTATAAATAGGTGAAGGTGTGTGATTATTTGTTGAGTGTAGGAAGGCTGATTATCACCAAATGTGGGAAAGGGGACTCTGTGGAGCTTTTCTCCATGTGGTGAATTCCTGGATTCTCTTCTATTTAAGTTAAAAAGAAAGGAGGGAGTTATTCCATGAGTAACTCTGTAAGGCATTGTGTAAGGATCTCTCATACCCATTCTTTAACTGAATATTCAGAAAGCTCCTGGGTGTAGCGTGTATGCTCCCATTTTGCAGAAGAAAGAAGCCTTGACTTGGTTCCCCTGTGACAGGAACTGAGAGAATAGTTAAAACACCCAACTGCCACATCTAGGGGTATCCCAACGAGACATATTAAGAGAAAGAGGGACAGGTAGAGAAAGGAATGGGGATAGTGGTGGGGCTCTGGAGATGGGATTATGTTATGTTTGTATCAGAGAACCCAAGTTCCTCTATTCCCAAACCAGATGTGATTATAATTGAATTAGATAGTGAAACAAATGCTTGTCGAGTTTACAGTATATTTTGTTACCTAATTCAAACTTACAGATCATAAGTAATAATAACTTGCATTTTCAAGTTCAAAGTTGTTGTTTTTTAAATTTCCCCCAAGTTGATTTAATCACATTTTAGTAGTTATTTTGCCCTTCTTTCAACCTTCCAAATCTGAGGTTTGGTTAAAAAGCAAATTATAAAGAGCCTAACCCTCTTGTCACTGGACTTCACAGGGAATGGCTTTTCAAATCATTTTTCACTCAGTTCACACTCTGAAAGATCAAAGAACTCTGCTATATGCCCATTCCAGAAGTCCCTCTGGGATTAGCCCATCATGAATATCAATCATTGTGTTTGCTATGTTTCCAAAATACCCATTCATCATCCATTTTAGCATTGTTCAGAGACATGGGGTCAACTCAGCACTCACCGTCACGGGGCTTCGTGCTTCTGTTTGTGCAGCCAGGAGGGCACTGGAGACAATTAGCTGCTCGCCGCTGTGGCTGCGGCCAAAGGCCTCCCCCACGGCGATGAGAAGTGTGCCCGGGAGGGAGCTCCATTCAGGCATCCCGTGGCACTCGACCCAGGAGGTGGCCCTCCTTCCACCCTCCAACTCACATCCTCTTTTGTGTAGCAAAACAAAGGCAAACAATGGCCACCTTCTGTCCCCTGGAGGTGACAAGCAGAGGAAAAGCAGAAAGCTAGCTTTTGAAAACTCAGCCATTGAACTCCCTGCCACCCCAAGAACCTGACCTGAATCCACTTTCTGCCAACCACAGGAGGCTATTGTCCTTGTGTTTAAGCAGCTGACAGCTTGGAAGGAGACCACCAAGTGGGAAGGGAATTGCCTTCCTAAAGAGTCTTAAAGAATATCAAAGCTGGAAGGTCTCTAACTGATTATTGAGCCCAACCTCCTTAATTATAAATAAAACCCTGAAGACAAGAAGGAGTTAGTCTAACCCGTACAGCCCAATGCAGGCTCCCCCAGATATCATCAGAGCCACCAGTTGGTAAGTCAGAGCCGAGGGCCTCACGCACGGGGTTAGAGAAAACGCGGCCGCCTGGGCAGTCCTGACTGCATCCCAGAGGGGCCAGGGCGGCTAGGGTATTGGTTGAGACTTTGAAGTTTGGTTTAGGGGGGTCCTTCAAGGGAAGGGGGGTCTTGCTAGAATTGGTTGAGGATCATGATATAATAGTTTGCCATTGGTAGACACTGCAAGGCAAGGATTTTGAGACAAGCTACTGAAGGAGTCTTGGGGTATAAACAGATAGCCAAATGTTTTCCATTAAAGAGTGGTGGGTCTTTCAGAAAGTTCTTGGAATGCACAAGAAAGTGATGTGCAGCTTACATCTTTCTGGGAAAATGTTTTGGGGTAGTGAATCTATGCTGATGAAGACAGGGAACTAGTAGGGTCATGTCAAAGTAGACAGTAAACAGTGTGGGCCTAGGTAGTTTTCAGCGTCAGAGTTCAAGTCCTCAGTTTACACATGAACCTTGCTCCAACCAAGCCACACGCCCTTCACTACAGTAGATGAACTGGGGCCAGGTTCCAATTCCCCACCCACTGCCCATGTTCTGACCGAAGATTGTGTTATCTGAGCCAAAAATCTAAAACCAGCCTCTGGACTTAATTTTTTTTTTTAAGATTGAGGGAAGACAGCGAAAGATTGGGATTCGTTAGAGAATCTGTGTTTGAGAGGAGCCTCAGAGAGGAGTTCTGGGAAGGCTCCCTGAGGAGGTGATGTTTGAGATGTGGCCAGAATATGCGGAGAACCTGGGAGCTCTCCAAGCCCAAGCGGGAGGAGAGCGATTGGAAAAGAAGCCGACAGCTTGGAGTTTGAGGGCAGGAACGTGGCTGCAGCCCCGTGGGCAAGAGGGGCGAGGCAGGAGGTGAGCCGAGGCTGGAAGGCAGGCCAGGGCCTGCGGAACTTTCCAGTGCCTGAGTGGGATGGGCTGTTCCTGCTCTTTCATATGCAAAATAGGCTCTTCTCAGTTACCTCGGGCTCCCCCCGGTTGGAGCCATTCTTCCAGGAGTGGTGAAGGCCCTGTCCAGATTTTCCAGGGACAGGGGCTGGGAGATACTTAGACATTCAGTTATTCATTTTTCCCGGAGCAAAGTAAGAAACACATCAACTAAGCCAGCTGTGGGGCTTCACAGGGCAGTAAATCATCTGTGTTTCTTTTGGTTCATTTGCAAGAAATGCCTGTGATTCTAGGATATTCTCCTCTTATTCTCAGCCATTATCACATTCCAAGATTCATTTTCATTTTCTAATGTAGAGCTGGATGGGTTTTATGGCATCTCAGCTAGAGAAAAATGAAAATGAATGTACAAAATGAAGGACAAGATTTATTTCTTCCTAAAGCAGAAACAGCTACAACAACAAAACCTTTTAGTGGGATTTAATTAGGCACACTATTTTCTTTGTAAATGTATCCACAGGTGCTAATTGGACAATTCACATCATCTACAGCCAGTATTATCAACAGGTGATGATTAAGACATTTTAAGAGCCTTGCTTGATACTTACAAGAAATCACTTAGTTGTTTATATGAAAGCTTACCAAGGCTTTGTAACAGATCTGAAAAGCCAGGAAATCCATGAGTAATAGAAAATAGCAAAGCGTTCAGTTCATCAACTGGAACACTCATTTTTATTTTGTAAATTCAAACAAAGTGAGGGTTCTAAGCAAAAAACAAACAAACCAAAAACCTCATAGACACAGACAGCGATATGGTGATTGCCAGAGGGAAAGGGGGATGGGGGAGGCAGAAGAGGGTATAAGGGGATAAATGGTGATGGAACGAGACTTTGACTTGGGGTGATGAACACACAATACAATATACGGATGATATATTATAGAATTGTATAACTGACACCTATATAATTTTATTAGCCAATGTCACCCCAATACATTCAATAAAAATTTTAAAAAATCCTAACACAGGAAAGTATTTGTGCACTGACATTTGGGTGTATGTGAACTGTTTTAAAACTCATTCTCTTGTTATTATTACATCTCAGGAAATGAACACCCTTGTTGCAGATCAAATCATTGGGCAGGGGCAGGAGAAGTTCCCGTGTTATTTTCAGGACAGGCTAGGTCACTGCGCGTGCTCTGGGAGGCAGGGTTGCTCGGCAGGTAAGTGTGAATTTTCAGTTCTGAATCTCATTTCTATCCATTTTTCCCCCCTGAAGTTACCCTATATATCTAAATAATATGCCTGTGCACCATTTCTTGATTTACCAACTTTAGGCAATGTTTTTTACTCCATTCTATGATAATTGAAGATTTATTTCTTCCATCATGCTTCTCTGTTATCCCCTTCTCTTTCCACAATGCATGATGATATTAATATTTTTATTTCTTCTGTTGCTTATTTTCACAAGTTTTAAACAGTGCTCTTACACATATGTTTCTTGTTCTATCAGTTTTAGAAATTATCTGGACTTCTCTCTACAACATGAAGATATGCCTCCCTGACTTCTGAATTCTGTTTCTGTATGTTGGGAAAATATCTTAAGAAAAAGTTGCTAAAAGTAGAGCATGCAATGGGGGACCTTGTGCATGTGATCTACGGAGGGCGTGCTTCCAGGGCAATCCTGCAGAGGAGTGAGGGAAGCCGGGCAGGGAAGGGGCAAGCCAGGGAGAATATGGGTTTCAGCTGGGGTCTAGCTTCAGCTTGTTTCCTGGGGCAGCCTTGGAGTGTGAATGATAAGGTCACCCTTTAGAAGGCCCTTATCAGGCAGTCATTAGCTGTAGGCCACCTGCAAAAGGAGAACCATGACTTCCTGCTAGGGCACACCTTGTCAGACAAAGGCAATGCTTCAGAGAAGGGGACAGCTACTCTCAGAGCTAGAGGATGGGTGCACAAGCCAGGGTCTGCTGGAGCACCAACTAGCTCGCACACGTAGGTGGTGATGAGAAGAATCTGATGAAGACAACACCTCTGCCTCCTCATCAACTCTTACATTTATTTTAGATTCATGTTTACAAAGTGTTTTCACTTGTGTTTTTCATTCGGTCTTCACATACATCATCACTGCCACCAACAACAATACCAACACCAACATCATCAACAAAACCATAGGAGGTAATGTTGTTGCTTTTCTCTCTCTTTTAAAAATTAAATACAACAGGGCCTCAAATACCTTCATTTTATTCAACATTGCTTTGTTATAACGTGGATGAAATGCCGGAGGAACTTGACTTTTGTTTATATCAATTAACTTATGATAACATTGGTTTTGTCATGCATTGTTTCGTGTAAGGTCACAGAGCCTATAGATGACACTGGGTGAGGACTTACTGTAGGTGATTCCAAAGTGGTTATGTGACGTCTCCAATACCCATAGTAACTGGAAAAACTGGGACCTGATTCCAGATGATCTCATTCCAAATCTAGTTCGTGTGTGAATATCCTTGGTTTCTTTCTTCATAGTGATTTGCATTAAATCCTTTTGCCATATGTTTATGTTTCCTCCATAGTTGGCCTAACTTTGTAGTTGCACTTTTTTTTTTTCCCTAAACACAATTTTTTTTTTTAAACTTTGCATTTCAGATTGCTCTCTCAGTCTTCCTGGTAGTCTCGTTCATTTTGTCGTATTACTCCTCTATCAGCCAGGACACTTTGAAGCCACAGAGAACAGATGATCTAAACCTGGCCTAAGCCATGGAGAAATTTACTGCTTCGTATGCAATATCTAGAGTCACAGGAGTCCCATATCAATCCTGCCGAGTCATCTGTGTCACGACCAGGCTCCCTCCTTCACCCTTTGCCTCCTCCTGGGTAGTGGTTTTCCCTTTTAGGTCAGTCATGCCAGGACTGCCCAAGAGGCTGCTGCAGCTTCAGGTTTCAGGCTTCACATTCTCACCAGGGGTTTCCTGTGCAGAAAAGGGGCAGTTTCTTTTTGTCTTTTTAATATATCTTTATTGATCTTAGAGAGAAGAAAGGAGACGGGGAGAGAGAGAAACATCAATGATGAGAGAATCATTGACTGGCTGCCTCCTGCACACCCCCCGACTGGGGATCGAGCCCGCAACCTGGGCATGTGCCCTGACCAGGAATCGAACTACGATCTCCTGGATCCTAGGTAGATGCTCAACCGCTGAGCCACGCCAGCCTGGGCTTTTTTTTAAATAAGGGGCAGTTTCTAGTCAGTCATCTTTGTTAGAAAGGAGGAAGGAAATATGTCTCTGAGCCCCCAATTCTCCTTAGGCCCTGTTGACCAGGATTAGCTATATAAACTTTGCTTTCAGCAAAGGGAGCTGGAAAATTAAGGACCTGGCAGTTTCAGCTGTGTGTATGTTTGTGCATACACATGTGTGTGCACGTGTGTGTGTGTGTGTGTGAGGGATTCTCTGTCAGCAAGAAAAATAAAATGGGAAGGGTTTTTAGAGGGGCATCTAAGAGCCTTTTCCTCCAGCATCTCTTCCCACCATTAACACACAAACACACAGAACAATGATACATGATGATAGAGAGATGATAGATGATAGACAGATAGATAGATGATAGATAGATAGATAGATAGATAGATAGATAGATAGATAGATAGATAGACAGATGATAGATGATTCACTCAGCTTGCCTCCTTTTGTGTATAACCTGTTAGTTTCCTGTTAGTGAACTGTAAGTACCAATTAATGAGGTGAATTTTTGTTGTTGTAGATTTTTTTCTTTACCTTGAGGTTCTGCTAATAGAGCACAAAGTGATCTGGCAGTAATTTTGTAATTCCATTTAGTGAAACAGAGTACAAAATGCAAGTCTTCAGTCTGTCTCACCCTAACATGCATCTATATATGGTCTGTGAGTTAACCATTCTTAGGCCGACCTTGGCAAATACACCGTTCACTGCTGTGATTACATATTGTCCGGTTTATTCTCCTTGGAGAATTATGGGGTGGGATGTGTGCACGTTGGAAGGAAAGAGTTATAGAACAGAGGGAGCAATGTGGATAGACATTTAATTAAGGAAGGGCGAGAGCTGACACACACAATTCTGAAACAACTGTGGGCAAAAACGAAGTTCATTGGCAAAAGGGGCAAGTGCCCAGTGCGCTCCTCAGATTGCAGAGGTCAACAGGAGCGCTTGTTGGCTCAGATAAATAAAGCGGAACGTAGGGGTGTCCCTGACTTCAGGCTTTGCTGCAGCGAAGTCTCAAACACTGTCACTGGGACCCGGTAATCTGCTTTCCTCCCTCCGTTAACATATTTTGCAGGTTTGGATAGTGGCAACAGGGTGGCAGCGCTCTTGGTTCACACCCTTTTACGTTCAAGTGGGGGGAGGAGGAGAAGCTCCTCTTTTTTAGTAGCTTCTTCAAAGGGCCTGAGATTCCCTCGGCTTGGCCAGTTTGAACGGGCCCAGAGAAGGGGAAACTTTCAGCTTAGATGCGAGTCACCCTCCCGTTAGCGACGATGACCCATACTAACTGCACAGATTAGAAGTGGGGTTGAGGGTGACTTGCCCGAAAAAAGGGCAGTAGAAAGAACGAGCAATGGGCTTTAGGCCAACATATGTCCACTCTAAGGTTTTAAGGGGAGAGTGACCGCTCAAGTCTAGAAAGCTCAGCATCAGCTGGGTCGTGCTTCTTGAGGAAAGGGAGTTTCACCAGCAAAAGAAAAATCCTCCTGTGCTGGTTTGGCTACATCTCTGAAAGTACTTGCTGTACCGAGATTCACACAAGCCAGCTGGTTTTGTCCCCATGCACGTTAGAGTGTGGCAAAGAAAAGGCTGTGGCACAGTTTCTTCCTGAGGCCCACGTGACTTCAGAAAGCGACCTGAAGCTCTCCTAAACGCATCTCCCTTCCAGAACAAGTGGTAAATAAAACATAAACCACTTTGTACTTGCTTCAGATTTTGGTGTAGATGGAAGGCAATTTACTTTCCGCTGAAAACGAAATTCCTGGCAAAAAGCAATGCCCGTTAACAAATGGAACAGGTCCCTGGTGACAAGATGGAGGCGTGCAACTGGGTACATTTGTCATTTTAACTCCAGGGGCTGACTTGAGGTATTTTAATCATGCTAACGTAGAATTGCAGGTAGAAACAGCATCATATTTGATATGGGAAAGAATGCCAGCATCATTCCTTTGAACAGATTACTTTCTGTATGTCAGTATTTGATAAGTCAATAGTCTTTATTTACTTGATTGCTAGATATCTAAAAAATATATAAATGGCCACCTCTTTTCAAATTTATCTTTCCACCCTTATGCCTGCAAATCATTCCTCTAATTGCATCGTTCTAACTAAGCTGTCCCTCTGCTCAAACACCTTCAAAGGCTCTTATTGTCCACAGAAGAGCTCTGACTCAATAGCTAGATATTTAAGGCCTTCTGCAGGAGAGGTCTCAGGTACTTTCCTTGACTTAATTGTCACCATTTTTGTATTAATCAGGAGGGGCTAGATTATGTTGTATACCTTAGTTTTCTATTGCTGTTTAACAAAATTACCATGAACTTCACAGCTGAAAGAAACATTTATTTATTATCTCACAGTTTCTGGGGGGTCAGGAATGTGGGCATAGCTTAATTGATTCTTCTGCTCATGGTATCACAGGCTACGGTTTAGGTATAGGCTGGGCTGCTACCCTTTCGGGGACTTGGGGGCATCTTCCAAACTTACATGGTGGTTGGCAGAATTCAATTCTTTGCAGTTGTAGGTGGGTGAAGAAGTTTCTGTCTTTCCTGTGGCTGTCGGCTGGAGGTCACTCATAGCTCCTAAAGGCCCACCACAATTCCTTGCCACCTGTCCTTCTCATACCATGGAAACTTTCTCCTTCAAAGCCAGAGGGAGACTCTGTTACGATGGTGTCTCATGACACATATGTAATCACAGGAGTGATTTTTCCATCAGCTTTGCCATATTCTAGTGATTAGAGGCAGGTCACTACTCAGTGGGAGAAGATGACAAATGTGTGGGTACCGGGGCCAGGAATCATGGAGATCATCTGAGAATTCTGCTTACCGTACTGTGGAAACAAACAACTCCTAAATTTTAGTGCCTTAAATCAACAAAGGCTTATGTCTGCCGTGAATTGGCTGTGGGAACTTAGCTCTGCATCGTTGGCAGGGAGTCAGTCTGAAGGAGGCTCCAACTCCGAACTCCATTACTGCCAGCGTAGGAAAAATGAAAGGTAGTAAATCTGGCTTTCACTCAAATCTCTGTGTTTGAAGCAAGGGTCATGGCAACCTCTAATTTTAAGGGGTCAAGGAAGGGTACCTCTTCTTGATCCCCAGACATAGAACTAAAAATATTTGGTGAGGAGCACAAATGAGGACTGGCTTCTCCAACAAAATGTCTTCTTGTTATGTTCTGGATATTGTTGACTGTTTCTCTCCTCGTGTAACTGGTTCATCGTATTTTTTCAACCTGAATCACCTTTTCTCCACATTCCTGTTTCCAAATTCCTTCCATACTCAAGATCCAACTCAAAAGCAAACTATTTTCTGATTTTTCCCATTAAAATTACTTTCCCATTCTTGGGTCTATCATAATGCTTCCCTCTGCTTTTTCCATTTACCTTGTATGACATTTATAATTTCCTAATTTTATCCCAGTTAACTATTTTAGATGCCTTAGCTCCCATATTGGGATCATCCTGAGGACAAGAGCCTTGTCTGAGTCACAGTTATTTCCTATAAAGTGTCCAAATGCCTAAATGCCTTGTTCAAAGCCACACAGATAGAAAACAGGAGAACCTATTTCAATAAATATTGATTGAGCACATACTATAAGTGAGTTTGGCTAATAACAAAGATATAGCCAGCCTCTTGAAAAAGATAGCAATAGAAGCAACGTTTCCTAAATTTCAGTCTCATGACTTAAGTGGTTACAATGGTCAAGACTTCCATTTCTTTTAAATCTATTTCTGTGACTTAGCGAAGTCAAGGTCAAAGAATAAATGGTTAATTTTAAAGTCTCAGCTTCTACAGTGAATCTGAGAGTTGAGTTCGTGCTGAGTTCAAAGCCAGGTGAGATCCTAGCTCACAGCCAGAGCCTCCTGTGAAGGTGTGTGGCACCTGGAACTCTCACTCTCCTCAAACACAGGAGAAAATGTCAGTTTCTTAGACAAGCTCACTCTTGCTGGGAATTCATTTATATTTCATAGAGATTGGCATCCATGTCCATAAAAAAGATCAGAAGGAATAAGCTGATCATATCCATCCAGCTACTCCTGCACAGGATGGCTCTGTGGCTACTTAGCTATAATTAGGAACTGACTTTTCTCACAGACTTGTGTGGTTTCAGTTCATTGGCATCCACTCAACATTTATTGTTGCCCACATGATAATATCATCTCTGTATTATTGTGGAATTTATACGCTGTTAGAACGTTTGAAAACTTGCACAGAAAAAATAAGTAGAAAATATTTTAATATGTGATAAAATCCTGAAGTATGTAGTATGAGCTCTAATTATGAAAATAGCACTAATCAGTTTAGATTAGAATAATTGGTAGAAGTCTTCCATGAAAACGAAATGTCGCCCAGCCGTGCGTAGCTCAGCAGTTGAGCATTGTCCTAAGATCTAGGAGATCGGGGTTCGATTCCCAGGCAGGGCACATGCCCGGGTTGCGGGCTCGATCTCCAGGGGGGGCGTGCAGGAGGCAGCCGATCAATGACTCTCTCATCATTGATGTTTCTCTCTCTTTCTCTCTCTCCCTTCCTCTCCCTGAAAAAACTTGGCATAGACAGAATGGGAAGTGTGGACTCGTTTCTTTAGACAGCGGGTTCTTGGCTTACGGGACTGAGAAGGCCAACATGGTCTTCTACATTTGCCATCTCGGTGATCACTCATCGCCTGGCTCTTCAAAGCGGACTCATCATTCCCCACAAAATGATCTGTTTTAAGGGTTTCTTTACATCTCTCTCATTCCATCCCTCTTCGGGTCCACCTCCAGCTCTCCACGGAGCTACGATCTTCTCCCTCCTGGCGCGTGGCTGTGACCTCTGACTCTCCTGCCTTTCGCCTGAGTCCCCAGCGGGAAGCTCTCCACAGGGCAGCTGGAGTCATTCTCACAAAAAGTAAACCTCATCCAGGCACTTAATGCACAAAGCCCACTCCAGGCTCTCCGCTGCTCGGGCTACAGGGCCTGGCACGATCTTTCCACCTCAAGTCTTCCTTCCTGTCCTATTCTCTCTTTTGGTTCCTTGAAAGACCCCAGGAAAAGGAATAGTGAGCAACGAGGAACTCAAGTCCACACAGAATTTGGATAACTGATGGCAAAAACCTTCATAGAGACAATGAAAGCTATAGTATCCTCAACAGTTAAAGCCTTTTGTTTCCCTTCCGCATGATCACCCAGGCTGGTTAAATGAAGGACCCTTTGCTGACTAGGAATATTCCGGGCATGCAGATTGAAGACAGTCATGCAATTATTCAAACCTTAAGCTAAAATCACTGCTTTCCCCTCAACCTGAGAAGACACAGCAAGATACAGAACATTCTCCCTCAAAACAACAAGCCACTAAAATACCATTTTTAATGAAAGAACAAGTGTTTCCCATATTTCCTCTATGAAAATGTCAATTCCATCTCTTCTGTTTTTTGTTTTTAACTGCTACTGATTCCTAGTCTTTCTGAAGGAAGATCCTATTTTGAGACTAAATCTGCCACTGCTTAACAAAACAAAACTAGCAAGACCCTTACCTGAAATTTACTGATGTCTGACACACCAGATCCCCTAAGTGGTATGTAGAAAATTTATCTGTTCATGTATTTGTTTATTTACTTATTGGGAGGCAAAGAGGTAACCCACTACCATTCAATTTTCTTCTTTGCACATTTTTTTAATAATGATCTTTAATTTCACTCTCATGGTGAAAATTTAAGTCTCTTTACTAGGAACTTGATTAATTGGACTTTAGCTCTGAATGACAAATTACACCTGGAAAAGGCCTTGTTTGAAGACAACTTATGTTCTGTTCTATGAAAGATAATAAATAGCTCAATTCTCTATTCTCCTTGGTTTCTGAAGGGTGGGTGTACCTTTGTGATTACAAATTTGGTATCATAGGGTTATTGTTCTTACATAATCAGGCATGAAGCCAGTTCTAAAGACATTTTTTACAGGCAATATTCCTTCCCTCCCCTCCCCTCCCCTCCCCTCCCCTCCCCTCCCCTCCCCTCCCCTCCCCTCCCCTCCCCTCCCCTCCCCTCCCCTCCCCTCCCCTCCCCTCCCCTCCCCTCCCCTCCCCTCCCCTCCCCTCCCCTCCCCTCCCCTCCCCTTCCTTTCCCCATTCCTCCCTCCCTCCTTCCTGCAATTACATGTTGAATTCCCACTCTGGACTAGACATTGTTCTGTCTAGACAGGGATTCAAGAGGGAATTACATATAAATTGATAGCTCTCATAGAGTTTAAATTCTTAAAAAGAGGGGGAAATAAAGATATAATAGTAAATAAATAAAATATAAAAACAGCAGAGTTGCTGTAAATAATACAAAAGAAATAAATGATGAGGATAAGCTGGTCATGTAAAGATTTGAGACAGGGGGTTCAAAGACCAGTGTAGTTGGAACCCAGCATGGCATATTTGAGGGAAAGACGGGGGTCGTGTGGCCGGAGCACAGTGAACCTTGGGTGTGCGAGGGAGATGATTGAGGTGGACCTGGAGGTAGAGACAAAGCCTGATAATTTGGCTTTGAAAGACATTATCAAGATTTTTTAAAAAATCTAATATTGGGAGAGTTTTAAGAGGAAACACGATACACATTTTTTTTTACACTTTACATTGTAAAAGTTCATTTTATGTTTTAAAAGTTTATTCTGGTTTATCTGTGGAGAATAAGCCTTAGGGGTGGTGATGTTGGAGATGGGAGGTCTTTTAAGGGCTATTGCAATGTTCTAGGAGAGGAATGATGGTGACCTGGACCAGGTGATAACAGGGGAGACGGAGAGATGTGCATGAACTTGGATACTGAAGGGCTGCTTGCTGCACGTCTTGGGGAAACGTGAACAGTATCCACACTGCAGGGCCTGTGAGTGAAACCTGGAGGCGGACTCCCCTGTGCACTGAGCCCATCTCCCTTTAGAATCAAACAGCAGCATTCCAGGGTTTGAAAGATGCTGAAGCAATTATCTCGCCAAGTCTCTAGGAATCTATATTTATCCTTAACAAATATCTACTTTTAAAATTATTTTTATTATTGCAACACATTGAGAAACTTTAAGATTCTAAAATGGTCATATAAAATGTTCATTGCTCTTTGCAGCTTTGCAGCATCTGTAAATCCAGTTCAAACGCAATCAATGTCCTTATCTGACTCCAACATAAACATATTTACTGGGACTTGACTGAGGACAAGGCTGTGTGGCAGGAAAGCAGAGGCTGCCCTCCCATGTGACATCAGTGCACTAACCCACACTCCCAACAGGGTGATTTACTTGGCTTCGAGAGTGCCCTTAGCAGCCTGGCTCGCCGCTGTCCTGTGGGTGAGCTGCTCCGTTTGACTGTGGAGCTGGGTTCTCCCAGTGGCCACCTCCCTCCCTCAGACCTGCTCCCGCCCCAGCCACGGCTGCCGCACGCAGCTCTGCCAGGCCTGGACTCGGTGCCTGCCCATAGCACCGCACCCCAGGGCTGCACTGTGTCTCTTGCTTCCCTGGCACTGTCCATTCCCCAGGAACTCACGCATGGGCCACCCATGCCTAAGTGCAGTGCTGATGGGCGACAGGAGCAATGGGTGGGTATAAATACCCTTCCCCTGTCCCCAGGGTAGATGACCTAGAGCTGCTCAGAAGATTCGATCCAATAACCAGTTGCTGGCACCGGTGGCCCATGGACAACCCTTAACTCTTAAGTGTTTTTCCCTCTTTCCCTGTTCACTCCCCTGCCCCTCAACAGCCTGTTTGCCAGTCTGTGTCTCAGGTGCTCCTCTGAGAAGACACCGGGACAATATAACTCGGGCAGCGTACTTTTAGGCAGAGTGTCCCGGCAAGCATTCCTTCACCCACGCACTCAAAAGGCGTTTAGTGAGCAGTTAATCTGTGTGATCAGAACATCTTCTGACCTCCTGCAGGATTGACAGTGAAAGAGACACTTTAGGAGGTAGTTGTGCACTGTCTTACTTAGCTGATGTTATTTCATATTTGTCAGTTTTATACATAAAAATAATAGTTAATTTATGGAACACTGATTATGTCCGAAGTTCTCTACATGTGTTGTCTGGTTTAATCCTAAAACCTACGCCCCTTAAGTAGCTTCTCTTATACTAATATTAGAGAAGATAAGAAAGAGGTGAAGAGATTAAATCGCAGGCACTAGGGCAAATCTCTAGTAAGCAGCTGGCCCAAGACAGAATGAACACTCCTAATCATGACTTTGTTTTATACTCAGTAAATAATTTCTCTCTCTCCCCCTCTCTCTCTCTCACCACACACACATGTACACATGCACATTTATTTAATACTTAACTGATTTAAGAAGTGTATACTCAAGATTTATAGCATATGAAGCACGAAAGAGATAGTGATAACCTCATAATTACCTTTCATTTTAAGGACTGAAAAACTGATAGCAAAAAGTATGATACAACTTGACCTGATACACAACAGTGGACAGGGGTGGGGTGGTGATTTTATTTTCTTTTTTTCAGTCCTCATCTGAGGATATGTTCATTGATACTTTTAGAGAAAGGGAAGGAGGGAGAAAGAGAGAGAGAGAGAGAGACATTGATGTGAGAGAGGAACATCTATTGGTTGCCTCTCATATGCACCCCAGTGGGGGACCGAACCTGCAACCTAAGTATGTACCCTGACGAGGAACGGAACCCGTGACCTCTCAGTGGATGGGACGATGCTCTAGCCAACTGAGCCACACCAGTGGGGGCAATGATTTTAAGCTAGACCCTAAGCATTAGGTTCCAAAATAGGTCTTCTTTCCAAAGATACACTGAATTCAAATCAAGAAATAGCAATGCACATATAACAGGGTGTCTGTCTGAGGCCAGGGTTTAGTTGGGGATTGAGTTAGCTTGTGATACTTTTAGGTATTGCTTGAAGTTTTTCTTGTACATGGAGACTTTTTGCAGAACAAGTATTGTGTATAGGTCTGTTTATAGACCCAAGAGTGGAGAAATATAGAGAGAATAGAGTGTGAAGTGCCATCTGTTCCATATGTGGTCTCTTGGACCAACTATAAGCTCCCCTGTAAAGAAGATAATGAATTGAAGCCAACAGTTGTTTTCAAGTGATACTTTGTGAGGTTCTGAGTACAAATAGTACTGTGTCGGGCCCTGGAACAATCTGGCTCTGGGTTGAGAGACACTGTTCTCATCACACCTGTGAGAGCTCCTCAAGGAAGAGTGGTTTGAGGAACACCAAGGGAAGGTGCTCTTCATGTGGACACTGAGCGTCCTCATATTGGGGACCACCAGTTTCCCAGAAGCTCATAAAACATCTTGGTGAAAAGAATTCACCCAAATCTGAACAAAGAGCTGATGGGGTGAGAGAGAAGAGAAGGGAAGAGAGCCTGGTAGTCAAGACTGAGATTTGTTCAAGAGGAAAGATAAATACCACTGGGGAGTCCCACAAATATGTGGGGTATAAGAGTTTGGCAATCATTTTATCCATGTGAGTGTCACCTCATTTGTATCCTTGGGATGGCAAAACCTTGAGTGACATGAATTCTATCATAGGGAACAAGAACTCCTGGGGTCAGCTGACTAATGAGTAGACTTGAAGGCCTTTAGAAAAAGTGGGCGTGTTTCCTTTGATCTTTGCATTCTGATAATTAAAAAGAAGAACACACACATCCTTATCAGATCTTTTCAAACCACTTCTTCCTACCCACCGATTTCCGTAACAGTACCCTGAAAGTAGGAAACAAATGTAAGATTTTTTACGTTTAGCTGCTTTATAAAATATCAAGTAGGAGTGACTCAAGCAAGTGCTTTTCAACCTCTTTCGTGTTGTTACATATAAAATATTAACATATTTATACACATACTAAGGTAATGAGATGAAGTTAATTGGCCCAAGACAACAGGTCTCACCCCAAGGCTGAGGGATCAAGACCTAGGCACACCGATTGGAAGCTCTGAGTTAAGAAGCAAATCGTGAAAGTTAAGACAGCCTGCAGTTATGCTTTAAGAAACTGTGATTATCAGAGCCCAGTAATTTGAATGAGTGGTTATTTAATCTTAACCTGTCTGGCATTTAGTTTTAGGCTAAGAAAAGTCCTCCCTCCCTCCTCCTTCCCTCCTTCCCTCCTTCCCTCCTTCCCTCCCTCCCTCCGTCCCTCCCTCCGTCCCTCCCTCCCTCCCTCCCTCCCTCCCTCCCTCCCTTCCTTCCTTCCTTCCTTCCTTCCTTCCTTCCTTCCTTCCTTCCTTCCTTCCTTCCTTCCTTCCTTCCTTCCTTCCTTCCTTCCTTCCTCCCTCCCTCCCTCCCTCCCTCCCTCCCTCCCTCCCTCCCTCCCTTCCTTCCTTCCTTCCTTCCTTCCTTCCTTCCTTCCTTCCTTCCTTCCTTCCTTCCTTCTTCTTTGTGTTTAGAACACTTAAGATCTACCCTCTTAGCACATTTCAAGAATATGATACAGTATTGTTATCTGTGCCACCACGCTGTGCATTGGGGCCCCAGAACATACTCTTCTTACATAACTGACACTTCGTACCCTTTGGTCAAATCACTGCAGTTCCCCCTCCCCTCCGGCCCCTGGCAGCCCCTCTTCTCTCTGTTTCTGTAGGTGTGACGCTTTTAGAGTCTGTATGTAAGTGAGATCAAGCAGTGTTTATCTTCCCGTGTCTGCTTTGTTTCACTGAGGATAATGTTCTCTAGGTTCATCCCTATCCTTGAAATTGGCAGGATTTCCTTCTTTTTTGAAGGCTGAACAATACTCCATTGTGTGTGTCTATATATAGTTTTTCTTTTTTTTATCCATTTATCTATGAACAGATATTTAGGTTGTTTCCATAGTTTAACGTTATGAATAATGCTGCAATGAGCATACAAGAGTTGCACTTAGATTCTTGACCATTGTTTGTTTGGAAGATGAAGAGTTGGAGGTGTTATTAAAGACAGATTCTTCACTAAAGGAATAATATTAGTTAAATAGTTATAATAAAAAATAATATTTTTGTCATTGACCCTTTAAGTGTTCTTTTTCAACAAACTGTACCCTGAGCGCTAGAAGTGAGTCTGAGTGTTTGAAAGTATTACAAATAACACTGTATAATATGTTAAAGTGTTGGTGAGTGTGTGTGTGTGTGTGTGTGTGTAAATGAGCAGTCTTTAAAACAGTTGGAGGGAGTGAACATTGGTAAAACGGTCTGAAAAGCAATTTGGTGGAACTTTGCCCCAGAAATTTCATTGCTAGGAATCTATATTAGATTTTCTAGGGCTGCCATGTCGATGTACCACAGACTTGAACAACAGAAGTTTATTTTCTCACAGTTTTGGAGGCCAGAAGTCACAGATAAATGTGTCAGCAGGACTGGCTTTTCCTGGGGCCTCTCTCCGTCTGCGTGTACTGTAGATGGCCATCTCGTCTCTGCCTTCACTGGCCTTTCCTCTGTGTGTTTGCATCCCAGCTTTCTGTTCCTGTAAGGATGCCATTCATATTGGATGAGGGCCCGCACTAGTGATCTCCTTTTAACTTATTTACCTCTTTAAAGACCCTATCTTATTTATTTATTATTTTTTAAAATCTTCACCCGAGGATATTTTTTCCATTGTTTTTCAGAGGGAGTGGAAGGGAGAGAGAGAGAAACATCGATGTGAGAGAGACACACCGTTTGCTTGCCTCCCGCACATGCCCTGGCCAGGGCCAGGGATCGTGCCTGCAACGGAAGTGCATGCCCTTGGCTGGAATCGAACCCAGGGCCCTTCAGCCCTCAGGCCCATGCTCCAGCCACTGAGAGGAACTGGCCAGGGCTAACGACCCTATCTGAAATACGGTCACTGTCCGCCTCTGTAGGAGCCATGATGGCCGCATGTCCAGGCCTCGGCTCCGCCTTCAGGCTGTGGTGAAGCAGCCCGATGGGTCCCGTGCTAGGGGCTGGGCGATGAGACGGGCGCACAGTGACGGGCCTGCAGGCACGGGCCAGCTTTTGTCACCTCACTTATTCCTAGCTTGTTCATTTCTTGTACATTGTTTGGAGGTATCAAAAAAGTATGTAAAATGAATGTAGGAGATAAAGAAATTACATATTATCCCTGCTCAGAAATGTTTCCCAAATAAGTGGGGAAATAAACACGACTGAGAGATGAATTGGTTGGTGAGGACGATGCATCTTGTCAAGACTAAGCAGAGTAAGAGTGTCAGAGCAAGAAAATGGAATCATGCAATCAGAAACTATGGGGCTGGAAGGGATGGATCCCAGGTACCATAAAGCAGTGGCTTTTAAACAGTTTATACGGAATTGTAGAGGTTGGTAGAGGGCCCGCAGGGACCCTTCATGTAGTCAGGGAGGGGTCTCTAGGTGGCACACCAAGTTCAGTTAGGCCAGCTGTGCATTGTTTCTTTTGAATATGAGACTTTCTAGAAGTATTTTTTTAAACAAAGCTTCCTCAGCTAAAAATAGTTATTTAAAATTCACTTACTAACAATTCAAATTCCTCTGTTAACAGAGGAAGCAATTGAGGTTTGGACCCAGCTCCTGCAGAGAGTTCAGCTTTTTTCTCTGTATTGGAAGAGAATAGAGGCATGTGTGTAAAATATAACTTAACGATAAAAGAAAAAAAAAAGAAAACACAAGTTAAAAAACCCAAATCATGTAACAGACAATGCTTTACAGCTGTGTGAAGTACTAACATAATAAGCTTAACACAATGCTTCCTTTTTGTTGTTAGTCTTTTATTTTAAATAATTAGTTATATTTTGGACCAAGTTTTAGCCAAGATCTCTAACAGAAAATAGTTTATGGAGAAGGGTTGGGCCAAAGAGGGAGAGAATTTATACCATCAGAAAAGAGTTGAAATAAAAGGAATAGCACATTTTGATATTTTCTTGCCTGTTGATGGAGAGAAGGTTATAATTATAGTAAAAACTTCTCTAATAGTTATCCATTCTTTTGTTAATTTTTAATTTAGAGGGAAATTTTCTGCTGTTTTCTAAACCTATTAAACAAATTGTAGGAAGTTTTCTCTCTGCAAATCCTTACCTACATTGTCTTGAAACTTTTTATATCTTTTTTGTCCTCTGGACTCAAATCCTGGCATATTTTGGGAAACCTAATGAAGATTAAAATGTTTATCTCCTGTGCCTCCCAAGTATCATTTAGGCAAAGTCCTGGGGGGAAAAAGCCAACAGATTGCTTTTGGAAAGGGTTTTATAATTTTACAGCATCATTGCCAAGGAAAATGGCTGAATAAATACCATGTCTCAGTATAAATATAAACAGAGAAGTGGTTTATCTCCTTTCAGGTCTTGGTCCATATGGCTTTAAGAGTTCCCAGGGGTCTCTCTAAACATTGAAGAGGGAAATAGTCAAAACTTGCCAGTAAATTCTTCCAACGCCATAAGCCCAAATGCCCAAGATTATAAGTAATTTGTTAATGTCTAGCACATGGGGGATGCTGCTTGGGTTTCTGTGGTCCCAGTTTCCTAGCATCCCTAAGCAATATTAGATTCATTTGGGAATTGTATTAGGCAGGAATATATTTAGCTGCAAGAAAACAGCTACTTCAGTGGCTTTAAGAAATAGGGGTTTAATTATCGTGTGCTACAAGGAGTCAGGAGTAGGCAATCCAGGGCTGCTATAATAGTGCTATGATCCTTCATCCTCATATGTGTTGCCTCATGGTTATAAAATGGCTGCTGCATATCCAGGTCTCATTTCTACCTTCCAAGCAGGAGGAAGGAATAAAAGGTCTATTTCTAACAAGTCTTTGTCTTTATATGTAGAAAGTAAAGCCCTCCCCAGGAGCATTTTCTCAATCTCATTGTCTGCCTCTGTGTCACAGGGCCATTTGTATGTGCCATTGAGAGCAGGAAATCAAGAATTTTAGCTTTCCATCTTTTGTCGTACATATGGAAAGGCAGGAGAGAAGTGGGTTGTAAATACATTTGGGATAGCCAATTCCAATACATTCCATAGGAAGCTCAACTTAGAAACCAAACCAGTGCAAATGTTTTATGTACAGAGCCACTGAGGCATGTGAATCTAAGCATGATAAATATTTTTTGATGCCTAAGTGCTAGATTGGTTCTGCCAACTCTCCCCTCAAAAGTAGCCCATCTCAAGGTCTTCAAAATAATTGAATGAGTAATTTCTGTGGGGTTATTTTGCACTAGACAGACACTGATTAATATAGACTAATATGTTTTGCCTCTCCATAATGAACATCTGTCCTTTTTGGTACCAGAATCTATATCCCCCTTCCTCTGACAACAGGAAATCCAATTTTCATTTGGGGAGCCAAACCACCCCCCCCCTTGGTTTATGCGGTTGGAATGGGGCTGACCCCATCTCTCCATGTACCAGTGAGTTATGCAGAAGCCAATAAGCCAATCCAGGCTTTCAGCTGAATTAATTGGGTTGACTGATTTTTTATTTTTTTTTCAAGAAGAGCGTGTGACCCAACTTGGGCCAGTGAGAGATAAGCTTAAGCCTCTGTTGATACTGATGAAAAAGAGAGGCTTCCTTGTCCATTAGCTTAGATCTGTGGATGGCTAAACTTGGGAATATTCTGGGACACTACATGGAGACAGCTTTCTTGAAGGTAACCCCAATGTGGAAGATAGCAGGACATACAGATGCGAAAAGAGACACTACATCTTGGGTCCAACCATGTTTGACACCAGTAAATCCCTAAACTTCCCACTTATGTTAGACGTTAAATCCTCATACTTTTTATTTATGTTTAAGCCAGTTTGAGTTGAGTTTCTGTCTCCGGCTACTGACAGTGCCCTGACTAATAAACTATCTAAAGGAAATCTAGATAGTATGTTATATAGAAATTTAGATACGCTATGTTCTTACTCAGAAAAATACATTTCTATTGCTAAAAATCTGCGCACAAGCTCATACCAGTGTGGGAAGTATATTTCAGTCCTTTAAATCACACTGGAAATGTGACCAAATACTTGTCCATGCATAGGTATGAAGAAAATAAGGTATTGTGATTTATCAGCTGGCAGCGTAGGTGTTCAGGGACCAGAGTTCTAGTTCTGACCCTACAAGAACTTGCTCTGTGACCCTGTTCAAGGAGCTTCAGCTTTCTGAACCTCGGCACGATCATTCCTAAAATTGGGCTAATAACACCTGCTGTGTCAAACTGCCAGCTGAGGCTCAAGCGAGACAATATATGCCCTGGGCCCTGTGTAAAAATACAGCGCCACGCAAGCGAAACACATGATCTAAAGCGGGTTGTCAAACCACAGCCCGCGGGCCAACTCCTGTCTGCCACCTGTTTGTGTAAATAAAACATTATTGGCATACAGCCATGTTCAATCATTTAAGTATTGTCTATGGCTGCTTTTGTGCTGAAGTGAGGAGTTTCAACAGAAACTATACGGTCTATGAAGCCTAGAGATTTACTATCTGCACCTTGCCGGTAAAAGTTGGCTGACGCTTTGTCTAGAATTAGGACAATCCTTTGACTAACATGAAGGAAAATCATTTCTAATCAGCGTCCCCCCGAGAGATTAGTGGGTGTGCCCTTGGCTTCTTTTCTCTTCTTTCCCACTTTTCTCAACTCCGGTTTTTATGGCGTCGACACTGGAACACTGAGCAGCATGGAAAAATAGAAATGGGAGTAATTCAAAAAAATGTTCTTGTAAAATATGCATCGCGCACAGCTGTTGAACTGAAATTTGATTATTCTGTCGGAACAAAGGCATTTTGGACAGCTAGATTGGTGCTTTCAGATCCATGCAAAAACTGTCTCAAGTTGGAATCCAAAGAATAACTTCTGCTTTGTCAGCTTGTGTGTGTCACATTAACTGTTTGCACGTGGCTGAGCAAGTTGAATCGGTTGCTCAAATAGTCTGTCCTCAAGATTTCATGAAGGGAAGGACAGAGCGATAGCATTTGCCCTTTAGGATGGGTCGCTTAGCACAGCTCTGCATCGCGTGTTCGTTCACTGATATGAAAAGTGTTTACCGAGAGCCTACTGTGGGCCTGGCCCGCGCCAGGCAGCGCAGCTCAGACGGGACGAGACAGAATCACTCATGCGCCCCGACCGCATGGCACTTAGATTCCGTTCGCGAATTCAGCTTTCGCTTCCTTTCTGCTTGGTTCGGACATGCCATTGCTTCGCCTTTGCTCAAACACCCTGGCCGATAGATGTAATCATTAGATAATTTATTATTATTATTATTCTGAAGTGAAGTTCTTTGTAGCATCCCTCTTCTTGATCTGTGTTATATTCATGGCATCACATGCTCCCTTTTTCACATGATAGCCTTTCAGAGGGTGAAGGGGTCTCATGGCCCATTGTTCATCTCCAGGGTAAAAGAAGTCTGTAGCTCTTCTGACTGTAGATTTTGAGTTCATATCTACCCAATGCTGACCCATGTTATTTCCATTTTAAATTACCCTGTGTTTGTGCAAAAGGTGAGATTTATAACAAAAGGCCCATGAGGCTGAGGTTAATTTATTTTGCCCCTACATATGATAGGAATGATACGAAACAACACCTCATGAGGGTTATTTCTAATTCTAAAAAACGCATCTGGTTGTTCACATTAACTGTTAAAACTGGTGCCAGTTACTAGCTCGAAAAATTGAATTGGGAGATATAAGAAGTTTGGTTTTCCAGGCATTTTTAATTAATAAAATGTCAGATAACAAATCTTTTTACTACTCTCACCTTTTAACGTGGTCAATCACATAGTTTCAAGGGTGAGTAGAAGATGCCAGAATGGCCATCTCACCCTCGGTCATCACTCTGACCCCCAAGAGATCACTGAGCACAGCTGTCCTCCCAAACAAGAGGCAGGTGGGACAGTGTTCAGGCTACCTAAGAAACCCCACCAAGCTTAATGGCTTAAAACAATGTTTATTTTCTCACAAATCAGTTATGTGGGCAGGGTTTGGTGAAGATTGCAATCTCTGCCCACTTGGAAACAGCAGGGCAGCTCAAAATCTGGGAGGCAGAGGAACTGAAGGGTTGCTTTCTGTCCTGCCTGGTGCCTGGGCTGGGACGAGGCAAGCATCTGGGGCTGGGACTCCAGGGGCTCCGCCATCACATGTCGTCTCACCATGTGATCCCTGCAGCATGGCAGCTTCAGGGTAGCCTGGCTTCTTAGTGCTATCAAGGTGCACGTACCAATAAGGTGAGCAAGCTGAGACATCTAATACCCTTCATATCCTAGCTTCAGAAATCATGCAGCATCACTTCCCCTGCAGTCACAAGCCCACCCGATTCAAGAGGAGGGAATAGACTCCACCTCTTGAAGGAGGAACTTCAAGGCCACATTGTAAGTAGAACTTGTAGGATGTCAGATACCTGTGGGGACACCTCTGCAAAATGCAATCTGTCACAGACAAGACAGAAGCTCTTCCCCGGCTCTTGCTATTGAGAACATCTTCTATTTGGGAGACATTTAAACAACAATGGAAAGTTGAGAGCTGTTCTACGTGTCACTTTCCATGGTCACTTGCTCTCCCTGGGTCTGTAGGTTTGTAAGGAAGGGGGGGAAGGCACTTTCCATGGCCTCCATCCAGCTCTGAGCACTCCATAACTTCCTTCAGTTCCCTCTCTCTTAATCTCCCAGGGCTCCTTCTGAACCAAATTCTTTACTTACACGCCACTCTGGCCTCCCCCTTTGTCCTCTTAAGGGTCACCTTTTCTTATTCTCAGGGCCAGCTCTATTCCTTCTGTAGCTCTGCAGTGCCTCAGCCACCCCCAGCTGCTGCTGCTCGGGCTCCACCCTTTACTCCACTGCTAGCAGGCCTGCCAGTCCTGACCTCACTTGCAACCACCAGTCCTAGCGCCCAAATGCTGACTCGGAACCTCCATTTTCCCAGCTTCCATCCTTCCACACTCCTATCTCTGGACCAGATTTGTTCTTTGCAGGCTGCCGCTCCCAACTTTTCCATGACTCCATCAGATGTCCCAAATCCAGCACGCTCTCCACTGTTCACATTAACTTCTTTCCATCTATTGTTTTAATACCCTTAGGACCTTGTAGACAGAATAGACCCACTTCCCTCTACCCGCCTCTGTAGTCACAGCCCTCTAACTTTGGGGTTGGGGACATGTCTTTCTCACTATCATTATGGTCCTTGCTTACACTTTTGTGCACAGTTTTGTCTTCTTTCACTACTATTTTTTAAAATTTATTTATAAAGCTCCACCATTGCCACCTCCTTATAGTTGCGTAATATTTCACTTAACCTAGCTAGCTAACTATCGATGAGCATGTAGATTGCTTTCAGTTTAATGCAATTATAACGGTGATAACAATAAACATCTTTGCGTACAGTTCTCTGAATACATGTTTGTCTTAGGCCCTGTTCCTGGGAAGTGGACTCAGAGAGATTCGATTATTTTCGCATTGTGAGTCAGGTTTTCCTGCCTCTTTGCATGTCTGATGTTCCTGGCTTGGGTACCGGACATTGTGATTTTCACCTTCATGGATGATGGATATTTCTGCATTCATATAAATATTCGTGAGCTTTGTTATGATATGCAGTTTAGTTATTTGAAAAGTTTGATTTAGGGGGCTCTTGATTTTATCATTTGTTAGGTGGAGTAGTCAATCCAGTGCCCCATGAAGTTTTCCTTTCTGACCTGTGGGAACAGCTCTATTCCCAGCCCAGGTACTGCTTCCTCTAATCCCTATCTCCAGTTTTGAGTAGTTACACACACACACACGCACATGCACACACACACACACACTCACTTTTTGCGAATACTTGAGGGGGCCCCTCCCTCCTATACGGGGATCTTTCTATGCTGCTCTCTTCTCTCTGGTACTTACTCCTATGAATTCAAATTGCTTTAGTTTCTCTGAATTCTCAATTCTGTCTCCTCAAACCAGGGAATCTTCCAGGCTCCAGTTCAGGTTCCCCTTCCCATGCCAGGGCCTAAAATGTCTCTCAATACAGTAACCTGGGACAACCATCGTGTTCATTTTGTTTATATATTGTCCCACTGCCTGATGTCTAGGGTCTTAAAA
Source organism: Miniopterus natalensis (assembly GCF_054644295.1). NCBI lineage: Eukaryota > Metazoa > Chordata > Mammalia > Chiroptera > Miniopteridae > Miniopterus > Miniopterus natalensis. Next base: position 81,950,711 of record NC_142084.1, on the reverse strand, counting down.
CCATTGTTTTGTATATTTTGTTTATTTGTATTTGGCAGTTTCATGCAGGAGAACAAATTTGGGTCCCTGTTACTCTATCTTAGTCAGATATAGATGTCTAGAATGTATTTATTTTAAAAAATTATTTTTTAATCTTCACCTGAGGACATGTGTAGAGAAAGAGGAAGGGAGAGGGAGAAACATCTATCGGTTGCCTTCTGTATGTGCACCAACCTGGGATCGAACTCGCAACCCAGGTATGTGCCATGACTGGGAATCGAACCAGCAACCTTTTGGTGCACAGGACAACGCCCAACCAACTGAGCCACTCAGGCCAGGCTGGAATTTATTTCTTAAAAGTCATATTCATGGGATGATTCCTGAGTGACCCTTCCTTGGTGCAGGTGAATAAGTGAAATGACCTACTCGCATCTGTCTCGCTCTATGGCTATGTCCTGTCTTCTGCTGCCTGGAAGCTGTTTATTCCAAGAGAATTTTCTGGTGATTTGGGTTTCCTCTTGGGATCCATCATTTGTGCTGCCTGAATCTTATCAGTCCATAACTACAGTTAGCTCTTGAGAGAATTTTTCAATGTCACTCTCCTTTCAGGCTGCAGGTCTTCACAAGCTGGCATTGTCATCATTACCTTTATCTGATTCAGTGTCATAGAAACACACGTCTCAGACAAATCACCAAGAGAGTGTTTAAAAAGGCTAACATCTGATAAATAATTCCCCACTTCCCTCACCCACACACACTTTTATGGAGACAAAATTGTTTCTGCAGTTTCCTGACGACAAATGAAGGCACTGTCAAGATTATTGTGGTTAGGAAAGTGGTGGTCTAGAGCTGGAGTTGTACCTCCCCTTACACTTCATTTTTCATTCCATTTTCTAACCTAAAGTACTCAGGACAGATCCATGGTACAGGCCTCCACTTGGGCAATTACAGCTCGATGGAAATATTGAATGGGCTTCCGTGGTGGAGGCAGAATTTGGTTCTCAGAGCCAAAGCCTTATCCATGGGAGTTCATAGTGTTTCTTAACAGTGGGGGCTACCTGCTGCTTTCTCTGCTTCTCTCTCTTTGTGATCTTTTGGGCTCCCCAGTTCAGGCCTCAGCTCCACAGGATCCCATCACAGCATATTGACTCCCTGACTCTGCAATAGGGCTGCTCATTGTTCAGTAGCTTTCAGTCGTGAAATGGGATTCAAGCTGCAGAGATATTATCCAACCTTCTTTCTAGAAATGAGGAAGCGGAGGTTGAGGACGGGGAAGGGAGATGCCCAGGTGACGCAGCAAGGTTATGACTAAGTCAGAGAGGATGCCCACACCCCACTCTTAGAAAGTTATATGCCATAGTCGCCAAGTCAGGTTCTCCAGAAAATAACTAAGGGAATGAGCATTGTCTGCGCTTCTTCACAGGCTTACAGCATGTGAAAGCCTTCCTTCGGGTGACCTCATTACAGGGGAGCTTAATCAGACCCCCAATTCAATATCGTTTTCAGTCTTCCTGCTCAGACTTCTTTGCTTAGACTCTCAGATCCTAAAATTCATACTAATATGTAATAGCAGGAGGACGATTGTAATCTATATTGGTATAAGATGTATACTTTAAAAAGCACTAGTCCTCTTGTTTAGTTTTTCATGTGGTTCTGTATGGAGACTGGTGGTCTGTGCCATCTATTACACAATCGCCCATTTCCTCTCCTGAGAGTAGGGTGTGTGTGGGTGGTGGGTGTGAGGCGTTTCTTCTCCTCTATCAGCTGATGTCTCAGTGAGATTTTAAACCAAGTTACCCTGCTTTTCTACTACAGCAACCAGGGTGTCACCAGGAGATTTCTTCCTCCCAGTCCTTTCTTTTGCTGGCTTCATAGAGCCAAAGGGAAGTCATGTGACTCAAGTTTTTCCAATCAGACTCTCTCTCCAAGGACTGTAAACCTTGAACTTGGTGGCTTCAGAATGAGGACAAGTTTAGAGGTCGTTCACTAGGATTGTATTAGATATAAAATTGATGTTTTGACAGATTGCACCAGGAGGATCAGAAGTTACATGTTATCATTAAAAGCTAATTAACATCTTACTTGCCTTGGAGAATATGGGTCCAGAGACGAACCAAGATAGTGAATAATACTCAATATTATCTGCGCAGCTCATTTCCATTCCCCTTAGTTTTCTTTAGTTTTCTCCATCAAATAGTCTCAAACGTCAGCAACTTGCTGGAAATGGAGCTCCATGAAATCTGAGGCACATACCTCAAAAGTGAGAGTCTTCCAAGCCTGACTGATGAGGGTACTTATCAAATTAGACGGCTTCTAACTCAGTGGTACATATATATTCAACAGACCGCATCTGAAACATTCAATTCATGTACACCTTTGGGTGATTTCTCTTAGGGGGTTCATGGTCCTGGCTTTGCTTTCACATGACCCCCTGCTATATCAGCAGGAAGGTCAGGTGATATCTAATTACATGAAAAATCCTTGTTCCTCTCAGTTTCCAATTCTGTAAGTTACCTGATAACCTTCTGATAAAGTCCCTTTCATTGCTAGAATTGCTCTCTGCTACTTACAGCCAAAGAATTGGAAGTGATACACAGCCTCACATTACCTGTAGAAGTTAAGGCTGAGATGTATACATACATTTGACATATGATAAAATTGAAACTTAGAGAGATCCAATCACCCAGCATCCTTAGATTACACAAGGAGATGGAAACAAAGCTAGAATTACAGTTTGTCTCTTGACTGTTAATTCTGTATATTAACTATGTAGACATAAGCATTGTTTGCTTTTTAAAGTAAGCCCTTGATAGAAGAGCACTGATTGTGTTAGTTTGGGCTGTCACAGAAGCTGGCTCTGAGATAAGGAAAACTCGTTAATTAGGAACATAATTCTAGGAAACAGCAGTAGGGGAGTGAGTAGCTGAGACAGAGAAGGGCAGACAGACAGAGTGTGTTCTCAATACCTAGAGCTTAAATGCCTGGAGGATTCTGAAAGCCAGTGATGTGGATTGACTTGTGTCCCCCCCAAAATGTACGTGTGGAAGCGCCCACCTCCAATGTGACTATGTTCAGAGATTGGGCCTCTAACAGGGTAATTAAGATTAAATAAGGTTTTGAGGGTGGGCCTCTAATCCAATATGACTGGTGTCCTTACTAGGAGAGGAAGAGATACCAGAAAAGTGTATGCACAAATCAAAGGCCATGTGAGGACACAGCAAGGTGGTCATCTGAAGGGAAAGGAGAAAGGCCTTGGGAGAAACCCACCCTGCTCACACCCTCATCTTGAACTTCTAGGCTCCAGAACAGTGAGAAAACACTTCGCTGTTGTTATAGCAGCCCAAGCAGACTAATATAGAAAATGTGGAGCATGTACCTTAGCGTTATGCTTCCCGAGGAGTAAAGGAAATAAGGTTTGTGAACCCCAGTTGTTCTTAAAGTGTAGCCTGCAGTATCAGCATCACTTGAGAACTTGTTAGAAATGAAAATTCTCAGGCCCAGCTCAGTCCCACTGAATCAGAAACTCCAGGCCTGGCAGTAGTTTATCAAAGGCTTCTCCGGGTGGTTATGATGCATACCTATATTTGAGGACCGCTGGCATCTGCCAACTCTCATCAAAGACTGGTTGAGGGCTACTCCTGGAGGCATTAGTTCCCCTGCACTTCAGGCCCACCAGGCAGATGAGGAGAGTGGGCTCCAGAGGCTTGCAAAAGCTTCTGCCAGAGAGATGCAGACTCATGGTTGGAAGGTCAGCTTGTATTCATTGAAACGATAAGACCTGAGGGGGTTACAGGTGAGGTAGCACCTGCTAAACGAATCATGACGATGGTACTGAGTAAGCATTCTATTGTGCTGGACTTGAAGTCAGCAGCACTCTTTTGCAAATCCTTCATGGTCTCCCCTTTTGGTTAAAATTTCCAAGTGACTAAGGTGTGTCTCCCCAAGTAGGTGCTGGTATCTTTGAGATAAGCAGAGCAAGAGAGAGAAAATCTGTGACTACTGCATTTCAGGAACTGTAATGAGAACCTTAAATGTGCTTAATAACCTTTGCAATAATTCTAAAGAATAAATACCATGAATCTGATTTTTCAGTTGAAGAGATTAAGATATAAAGAAATTTACCCAAGATCATATAAAAATATAAGTGGCAGAAGCTAGAATTTGAACTTGCATATGCCTGACTCCAAAAACTCATGCCTATCCACTATCTGAATCCCTAGGAATTTACTGTGACTTCTCAGTATAATATATTTTGACATTTTGTGGTGTGCATGTCTAAAGGAATCAAAATTTTAGCCTTCAGTTGGAAACTTCCACTTAATCAACTAAGTATTAGGGGGCGGGGGAGTCAAAGCTTAGACAGTATCTATCATGACCACTAGGATTTGCTCAAAGGCAAAATACTGGGTCTTATTACAAGTGGTTGTTTCTAGAAGACTCCTAGTCTTCCATAATAAACTCTTTTCAATGCAACTATTTCTTAAGAACCCTGGGCACCAGGCCAACACTCTTAGTTGTGGTCTTATGCATCTCATCCTTTGAATTTAATTGTGTGCACAATGTTCCTTCAATAAAAAAGCTGGGGCACCTTTGTTTTCATTGCCTTAGCAATGTGGGGAGATCATATAAAGATTTTTGTGCAGGAAGACTACTTAGAAAAAAAATGCTCATTGATACAAATTGATAAAAATAGTCCTTGATACTCTGGAGATGTGGGGATAAGAAGACTGAGTGATGAGAACTCTCTCAGTGTCAACCAGTCTGAGTTCCCACATAAGAAGGATTCTTTCAAGAACAGATGGTAGGCAGAGGCCTACTGGGAGCTCCAAGCACATGAGCTATGAGGCAGCAAATTCCAATAGGGAGTAATTGGAAAAGCAAAAGAAAAACCAGAGTTTTTCAGAGAATTCTGACCTAAATGTGGCTTTCCTAAGTGGGACCCAAGCATGCCTTCTCTGCACCGAGCATATTGCTACGAAGCTACCTCTTCCATATTTCTTCAGGTTAGTGGCAGGGAAATCCTGAACCAGGCCAAATTTATCTCCAGGTCTCCATCCCTTCCTTTGTGCACTTTGCCTCCGTTGTGGAGATCAAGAGGTCAGACAGGCAGGACTCACACGTTCTCTCCTCATCGATTTGACCAGCCGCACTCCACACTGTTGCCTGGGAGACTAATTGTTATTAAATAAAGCAATTCCTGACACACCTCTTTCTTGTGACAAGCAACTCAATGGCAAATGAGACCTGCACTGTGGGCCTCTGTTCTTCTGACTAGCCTCGGGAGTCTTCTTTTTCAGGACCTAGGTTTGTTTGCTCTCTCCGTGGGACCTTAATGTGTAGGGAGTGCCTCTTAGCAGCACGAGTCACTGCACCTCTCACTGAATCTCCTTTCAGCTTCTCCTGGAGAGGCTATTTTTCTCCATAGGATGACCCCAGTGTCCCACACAGACAATATTTGTAAGTCACATCCATCTAAACACATCCTTCAGAATGAATGAATATCTATCCAGCTTTTTTTTTTTTTTTTCACAGAAATAAATTGAAAAGTATTGATGTAGCTATGAATATACATTTTACATATCAACATACATGACTGCACCCTTTGGGGATATGATTTTTAAATCACTGATTTTGTCAGCTAGCACTTCTGCATTTTCCTTTGGTAGATTTGGAGAAAGTTGATTTTAGGGACCTAATTTCTTATCCTTTACCTGGAAAGTTTCAGCATCATCTCCAGATGTTTGTTGATTACCGAGGCTTCTATCTAACTTACCAACTACAAGGAGCACAAAGCTCTGTAGCCCCCTTCATTAATTTCCCAATTATGTTAACCATTTCCCCATGTTAGCCATCCTATCACATTATGATGTTAATGGCAGCACAATATTCTAATATATGGATGTGCCGTGATTTATATAACTTATCCATTAATTTTGAAGATTTAGTTTCTTTCCAGTTTAATTAATATTCTTGTACAATCTTCCTCATTCACATTTCTCATGATTTTCTTAGAATAAATTCCTAGTGGCAGAATGCCTGGGTCAAAGATCGTGCTTATTTAAGACTTCTAATATATACCATTGATTGTAAGGGGCACTAAATTATATTCTCAATAGCAGAGTATAGGAGTTTTTGAGTCTCTAGATATTAACATTCTTTCTCCTCTTAAACAAAATTGTCCTGACAGAGCTTTTGGCACAGAATGGGGATTCTAGAGAAGGCAAATAACTAATACAGGAGGAAGAAATAAATAGGAAAACACACACACACACATTATGTGGTTGTATTTTTCTTAGTTAACCTTGTAAACTAAACTCTTCAGCATTGATGAAAATATATTTTCTTCTGTCTGACTCAATTTAGATTGTGAAACTGTAATTCTTCAGACTAATGCTGCCATTAGCCTCTTCTTGAATATAAGTTATAGCTTAGATGACACCTACAACATGTATGTTCAGTAAGATTTACCGATCAGTCATCAAGTCTGTGCTCAGTGCAAGGCTGTGCCTGGCACCGGGCGGTGCAGGGGAAGGAGAGGACCGTGACCTGGTCCCTGCCTGTCGTAGGCTCACTTACAGCTTAGGGAGAGAGTGTGGATGTAACCCAAGGCCCCCTGGGGAGGCAGTGGCTGGATCAGAGGTATAAAATTCAATGAGAGAACAGAAAACTAGCAGTACTAATAAAATAACAGTAAGAATAACAGGGCAATATGGTTGCTACTCTTGAAACTAACTCTGTTAAGTGCTCATTAGTTTCCATGTAGTGTGTTGAGTGCTTTACATGTTCGTTTTTTTCCACTCAGTCATCACCACATCAGTGTGAAGCAGGCACTAATGTTATACATTTCTGTATATGAGGAAACTGGAAACAGAAAGGATAAACAAATTGTGAGGTCATGTTGCTGGAAAATGTTGGAAGCATCGGGAAGCCGATTAGGAGGAGGCAGAGTATGAGGTCTGGAAGAGGGGTGAAGGCCTGAGTGTGTAGAGACTGGAGGAAGGTACTCCAGGCTGGAGCACAGCCTGAGTAAAAGCTGTGTTAGGACAGGCCGGTCATGCATGAGGAAGCTAGCGGCCTTGAGGGGCCCAAGCCAGGATACGGTGAAAGATAGATGGGGGGGAATTTGGTATGGAAATCCTAGAGTGCCGGATTTAAGTGTGTGGATTTTACTGTGTTGGCAGCCAAAGGAATACATTTGGAAGCCTCGGTAGAGGGTGAGTGATCCGATCAAAGCATTAGGAGGGAAGTCTGGCGATATTTTATTGCATGAGCCTCTTACACTAGTCTAGAAGGAATTTTGTGCAGAATGATAGATGAGCTCAAGATATATTTATGTATGTAAGTCTCATATTTGAGATGTTGTGGCTAGAGATGGGGACACAGAAACAATAACTCACATTTTATTGGCGTTTGCTCCTGAAATTGGATCGTCCCTAGGAACCCTAAAGTGCTCTCCTTTTATCTCTCAGAGCAATTTCATCTCACCAGTTCTTAGCCCAAATGGACACGCTCATGCCCAACTCAGAGCAAAGGTAGTTAAATTTATAAAAAGCTTTTTACCACGGTCCTTTGTTATCTGTATGCATTTTTATCTGACTTCTAAATAGACTTGGTGCTTTTCTTACCCTCACCCAAGGATAGATTTATTGATTTTAGAGAGAGGAGGGAAGAGAGAGAGAGAGATGAGAAACCTCAATCAGTTGCCTCCCATATGCGCCCCAACCAGGGATCGAACCCCTCAACCTAGGTGTGTGCCCTTACTGGGAATGGAACCCACAGCCTTTTGGTGTGTGGGACAATGCTCCAACCAACTGAGCCACCCGGCCAGGGATAGACTTGGTGCTTTTGGAGGGTAGGGATGACCTTCAATTCACTTTTTTCTAATTGCACAGTACTTAGCCCAGTGTTTGGTACATAATCAGTGTTAAACACTGAATGAACAGACCGCAGATGGAATGCAGACCATGTCACGCACTGTGTTGTCTGCCTGAGTGCGCATCTAGAGCTGCGTCTGGGTGTCTCCCAGACTCCAGCCAGTGTCCATTACCAGGGCTAACGTTTAGCACATTTAGACATAAGGAACCTATTTACATTTATATTGGTGTCTAAAATCATCTGCTGGGACTGAGCTCATCTTAATTTATTACGGCTTTCACTGCCTGCCAGGAAGCGATGATGTGCTTGAATTTCACTTACATTTCTTAGCAGGAACCCAGCCTCAATCAGTATTTGAGGGGAATGACAGTTCTAGGGAAGGCTCGGGATCTAATTCTAGCTAATACATTATGATCATTCATAGTGGAACTATCATCAGGACTCTGATGAGAGGATTTGCTAACAGCTGTTCTCTGTAGTTAGGCTTGTTTTTCACCCCCATGGATAATCAGCGGGCAGGTTTTTCCGAGAATAGATCTTGGCCTCCAGAAGTCACTTAGGAAAGCAGCCCTGGATTGGGAGGCTGGAGATCTGCTTCCTCTCCAGGGTTCAGCTGCTAGTGAGCTGTTTGAGATTGATAATGGGTTTTATGAAAGATGGATAAATCCAGGGTTAGGACTTTGAAATCACCTGCAGGCTACCTTGCTGTGGGTAAAATCAATGCCATCTCAGTCGGCTGAGAGGCAGCTCGAGAGAACCTGTACATGGGACTATCTGATAAACATTCATTCAACCAAGGGCTTGGAGGTGACACAAAACTTTGAAACCATCACATTGAAATTTCTCTATTTGCTTTATAAACCATCAGCCTTTATAGCATTTTGACAAGGTCTTCTCCTTATCTTAAGTCACACTTGGGTTTAAATCTGTTTGCTATGACATTGCCCTCGCTCCCTTTGGATCCTTACAAACCTTCATGCTTTGTGGAAAAATACTCGAGAGGTAAGAAAGCCAGTCTCCATTTTAGCACGTGGAAGAAGAGGAGGTTGCCTTGCGTGCATTTCAGCGCCTCTCTTGGCTCAGTCGTGCATTTCCTACAACACTGCGCGTGGATGCGCGCTCAGCAGGCAGGGGAGGAGGGGCGGCGCCTGATCTGTGTACTGAAAATAGTTGATAATCGTTCTCTCTCTTTTATCCATTCACCGAGCACTGATGGAGGGTGGTGCTATTTGTTTTGAGCGTGCTGTGGGGTCAGACAGACGGGTTTCTGTATCACCTCTGCTGTGAGACCCTTTGGGTGACCATGAGCCGCCTGTTGACCTCTCCCAGCCTTTGCGCCCTCGTGCGTAAAGTGGAAATAATCGTAGTATCCGCTTCATAGGGTTACTAAGGAATTAAGTGGATACGGTGTTTAAAGTGCTCTACGCAGGCCTAGGTGAGTAAATGGAAGCAATTACGGCTGCAGGGTGTGCCCTCCTTAACCTTCGGGAGGACGCAGAGTTGAGTGCGCCCGGGACGTGGTCTGCCAGGAGGCGCGGGCCTTTCAGACTGGGCCCTGTGGAAGTTCAGAGAAAGCGTGTACCGTACTTCAGCTGGGAGGCCGGAAACCTGGACATCATAGAGCAGGTGACAGTGGACCCGAGTCGTGAAGGATGGGAAGAATTTGGGTAAGTGGGGATAGGATGGCGGTATGTGAAATACGGACGACATGTGATGTAGATACCACACCCTCCAGCCACCTTCTGCCCTGATGTCCCTCCCAGTGAATTACGTGGTGCCTCTCTGTGACTCTGTTTCTCCCTGAAGACAGTCCATGGTATTCTGTTTTAATATGATCTCACCCAGATAAATACACTGCAAGGCCCCTCACGGGGCATCCTGGGCTCTTCATAAATGCCCCCCCCTCCCCCCCCCGCCCCGTGCGCCCAGGCTTCCTGGGCGTTCCTTCTTCCTTCCTCCTCTGTTTCTATACTTGATCTCTTTCTCGTAGGACTTAATTTTAGCCAGTGAAAGGGTGGGAATAAAGGAGTTGCTGAGCTCCTTCTGTGAAGCAGGCCCCCTCCTGAGCACTTGATATGCCCTATGATGCAATCCTCACACGACACCTCCCAGGTAGATAGTATTTTCTGGTTTATAGAGTAAGAAATTGGAGCTGAGAGAAGTTAAGTTCCTTGACTTCTGGAGTCCGAATGGGAAACAAAAACATGAAAACAAAAAGAACCCTGAACGTCAGCGACTTAAAATAGGGAAGGTGTAATTCTCGCTCACGCTCCTGTCCATCCTGGGATGTCTGGAGGCTCCTGTCTACATGTCCCCAACCTGGCACCCAGGACCACAGAATGGACACTGAATCTTGGTCAGTCAATGAGGCGGAGGGAAAGAGAAAGCATGACAAACTTTCTGTGTTGGTTCTTAAGTGTTCCACCCAAAACGGCATGTATTCCTTCTCACCGTTCAATGGAAACAAAAAGTCATGAGGCCACATTTCCATCTAAGGGGACAGGAAAATCCCATTTCATAATGTGCTCCAAGAAGAACTTAAAATATTTAGTGTACAGACAGGTCACTAATGTATTTCCCAAAGTCACTGGGAGGTGCCTGGGTGTATCCAGTTCCTAGCTGTGTGCTCTTAGACATAGCACTTGGTGCCCCTTAGTCAGGGATAATTCCCACTAAGCTAGTAATTGGCAAGGCTTTCAATCATTTCTGTGCTCAAGGGCATTTACCTTTAAGGACCAAATATTTTACTTCCAATGATAAAATTTCAGACCCTGCATGAGGTGGAGATGAAAGATTTAAGCTAAGGGTGCTCAGGGACTCCACACATTGTACAATGTAGGACTCTATTTATGGGAGATAATGGATACTAGGCTTTAAATGGACAAAGAATTACTTTGTGGCCTCTGAGCTCTGATTTTTAAGCCTGTACCAATTCCTGATGAAGATGAGTCAGACTCAGGATTTTAAAACAGAGGGGCGGGCTGGGAAGTGACAAGAACATTAGATGTCAGTGCAAGAACCAGGCTCTGCCCACAGCTTTCCCACCCATAGGCTGGATGAACTTGGACATGTCCAGTCCTCTTGCTGGGCCTCAATTTTCCCTTTTGCCTGCTGTTTTAGATGGAGTACTTCTCAAACTTTAACGTGCATATGAATGTCTTGGGGATTTTGTTAAAATGCAGATGCTGAATCAATAGATCTGGGGTAGGGGCTGATAGTCTTCATTGCAACAAGCTTCTGTATGTGCTGAAACTGGTCCCCTGGCTATCCTTTGAGTGCCAGGACTTAGAGGATTTCTAAGGCCAACTCTCAGCAATCAACACACATTTATCTGGAACCTCTGTCGATACTAAGATAAAGAAGGCACAGTTTCTACTCACACTAGAAATACTCACATTCCAGTAGGGAAGCCAGACAAATATATCATTTCAAAACAGTATGGTAAATAACAAAACTGGAATTTTGTACAGGATAAAGCGATGCCACAGAACAGAGATGGTGGCATGACTTATTCATGGGCAGTGGGTAAGGGTGTAGATGTCAGAAAGTCACAGACCAAGTGGAAAAGTGCTGAAAACTGTCAAATGTTACATATAGAAAGGGAGCCTCTTTATCTCAGAGGACACTCAATAATTCCTTTGTCCCCAGGAGGCACAGCTGTGGGCGACGGAGAGGAATTATTTTGATCAATGGTCTTGACTAGTTCATCCCGTTCTGTGATTGCTTTCTGTGTGCCTTCCTGTCCCGTGGCCGCCTGTTAGCGTGACACTGATGAAAGATGAAGTGCCATGGCTGAGACCCGGTCGGTGTGGAAGCTCCTGTCAGCAGGAAGCTGGCGGAGCAGCCGCAGAGGCAGCTCTTCAGCCTCACTTGCTCAGAACAGGCCAGGAGCAGTGAGTCAGAAGAGGAATGTGGGTGGAGAAAGGATGCCCTCTACGCCTGCGCCGGGCAGGGATTAGGCTTCTAAACGAACACCTGAGCACGGACGCGGGCGCCGGGGAGGCAGGGGCGGCCGGCCGGCCCCTGAGGAATGAGGGCCGGAGCGGAAAGCTGCTTGGTTCAAGGAAAGTGGGGACGGGGAGGGAGAATGTGAATGAGGGGATGTTCAGGGATACAGTCTTCCTCTGGCTCATCATAGGTTTTCTTTGAAACAGGCCATTGTGATACTAAATGGTGGTCACACTAAAAGGAGTCCTCAGGTGGTTGGTAGGAGAGCTGGCTTCCGGCACCAGCTCACTGTATGACCTTGGCCAAATCAATCCCTGTTTGAGACTCAGTTTCCCTGACTAAGTGGTGGGAAGCTTGGGCATAATATCTTGGGTGACGTGTAACTTTATGAGTCTGTGATTAAATTTCCACGTCCAAGTTCAGTACTGCTCCATGATCTAACAGAGATCATCCCTGGAATCCTTGCCACCTCCACCTGCCAGTTCTCATATACAACCAGATTTGTGGCCAAATTTAGTGATCTTAGAATCCATAAGTCTGTTTTCCATGGATCCAGATAATTTCCTGTCTTTATTCAGGCATCAAGCCTTCATTTCCTTTCAGAGAGAGAAATGTGCATCCAAGCCACCTTTTTCCCCTGCCCTTTCGATTGTAGTCTCCTGGCCACCTTGGAACCACTCCTATACTCCAACATTTTCTTCTCCAGGCACAGCCGGAGATCTCTTGTAATATAAGTGACACAGTGTCACCCCCTGCTTACAGTGACCTTATGTGTAAAATAAAATCTAAACTTCCATGTGGCCTGCAAGATCTTTTGCTCTCTACAGTCTTTTTTTTTTTTTTTTAAATGTCTTTATTGATTTCAGAGAGAGGAAGGGAGAGGGAGAGAGAGAGATAGAAACATCAATGATGAGAGAGTCATTGATCGGCTGCCTCCTGCACGCCCCAACTGGGGATCGAGCCCCCAACCCAGGCATGTGCCCTGACGGGGAATCAAACCCCGATCGCCTGGATCCTCGGTCAACGCTCAACCGCTGAGCCACGCCTGGTCGGGCTCTACAGTCTTGATTCAAATCCTCATCTCATATTTACTGTGTCCCAACCTTACAGACCTTTCTCCTGCTCTTTGAAAACTCCAAGCTTGTTCCTGCCCCAGGGCCTTTGATCTTCCTATTGGCACTGCCTGAAATGTCCTCTCTCCAGACCTACGCATTCAAGGCTCCTTCTCATTCAGTTCTCAGGTCATCAGTGAGACCACCCCTGACCACACTGACCAAAAACACTGCCTCTTACAACAGGTCACCCACTAGCCCTTCACTTTGGTTTGTTTCCTTGACAGCATGACTCATTATCTGACCTTATCTTACCCTTTGCTCACCGCACACTGTCAGCCCCCCATTCTCCACCCCCACTCACATGCAGAGCTGTGACACCAGGGACTTTGCCTTGTTCACCATCCTGGGAACAGTGCATGTCTAGAGTAGGGGCTCAGGGAAAATGCGCTGGGTAAATGGGAATATGAGCAAAGTGAGACAGAAGGAAAAAGCTGAAGGAGAGGGAGGGGGAATTTCACATTACAGACAGGGCATTGTTCTGGATGTTTTCGCTTTCATGATGTAACTTTTTAAAAAATATATATCTTCATTGATTTCAGAGAGAGGAAAGGAGAGGGAGAGAGAGAGAGATAGAAACATCAATGATGAGAGAGTCGTCACTGATCGGCTGCCTCCTGCAAGGACCTGACTGGGGATCGAGCCTGCAACCCGGGCATGTGCCCTGACCGGGAATCAAACTGTGACCTCCTGGATCCTAGGCCGATGCTCAACCGCTGAGCCACACCTGCCGGGCTCATGGTGTAACTTAACCTTCACAACCACACGGCAGGGGAGCGGAGACGTGCGTAATCCACCTGTGATTTGAACTTAGCCCTTTAGGCTTCAAGACTGAGTAGTTAGGTGAGTTGCTGGGCAGGGCCGGGCACTAGCAGGCGCGCTGTGGTGCCACTCAAGGTGAGAGCCAACTGCAGCCACAGGAGGGGGGGCGCAGTTTTAAAAGGGTAGGAGCAGCCTGGCAGCGCCTCCAGCACTCGCTGGATGAGGCCTTGACCACCCTCTGTCAGAGCCTGAGGCTGCAGCTTAAGACTTTGATCCCTGTTTTTCAAGCAAATCCATCTGAGAGGGGTAAGGCTTGTAGCTCTTCTCTCTGATATATCTCTCTGTGAATAACATTAGCATTGCTGGAATTAAGTGTGTGTTGAGAGCTGAGAACGGAAGTGAGAACACCCTGACAGACAATCTAAAGGGGGGTTCGCAACCCTGGCTACCCAGTACAGCCCCTGGGAGGGCCGGTTTTAAAAATATTCCTGTCCGGGTCCATTCCTAGCTTCTGATCCGATTGGTCTGGATGAGGCCCAGGTTAGGGTATGTTTTGAAAGCTCCGTGGATGATTTTATGGTGGAGCCAAGTTGAGATGACTAATCTAAAGAGCAGGCTCAGGAAGATGCAGCTGTTTAGAGGCATCCCCTCATCATCTGGCATTTTCTCTGTGAGATTTGCCAGGCAGTTGACAATCACCAAAAGCGAGCTACTTATAAGGTGTGGGGACAGGAGGCGTGGGAGACAATGATAGAAAGGTTCCTTGACCTGAAGACCTTACGAAACAAGCACAACATGTACTGTAGGCATTAACAAAGTATCCTATGAATGGTATGAGTTTAGAGGAGGGTTTGGTAACCTCAGATTACTGACATGTTTTGTGCACGACAATTCTTTGTCACGGGGGGGGGAACTGTCCTGAATATTGTAGAATATCTAGCAGCATCCCTGACCTCTACCCACCAGATGCCAGTAGCTCCCGTTCCCATAGCTGTGACACCAACGGTGTTTCCAGACATTAGCGCCTGTCCCTGGGAAAGTAAAATTGCCCATGTTGGAAACATCTGTGGTTACAGGGATCAGGGCTCCTGTGGAGAGGTGTCAGTTTAACTAAATCTTTACAGATGAGTAAGATGTCAATAAATAGAAGAGAAAACTGAGGGAGAATAAGTATGCATTAAATTCTTTAAATGTATGCAGGATTATATTTTAGAAATATTAAGTTTTTTCTACTCTTTTTTCTTTTATTCTAAGTGCAGAATTATACAGCTTTTTGCAGATAATTTAAAACCAGGTGTGGGGATGGCAGCAGAGTCAGAGGTAGACAAAGTGTTTAATCCCAATGAAGCAAACCCAAAGGATCCATTGATTCTGAAGGTTTTTTGGTTTTTAAAAAAACGTATCTTTATTGATTTCAGAGAGAGGAAGAGAGAGAAATATCAATGAGGAAAGCATAGTCATTGATCAGCTGCCTCCTGCAGGCCCCCGACTGGGGATTGAGCCTGAAACCCTAGCATGTGCCCTGACCGGGAATTGAACTGTAATCTCCTGGATCCTAAGTCAATGCTCAACCACTGAGCCACGCCTGGCTGGGCTGATTCTGAAGGTTTTGAAAACCTTAAAGCTTTATGACCTGGAGGGGAGCAGGGATTAGGGGTGTGTGTTTCAAGAGCAGAAATTGGATCGCCCTATTCCCAGGGGAGGGTAGATTGTACCCCTTGGAATTCTGACAGGAGAGCCTGATTTTTGTGGGCATCTGGGGCAGAGACCCACATCTCTTAAGGCAGTGCCCATGAGGTGGCATCACTTCCAATTGGGGAGACCTGAATGGATACTTGTGGGGGCTGGTCACTCATTAGCTTGACCTTGGCAGCTGGGCTGGCTGGTTTCCAAGATTGGGAAGATTGACAGCTCAGTCTCAGCTCAAGTTGCCCTCACTTCAGTTTACTGCAGAATCACCAGCAAACGTGTTGTGCAAAGAGAACACACCAGGTAAAGACCCAAGAGAGTGGAAGCAGCTTCCCGGGTCAATGCAGTTAGCAAGGAGTGAGGGAGCCTCCAGGTTAGAGGCGTAAAGGGACCATGGGCTCCATGCCTTTTGCCATATGTGCACTTTGAAGGGCCATCGACCATCTTAGGAGGCGATTCCTTTCTGAACCTGTTATATCCTGTCTTTTCAACTGGCTGGAGAGGGACCCAGGAGGACCCCAAAGTGACTGTGCCAAAGCAGGTGGGGAACTAGCCACTGATTGCAGCAGTGGGTACTGAGGAGTGATGATGGCAATGCCAAAGCACTGGGGACCGCAGACGCCTTGCCCCCATTTTTCTGGAGTACTTGAAGCCCAGGAAATTTTATAATTCAAGGCAGTAGTATAGCAGCAGGGAGGGTGATGAATATTGAAGCCATTGGGGACTCAGGGCTGGGTTTGATGTGATCTAAGAAAATAAAGGTACATGTTTTCTCTTGTACTTGGGTAATACAGAGTATTTTATTCTTGTTACAATAATGATTCTACTTTTAGAATTTTATACTAATGAATTACACACAATCCTATGTAAAGGTTAGCTAAAAGGATATTCATTACACCATTTTTAAAACAGTGAAAAATTGAAAAAGGTATAGATGTTTATCAATAGAGTGCCAGTGAAGTGCATTTTAGTTCATTTGCACATAGTGGTATATAAACCATAAACATAGTATTGTGGAAATATCTTTAATTACTACAAGGAAGTTAATATGTAAGTGGAAAACCGGTTAGAAACAGTACATGTTATTGAAAAATAAAATGGAACCAGCTAGGTAATATGCATCCAAAGAGAATCTGAAACATGCATATCAAGGGACAGCACCAGTTGGTGGAACAATATGTCATTTAATATCATCTTTTTTGCTTATATGTTTTTATTCTGATGTCTCCACAATATAGGTTGCTTGTAAAACCACACAAATGCGTTTTTAAAAAATAAGCGACTAGGTACTCGAAGAAAAAAGAACCAGTCTCACGCAGCAGCATTGACGCATGGATTTGAAGGGGATTTCATTCATCCTTGGCGAATGCCCCTTTCTTAACCCCGATCCCCTGAAACAGGCCGCTGATGGATTGACAGCGGTTATTTCGCCTCCCCTGACACCGCGCCTTCTTCCCCCGCTGAAACTTCCCACGGAGGCCACGCTGAGCTACGGCGGGGAGGCCCTGCCTAGGAAGGTGCCTTTGCACGAGCAGGGACAGGACCCGGAGGCACCCTCCCCAGGTCCGCGGTCCCCGTGGTCCCCTCCCTCCCTGCACCCGGAGCGCGTGGTTACACTGCCCAGCTTGGCGGGCTGGCGGGGCCTCTGGCACTGCTCTCCAGTGGTGCACAAGTCACTTCCTGAAGCTGGGGTGAGCCCCAGTCCGGGGTCCCCCCCACATCACTCTGTGCCGTATCGTCTTCTTTATTATCGTCGCTATCGGTAACACACTGTGGACTGGCTTCTTCGGGAGCATCCTCCAGGGAGGTGGAGTTTGAGTTTTGATGAGATGTGTCTTTGAGGGTTTGATGAGCAGGCTACATTCAACGCCCCCAAGGGCAAACGGAAACTATTACTCTTAATGATTGCTCTGATAGTAGAAGTAATAATGCATATGTGAGCACGGCATAATTGTTTTATTCTTCCAAATAATTCTCACCAATACTACTTCATCAATCCTCATAGAAAACCAGTGGAGTGAGTAAGGTAAATGAGTGGGAATTTTCTCCATTTTTTACAGATGAAAGAAATAAAGTGCGGAGAAATTAAGTGACTGTCCAAATGATTTATAATAGATCAGTGGAGAACTGAGGCTAGCATGCATGTTTCTTGATCTCATTACTGAAACTGTTTTAATAATCAGCACAGAACCACGCTCCTGGCTGAACTATATGCGCGTGTTCGTTTTAGGGTTTTGAATCCACATAAATAATACTCCTCTCTTCTAACGTTTACAAACTTGTAGGTCGTTTTAATGAAGATCAGAGAATTTAAAGGTGAACAGATACTGGAATTTCTCTTTTTCCATAATTCTGGGCCAGTAAAGAAAACACACAAGGGTCACTAGTTCAGTGTGATAAAAGTAACAGTATTTTTAATATCCACAGAAGCAACCCAGTAATCCACCACAGGCAGGGCAGCCTAGAAACGTGGACTGGGAAAATGGACCCCAGACCTGACGCTGACCAGGGCTTACCCTCTCTTCCTAACCCGCCCCTCCACCAAGCCTTTGCCAGAACTGAGTCCACGGAGCAGGCCGCGAGGCCCGCTGCAAGGGCAGGCAGAATACGCGCAGGAGAACGGCCGGCTTGCACACCAGGGCGACCCACTCACCAGGGGTGACTGGGCATGCAGCAAAAGGCAGAAGCTAACTGGTTTTCCAACTTCAAAGTGCAGGAACCATTCCCACTTACAAAACATTGTCCAGAGATGCCAAGCCCTGGGAATATCGGTCGTACGTCCTTCCTCGGGCAAAGTAAGAGTTGGTGATAGTCATTCTAACCTTCTTTGTATTAGGAAGACACAAAATTAATACAGAAATCAATAGACGTTACCTGTTAGTTACTAAGTGTTAAACTCAAATTCTTACCATAGGCCCCTCCACTCCCACCGCACTGGCATCCAGGCTGTTTTCCAGTCATGCCTGACATGCTCCCGTCTCAGGGCCTTTGCACTAGCTGTTGTCTTTGTTTACAGCAACCTAATCCCAGACCCACGTGATGCAACCCCTCACCTACTTTAGGTCTTTATGTCAGTATCAATTCCTTAGTGAAATCGTCCCTATGGACTGTCTATTTTTATTTAAAATTGCACTCCACCTAACACTCCCTTGCTGTATCTTACTTCATAGCACTTAGCACCACCTAACGTACTATATATTCTGTTTTGATCCGTGTTGATCATTGCCAGGTCCCCTAATTAACATATATACTTCATGACAGCAGACAAAGACTTTTCTGTTTTGGTCACTGCTATATTCACGTGGACTCTGTGGCAAGCACATAGATTTCACTCAACACCTATTGCTGAATGAGCGAATGAACAAATAAGCTGTTGATGTGCTACATGGACAGACAGAGGCCCAGAGAAGTGCAGTGACTTTTCTAAGGCGACTGGAGAACTTTCCTGATGAACAGGATTCATCGCCCATTAGAACCCAGGGCTCCTGACCGCGCCCTTTGGGTTTACCTCCCACCACCGCCTCAGGATGCATTTCCAAATAGGGGGTCCTGGTCTTGGGAAATGGCTGTGCACTTAAAGATCACAGAGATGCAAATCAGCACAGAGACGGAGGAAAAGAGAAATTCAGTTCTCTAGCTAGAGTAGGCAACTCCTGCTGGTTGGACCTGTAGAATTTGGGTTTTCCATCCTACATCTACACAACAACTGCTTTTGCACAGACACGGTGTAAGTTTGCATGACAGTGAGGACACGGCAACTGTCTCATCTGGTGGAGAACTCCGATAGCTGTTTCACAACAAAGTACAAACTCACACACTAGGGCAGGGATCCCTCCCCTTATGGGTCTTTGTTTGACTCCATGGTGCTCCTTCCTTCCTCCAGCCACTATAACATTAGGGAGTCGTAAGATCACAGGAGCCCAGACTTTCTCTAGAGCTGCAAGGCCCCAGGGAGGTTGTAGGCTGTGCACAAGCAGTGAGGGGCCCTTTAAGAAGCTGGAAGTTAAAGATGTAGACTGTTCTTCTAGAGCTAAATACCTCTATCTGTGCATAATAGATTAGGACAGAAGTTAGAAAAGGCCACATATGGGAATCAAGTCAGGACATGGTTTGATGATTTTTTTTTTCCCTGTGACTTCCAGGGTTTTTCCATTCAAGTTCCACGTATCCCTTAATGTCATAGCACCCAATAAAGTCAGCCAAACCCTTCCCTGCGTCAAACACTCTAGTGGCTTCATACTGACATGTCTTCAACCCCATGTCCTTTCATCCTCCTGCTCATTTCAGGGTTCTAGCCTTGGGGGCCTTCCTTTAGTCCTTGCATAGCCCAGGACTTTATCTATGTATTTGCAGGGAGCAGGAGAGTTGAGTTAATATTTTCTTAAAGTGATCTACTTAGTTTGTTAATAGGAAGCATGCGTCATTCAGTCTTGGAGAAATGAAGTTTTATCTTCTCTCTCCATTAGATCTCCTGTAAATTGAATTTTCCACAACATCTATGTTTAATAAAGAGTACTAGTCAAGAACATATAAATAGTACTCATTCCTCTAAGTAGGACTATCAGCAGGAGATAACCTAATGAAATTGTTTAAACTATTTTGAGGTTATAAAACTGAATTACGTACTTTTTCAGCTAGAAAGTGGGATATTGTTGTAAAGCCCAGTGAAACATGCAGTTTTGTAAATGATTGTTCATTCATTCACTCACGTATTCTTTTATTCTATAGATACTACTGAATGTGAATTTTGTGCCAAAGTGCCAGGCTTTGTGAATTCACAATGACTCCTGCCCCACGGGCTAAGCCCTCCAATGCACTGTCTCACTTTCAGCCCATGCGTCCCGCACTGAACCTCTGGAGAGGAGCTTGGAACACATGTTTTCCAAAAGTTCCCCAGGAGATTTACTCACCACTAATTGCCCTGTGCAGAATTGTGGCCATTCGTGGGCTAGAAAATTGGGTTGGGGGAGAAAGGGAGAAACTTCTGCAAAGCGCTGACCCTCCTGGATAAAACACAAGAAGAGGGTTTTGAATGCACAGCTGTCCTGCAGACCTGGAGGAACACACACAGGATCTAAAAATAAAGATTAAGGTATGACTCCAGACTGTTAAACCAAAGACTTAAGCCTGGAACAGTAGCCGGCCTCAGGGACACCAGGAGCCTTGGCCTTGTTTTCTAGCAGCCAAGCCAATGGCAGGAAACCTGGCCCTGCGTCCCCACCTGGTGGGTAGTTGGTAATGAGACCCCATCTGGATCTTTACCTGGTACAGTGAAGCCTCTCAACGGAACGGTGACCACACCCCCCAATGGCCCAGGACAGCCCTGGTTTATGCCTGTTGTGTCTTTGTTACTCCTAATAGCACCTGCTGCCCCCTCAGAAATACCTGGGTTTGGACAATGAACTACTTCGTCCCTCTATTCAAGGGCTAATTGGTGAAAGGATGGGGGAAACAGCACAGCAGCTAAGAGAGGCAAAATGTAGCATGTTCATCTTGGCCAGGCTACAAGTAAAAGAGGTTTAATAATATTAATAAAATTTGTCCCCTGAAAATGAATAGAGCTGTGTTCTTACTCAGCACGGGGGTAAAAAAGTTGTATAAATTCATTGTATTTAAAACTTGGGATACTGAAAAGAAGAGAGAAAAATCACTTAGCTTCTTTGCCAAATAAAAACAATGTTAATTTTATACGCGGCCCCCCCCCCCCCCAGTCTTTTTAAGACTAGTTTATATTTTCTTTGGCTTTAATATTGGATCATATTTTATAAATTAATGTTATGTACTGAATTTTTCACTAACCATAATGAAGAGTTCTGTCCCCATGTCGTAAACTTTGCAGACGATATTTAGAGTGCCCCAGTTCATTCTATCCGGTGGCTCTAATTTAAGAAAAACCCTGGGTAGGGCACTTAAATTGTTACCAATGCGAGCTATTAGAACAAATACCACGATGGGCGCCGCCGAGTATAAATCTTCCTGACGTTTGGGGGAGACTCTAAAGTGAAGCTCCCGGGGCAGAGTGCGGTCGCCGTTCCATTCCTGGACCCGCCGTTGCCAGCCGTTTCCAGAAGGGTGTGTCAGTGTCCATTCCCTTTCTCTCTGCCGGGACCGGGCAGCCATTTATTACAACGGCTCCCTGCGCAGGCCGAGCGGCCAACGCGCTGTGAACCCAGCACCTTCCCTCGCCGGGAGCCCTGCCCAGGAACCCGCCGTGAGTAACAGGCCCGCCCGCAGCCTGACCTGAGACAGGCGACGGCCACGGCCTGCCCCCGGGAACCTCGGCAAGAGGCACCCACCGCTCGGACAGCCAGGAGGTAAAGGGACAGTAAAGCTGTAAACAATTTCCAACTGGCGCTGTTCTCTCTGTCCGGGGCTGCCCAGCTCCCAGCTTTCGGCTGGTCACGGGATCCTTCACCAGGCTGGAGAAAAGCCCTCGGGCGCTGCCTGGTAGCAGAGAGAAGGCCCATGGCCCAGCCCGAGGGTGGTCCTTGGATTTTATAGAACACGGACCCTGTTCAACAAGGAAAAGACACCCACTTTATTTGGGAGAATCCGGGGGCTCAAAGATATTTTTGAAGATGGATTTTCTATTATAGAAATGGGCAGAGCACTGGATATGAGGAGTAATAGATTGGGGTTCAAGTTCTGCTATTTCTGAAAGAAACCATCTGGCATTGGATGAAGGTGAAAAAAGCAAAGAGATGATAATAAATATTTATTCACTAGATATTTATTTATTGTGTGCCTACCATGCATCAGACATGGCTGCAGACTCTGAGGATGCATTACTAAACAAAACAGACAAACACTGCCCCAGAGGAGCTAGCTGACCTCCCATTGACATGAGACAGATAAGAAACATAATCAATAAGTACACTACACAATATATATATTTTTAATTTATCTTTATTGTTGAGAGTATTACAGGTATCCCATTTTTCCCCCCAATTGATTCCCTCCACTTCGCTCCCACCCCCTCCCCAGGCATTCACTCTGTTATTCACTGTGTCCATTGGTTATGCATATAACTTCTTTGGTTAATCTCTTCCCACCCTCCACCCCCTTCCCTCTTTCCTCTGAAATATGATCCTCTGTTGCATACGTCAATGTCTCTGGATCTATTTAGTTCATCATATTCTTTCGTTCATTAGCTTCTTCTTAAAGAAGACCCTTCAACTTTTCCTGTAGTGCTGGTCTGGTGGTGATGAACTCCTTTAGCTTTTTCTTATCTGTGAAGCTCTTTATCTGACCTTCAGTTCTAAATGATAGCTTTGCTGGGTAGAGCAATCTTGGTTGTAATTCCATGTTTTTCATCACTTTGAATATTTCTTGCCACTCCCTTCTGGCCTGCAAGGTTTCTGTTGAGAAATCAGTTGACAGTCGTATGGGGGCTCCCTTGTAGGTAATTAACTGCCTTTCTCTTGCTGCTTTTAAGATTCTCTGTCTTTAAGCTTTGGCATTTTAATGATGATGTGTCTTGCTGTGGGCCTCTTTGGGTTCCTCTTGTTTGGGACCCTCTGTGCTTCCTGGACTTGTAAGTCGACTTCTTTCCCCAGGTAGGGGAAGTTTTCTGTCACTATTTTTTCAAATAGGTTTTCAATTCCTTGGTCTCTTTCTCTTCTTCTGGTACCCCAATAATACGAATGTTGGGCCTCTTGAAGTTGTCCCAGAGGCTCCTTATACTATTTTCATATTTCTGGGTTCTTTTTTCTTTTTGCTCTTCTGGTTGGGTGTTTTTCTGTTCCTTCATGTTTCAAATTGCTGATTTGATTCTCAGTGTCCTCTACTGAGAATGTAAATTATTCTTCATTTCAGTTTGTGTAGCCTTCATTTCAAATTGGTACTTTATTATGTTATCGAATTTCTCAGTTATTTCCCTAACAGTCTGCTTAAACATCCTTATAAATAAAATTCTGAACTCTCTATCTGTTAGCTTGATTGGATCTATTTCATTTAGTTCCTCTTCTAGAGATTTCTTTGTTTTTTTCCTTTGTGACATGTTTCTTTGCCTCCACATTTTGGCTGCTTCCTGGTGTTTGTTTCTATGTATTAGGTAGAGCAGCTCTGTCTCCTGGAATTTGTAGAGTGGCTTTGTGTAGTAGGTGTCCTGTAGGGTCCAGTGGCTCAGCCTCCCCAGTCACCTGAGCTGGGCCTTCTAGGTGCTCCCCTGTGTGGGCTGTGTGCACTGTCCTGTTGTAGTTGAGCCTTGGTTGCTGTTGGCATCCCTGGGAGGAACTAACCCCTGGCCAATCAGCTGTGAGGACCAGCTGCAGCTACAGCCAAAGAGCTGCTGTGCTGGAGACACCCCTATGGAGCAGGATTTACTTCAGTGGAGCTTTGGTGTTCACCAAGTGCGCCCCTTGAATGTCATTCGTGGATGTGGTAGGGTTGTAATCCAGGGTGGTCGAGTCTGACCACCAGGTGCACTGTCTCTGGGGCCTCCTTGGAGGTGCAAAGTGAGCCTCTGCCAGTGTCTTGCCCAGGGCCCCCCAGCATGAGCTACACAGCAAACCGTAGTTGGCTGCTATTGTGCTGGGCTTGGAGGAGCCCAGGAGAGGCCAAGCTATGAGCCAATGCAGCTGCCGCTAGTGCCAGGCCTGGGGCCGCTTATCAAGCCGTATGGGGCAGCTGCTGCTTGTTTGAGAGATTTTAGGAAAGTTCTAAGCATGAGGCTGGAGAGGCCCCTTGCACAGAAAAGCCCCTGGAAAGGGCCCGGATGAGCTCCAGGTGGGGAGGGCGGGGCCTCCGGGGATCACGGGGCGGGGCCAAAGGTGCCAGTCAGGTGCTGGCGATTCAAATATGGCGCCTGCCTGCGGGCTGTGCGGGGAGGACTCGCCACAGGAGCCATGGCCTCCGCCAGCCCTTCTGCCCGGGAGGAAGCCGCCCTCCGCCTCTCGCCCGGATCTCAGGCAGGTTAGTTCCCCCCCGAGTGTCCCGGGTCCTTTCCGGCTGCTGCCCGGGGCTGGGCTCAGCGGGAGCGTCCGAGTGAGTCCGCGCCGGGCCCTTAAGGGGAGCTGCTGGGGCTCCCGCAGCCTCCGCGACCCTCAGGGACAGTCCCCGCTGGTTTCACAGCCCGAAGGTTTGGGGACGTCCCTTCCCAGCCTGGAGCCCTGGGCTGGGGGCCTGCTGTAGGGCTGGACCCCTCACTCCTCCAGGAAACCCCCACCGCCGAGATTCCCTCCCGGGTTTCAACCGCGGCA
Organism: Miniopterus natalensis; assembly: GCF_054644295.1. NCBI lineage: Eukaryota > Metazoa > Chordata > Mammalia > Chiroptera > Miniopteridae > Miniopterus > Miniopterus natalensis. The sequence continues at coordinate 81,926,146 of NC_142084.1, read as the reverse complement.
GTGGGTATGGTCGCACACCACGCCTCCGATTCAGCCCCGACCCTCCCGCATCTGCGCCCTTCCTACCGTCTCTGTGCTTCTTCAGCTCCCTGGTTGTGGGGCTTTTCTGTTCAGCCGGATCTCAGGCGGCTCTGAGTGACGGTGGTTCTGTATTTTAGTTGTAATTTTGATGCGGTTGCGGGAGGCGGCGGGTGCAGCTGTTACTTACGCCACCATCTTGTTTCTCCTCTACACAATATTTTAAGGGGTGATATGAGAGTTAATTGTATGTTTCAACTTGGCTGGGCCACAGTGCCCAGGTATTTGGTCAAACGTTAATCAGGACGTTTCCATGAAGGATATTTTTTTAGATGAGATGCACATTTAAATGGGTGGACATTGGGTGAAGCAGATTGCCCCCCATAACGTGGGTTGTCCACATCCAGTAGGTGAAGGCCTTAGCAGAACAAAGACTGACCTCCCCCCAGACAAGGAATTCTGCCAGTGAGGCCTTGGGACTGAAGCTGCAAGGTCTGCCCTTCCCTGGGTCTTGAGCTGCTTTCCTCTCAAATCTCCTTACCTCTTTCCCTGCCACTCTGATTCCAGAAACATGGGCTTCAACTTGGGGACTGTGCATGTGTTTTGTTTTATAAGCAATACGAGTGAGTTTAATATGCAGCCAGGATCCGGTTTGTTGCTTTAAAATAATCTATCTGGGTTTTAATCCCCAAGTTTACTTACACACGGAGATGATGACGATTGTCTCTTTGGGAGTAGGAAATAACATTATTTTCTTTTACCATCAGAGTTTATGGCATCTTTGAACAACAGGAACACTAGAAGTTACGTAGTATAGCGTAGTATAGCGGTGCTCAAACTTTAATGAGTAGAAGCCCCAGGATTCTGCTGCCTGGGCTCAGGCCCAGGAATCTGCATTTCACCAGCATCCCGGGTGATTCAGCTGCAGACAAAAAGAAACACTTTGAGAAGCACTAATCTAGTTCTGATGTCTGGGGAGGCCCAGGAAGGGGAGGTGAGGCACGTAAATTACTAAGTGCACCAGCGGTACAATTCCCATCCAGGTTTCTCCCTTTTCAGCTCTGGCCCCTTACTCTCCACCAGCATCTTCCCTGGACAAACAAAACCAGCAGAATCAGCCTCACCTACAATCTTGCCAAAAAAGCAAATTCCTAGACCGAGACGTAGACTAACTCAGCAACCCTAGGCCCAGCAATCTATATTTTATGGCTCCTCCAGGTGACTCTGGTGCACACTAGTTTGAGCCCTACTGCGCAGCCCCACATTTCTTTGAGAGCTGCTGTTTGCAGCAAAGGCTAGTCAACATGTAGCCACGTGCCCTTATTGGAGGTGTTAGGAATTTCCTTAATTACTTGGCCTGGCCTACCCCTTTTGCGGCAGGTGCTGCCCATCGGCATTTCTGAGGTTCTGTTGAACTGAAAACAGCTGAGGGGTCCTGCTTTTCTTGCCTGTGCGCCACCAGCCAGCCCTCTCGGGGACCCTCATGCTTGCTCGTCTCTCTTCTCCGACCCTGCCACCACCAGGGTGAGTAACTTCTGATTGTTAAATATAAAGGTTGTGTTATTTGCTAAGAGGGACAAGGACTGGGGTCAGTACCTGACCTATCTAAGAATTTCAAAGCATCCTTAAATAGAGAGCAAGGCATTTTGCCTATTAATGACTTTGGGCTGGAAATGTCAAGTGTCAAAATTTTGTCCTGAGCTGCGTTTTCTGCTGTCGTTGGACAGGACAACTCAGTCATTTTCTTCACTCCAGGAAGGAGAGGGTGCAGGACAGAACTTGGCTCGTCCTGAGCAGTTGCTCGATGATCATGATAATGAGCTGCATTCATACAGTGCCTTTCGCGCAAATAACTCTACAGGCTGAATTTATGCTCACCATCCCTTAAACGTACTTCCCAGAGTCCCTGGGGTGCATTTCTCGGAGCCCCATAACCCCTGCATTTGTAAGAGCTCTGCACGCTACTGCTTACACGGCCCGCAAAGAAAGACGGATAATGAGCGATGGAGGTGCTGTAATTAAGGCTGCAGACCGGCAGGAAGGAGATTTGATCTGTCCCGACTTTCTGGTGTGTCGCTGGTACAACTCACTGATGTGTTCTTCCGATTTTACAACTTTGTCAGGGGCTCCCTGGGGAGGAATTGCGTTAGAGTGCGGAGGTGTGCAGCTGACCTGGTGAAAAGCAAACCTGAATGCCTCAGCCCCTTTGTAGGAGAGTCGTGCTCCGTGGACTCTCTCCTCTCTGATGAGTCCATTGCTAGGAATCAGCTCAGCAGGCAGGCCTGGGGGAGAAAACCAAGTGGGAATGTGTGGGCTGTCATGGTGAAGGAGCCAGTAGGGAGAGCCTGTGACCGGCCGCTAAGCAGGTTGCTCTCCCAAGCTTCTAGTAACAGAAGGTAGAGCGGTGATTCCGGCTGAGCGTGGGTGGCTTTGCGCCCAGGTGTGGGGAGGGGTGTCAGTGGGAAACCTAGTGTGACTGGGGAAGGAGACCTGCCTTCAACAGGGGTTTCCACTTTGGGTGCTCATTAGAGCGGCCTGTTTAGCAAACAAGAAAGCAGAGGAGGCTTTATCTTTGAGGTTGTAATTCCTCTTCAAGTAATACAATTCCTGAAAACAAATTTGAAAATTGTTTCAGCTCTAGATAGTGGTGTCTGAGCTGCAGAGAGAAGCAGTGACTTGGCTGAAGTGGCACGGTGACAGGCACTTTCCCTGTTTTCATCATTTTGGGAACCGATGGTGGATTCCATAGGAGCTGTCTCAGAGCAGCATGGGAGCTTTAAGGCCATGAAACCAGGGAAAATGCCCAAAATTGTACCTCAAACTTGGCTGATGAAGATTCTCTGTAGCTGGCCACTTGGCAAGTGGTCCCTCCTTCCTTCAAGATCCAACTTCTGATTAACAGTTTGGAGTATGAACGTCTAATCTGGCAAACCTAGGTCATGTGTCCATGCTGAAGCTGAAAGGCTAATAGGAAAAGATGCTGTGGCATTTTTAGCCTTTATATTGGGAGGCCAATTGTGCCTTACATGGTAGGACACTCCTCAAACACAAGAAAAGTTTCAGCTCTTAGGTGGCCAAAATTTTTATTTATTTCACCTTTCTTACCTCCTCCACAGGTCTTGTTCATCCTTCAAGTGCCAACACAACGGTAGCCTTCTCGAAAATTTCCTTAGTGACTCAAACCACATTGATCTCTCCCTTTTCTGATCTATGGCACTAATAGACTGAGTCACAAAATACAAAATCTAATTATAAACCCTTTTGACCTGTTTGCCAATTGTCTCATGTGCATGCATCTGTTCTCCCCAAATCAATCACCAGCAACCGTAGCATAGACTCTGCATCGATCGCTCACACGGCTGGGTAGCGGGAAACATGTGTGCCCTGTCGGAGGTCATCAGCTAATGCTTGTTGCTTGGTTTCAGTAACTCATATTTTTTGTGCACAATAAATTTCCTGCAGGCTGTGAGATGAGTGTAAGAACAATAGATATAATAGTTAAGAAAATAAAGATCAGAAACAGAGTATAGACTCCACCATGAAGAAAACAAACTTTAGAAAGCGACTTAGGAAAATGTTACCTATTCTAACGAGGAGAACACTTTCAACATGACTGAAAGATAAAATTATTTACATAAGAGAAATATACACTTCTGGCCTAGCAGCAGACCATACTTGAAATATTTCCCAAATAATTTTCCTGTGCTTCTGGAGTAGACACAGTTGGGGTAGAACCTTTGTGGATACTTCATGCAAAAGTTAGTGATGAACTTGTTCTCTCCGTGGTACCCCTTACATGTGGCAGTATTGGCCAGAGTCTGTCTTTGGGGAAATACTGAAATGTATCCCTTTCTTCCTCTAAAGTATCATAACTGCTTCACCAAGCAATTGCTCTTTCATGTCCCATTAAAATTTGTCATTAGTAAAGGACTCGATATCTGAGTAGCGTTGGGTTCTTGGATCCTCTTCCTGTGAGATCAGATTTCACACTAGTTGTTATTTGACAAGTTAATACAAATTTCCCCCAGCTGACCTACCCTCTGGAAAAATCTACCTTAGCTACTCTATAACCACCTATATATCTTCCTATGACTCACCTGTGCATGGGTGCTCCATGGTGTGTCCAGCCTGCAGGGTGCCAATCTTCAAGGGACACATTGGCCAGTGCACCATACCTTTCCTGGGGCCATGGCTGCACAGTGGTATTTGGCCAAGAGAGGAGAAGGCCACTCAGCCTTTGGTGTTTCACCATGAGATGGTCTTCAATACTGCTTGTGCCTTCCCAGTTTTTTATAATAAACTAATTGCTCAGTTCTTTCAGGGTTCTAGAATTTTCTTTCTGCCCCTTCTCTCCCTCCTTCATTCTCCTGCCTGATATATTTAGGATCATGTTGAGTATGAGTACATAGCAGCTATCATAGTTTATGCAAACCCGGGACCTCTCCACTGTCACTGACTTTGTCACTGCACCAAGATGGTTCTGTTTGTTGTCTTCTTTAAGTGGGATCTACTGTCTGGCAGAGGGCCCCCCAGCCTTCTCTCTTCCCTTTCCACCTCCACTCAAAGGGATCCCCAGCATCAGCAAGCTGATGGAGGAGACTTGAATGTGTGGGGCAGGAAAGGAAGTGGTCCTGTCCTGAAAAGACATCAGGCTTGTAACCTCTAACTGAGGATGTCCCTTGCTTCCAATCATTTGCTTAGCTGTGACAGTTAATTTGCTTCTAAACCTGATCAAATATATTGTACAGAAAGAACCACTACTTAATAAACTCCTGCTCTTATACTTTTTCCAACTTATTTGGCCATCTGGTGGAAAGTGTAATGCTAAAATCTTTAATCCCAGGAGGCTGGCCCTGAAGACCTCTCATAGCATCGTCACTGAGATGGCAAATCTCATCAGGAAGATGTCAGCTGTATCTGTCCAGTTCCTCAGGTCTGAGCCATGTAGTCACTGAGTATCGATTCTTTAGGCTGAGGGTTTCTATCATCTCTGAGGTCTGGTTCTTCCAATGGCACATTTGCTTCAGAAATCCAATGGATTTAACAATGTTTATGAGTTTTATGGGTAGGGAAGCAGAAAGAGTGAGACCCTAGAGCTCAGTGTAGTATAAGCAAAGGCAGGCTTAGGCAAAAGGAACTAAAACTCATAGTTGGGAAAGCCATCACTCTGAGAGGGCTGCAGGAAGCCAGGAGAAAAATCAGGGACAGGGTAGGTATATCAAAAACCAAGTCCTATTTAACAAGCACTTATTGAACATCTTTAATGTGTGGACTTTGTACTGTGTTTCAGCACAGTAGCTAATAATTAAGGGTGGACATTAGCATCACCTGTAGAGTTTGTTTTGTTTTGAAATAAGCATGCCTATGCTGGCAAGGCCTACCTACACCTAATCAACTTTGTGGGGGATAGAGAATGAAGATCTAAATGAAAACCATAAAATAACGACCCCCAAATCCTGAATATTTGATCCTATGCTAATACCTGTTTAAGAGCTAATCTACTACTGTGTCCAAAGGGAAAATCCAGTGCATGTTCTTGAGATGCTAACAGTCTAGTAGGAGAGACTGGTATCTCAACAGTAGAACAACATATAAACAGATGTATTACTTAAAGAGGCTTCTGTTTTGAGAGAGAGAGAGACAGAGAGAGGAGTGCAGGCTTCTCAAGGGGTCCAAACCATGGCTTGAGAGAAAGTGGGGATAGGAGACATTTTATTGTGGTGAGAGGGTGCAGCCTGGATAAGGGTTCCTATGGGTGGGCAGGGGCTTGATTGATTTGAAAGCCCTGCCAGCTCCAAAGAAGGCGACGCCTGGGCTTTCTTATCAACTTACCCAGATGTGGACCAGAAAGGGAAGAGAGAAGAATGAGCCTTACAGCATGTCAACAGCCAGACATCACATAATGAAGTCAGGCACTTTATTACAAAAATCAGACATGTCCTGATTCTCAGCATAATATTTCTCATTAATGATTCTTGCATGAACCAGTCCATATTATGATCAAATCAAATGCTGATTTTCCAACAATCCTAGCTCGCCCTCCACATTTATCAGTCAACCCTCGATATTTTGCTGTGAATAAGAGCCTTCCTTCCTGAATCATCTTTACTCTTACAGCTGCATGGGAATCTACATTTATTTCCAAGTAAAGGTTTAATTAAAACAGACCATACAGTTATTTTTATAGTTACCTAAAAACTTACCAATATTTTACATCAAGATTTCTGCTCACTGTGCTCTTGTGAATTCCATGCCTTCTCTTTGAATTCACTTTTTTCCTTTAATTTTTGTCCTGATTTGGGTAAATCTTCACCTTCACTTGCCCGTAAATTCTTTATTTTGTTCTGGATTTTGAATGATTTGCTGGGTAACTTTTCTCGGTTGACTGCTCTTTCCCAGCCCTGCCCAGAAAGGACAACTGTTGTTGCTGATGAAAAGACTGCTTTCAATTTCATTGTCATTTTTTTGAAGATAATTGGTCTTTGTCTCTGGTGATATGAGATGTTGTTTTACTTTCTGGAGAGTGATTATATTGCATGTATATGTGAATTTATTCTATGTATGCTTCTTGGCCCTAGAAGTTCTCTTTTAATCTGAAATAGGGTTTTTCTTTCTGGAAAAATTTCAGTCACTTCTATTCAGATATTGCTTTTCCATCTTTTCTTCTGTGTTCTTATAGAGCTTCTATCAAATACCTGTTAGAACCTGCAGTCTTCCTCCCCTGTGTGTTAATTGTTCATCTCTCTCTGCCCTCTCTATCTCTGTGTCATTGTCCGATGGGCAGTGTTAGGGGTAAAAATGATGCTTATAGCACACAGAGGTCTATTTCCTTCTTTAACAATGAGGTTTGTTGTTGTTGTTGTTAGTTTACTTTTTATCTAACTGGATAAAAGAATGTCTTTTGGTCGTATCATTTTCAGACAATGATGCACTAAACATTTCATCTATGCTCTAGTTAACAAAATATCCAGAATAGCAAAATAGCAAACAACTCTAATAGTAGTTCTTTTATAGCTTTATTATTTTTTTTTAGCTTTAACCCTCAATACATTTCTTCTCATACCTCCATACTTTCCTAGTTTGAATATTTTTTCAAAATATATCCAATGGTAAATTGTGTTTGGGGGAGGTAAAAATATTTGGTTGACAGTCAATTTTGACCTTGAATGTTATTTTAGCCTCTCTGATTTGGAAGACGTACATGCCATTGAAATTGTCATTATTTTATGTACATATAAATGTCAAGTTAAATTACTGATATGTCACCTCCTTTGAGATTTCGCTGAACCTCAAATTCCAAGCTTAGTACAAATAATGAATCTAGGTCTGAGTTTAAGCCACAAGTGATATGTGACACTATAAAGAACATTCTCCATTTTAGCTACTATTGAAGAAGGTAAGCAAAGCCCTGAATATGAGTAAAGAAGCACAAAGAACTCTTCTACATGCAATGAGCCTGTTTCAAGGGGCATATCGGTTGTACAGGAAATATATTTATCTAGACATTTAGATTTTTCATGAGGACAAGTGTTTGACTGTTCTCATATGAATGACAACTATTTCAATCACTCAGAGGCTGTTTTATATGAAGATTCTATTCACAGTAATTTTTTTCAGTTATTTTTGTTCAATCAAGTGTTGTCTCTAAACTTAACCATCCACAGCTTCCCTCTACATAAGTCATTTGTGTATAGACATCATTGATGGGTTTTCTGACTTGTCAGATCATTCAGAGTCCAGCTATTTATGCCTGTTTTCCCAACTAAGAATGACATGTATTCACTCGACTCTATGGAAGAACCACCAAACCTGAAATATTAATGTGGTCAGGAAATTATTTTAAAGGAAGGAGAATTTCAGTAACATTACAGAATGCAAATGTATTTCCTTCCTAGAGACTCTCGCTCCCCCAACACCCTCACACATTTTAGCCATTTTAAATCCAGTTCCTGATTAGGATTTTAAGCAGTCTGTTATAAATCCAGCTCTTTAGTCTTTTCCCTTGAAAGGTGTTCCTTTTTTAAACTTGCATTCAAGATGCACCTGGCTTTGTTTACTGAGTTATTCTTGCTTATGTTTGCCCAGGAAGCTAGCACTTCTCAAAGTGGTGACTGTGGCTTTTTCAGGAGAGGCTGAAGTCATAGCGGGGGAGCTGGAGACCTCAGCGCCCTCTGAAAGCTAGGCTTCCCCGCAGGTGAAAATGTGATTCTGAGAGGTGTGACAGCAATTCTTAAGCCATAATGCATCGGCTTCCTCCCCCACAAGTGACCATGTGCACCTGCTCTCTCTCTGTAGATATTTACATTTTCTCCGAATATTGCTGTTATTTCAAAAAAGGGAAAAAAACAGCACCATGGGTTCTGTCATATTGAATTGGATTTCAGAAGTGACTGGAGCAAGGATGCAATGGCAATAAATGTGCCGGGGGAAAGCTAGCTTCTTTTTTCAATAGATTCACAGGATTTTCGGCTTGAAGGTGTTAAAGGGGTCTTTTGTTTGCTTTGGGGAGGCCTAATATCCAAACAAAATCAGGCTGAATGGCGCAGATTTAAGGAAGCCTTTAGACTTTGGCCTCGGGCTGGTGAAGGATTCCATTTTCTCCTGAGCCTGACAGTCCTGTGCAGTCCCTTTGTTCTCCTAATCACCCCTTCTAGTACCAAAGAAGGGGACTACCCAGGTCTTTGTGTTTCCTTTTTGCTGGAGAGCCCTGTGATTAGGATACAGGTAAGGAAAAAACAAAGCAAGTATCCTTCAACAATTTAATTATTGGTCATAAATATTCTAACGATGTTAATGAGAGCCATCATTTGCGTTACCTATGGCCAAGCTTTTTGCTGATATACCCACACTCTCAGTGAATTAATAGAGCCTTACTAAGTTATCATTATTATCTCTACATTCAGTTGGAAATAATGACTCTTTACCAGGTTAAGTAGTTGCCTAAGGTCAAATTGCAAGTTAATGGCATGCCCAGGATTCAAACCCTTGCGCTTAACTATGGAGTTGACCTCATTGTGGGCAAACATTCACTTGATACCCGGTCTGTGGTATTGTGAATCTCCTTAACCTAAGACTTTTAAAGCGTGGATGTCATAAGTTATGGGTAGCATATGTCTTGGTTTATTGGAATTTTGGAAACCACTGGAGGCCTCTGGAATTAGAGTAATTAATCATGAAATGTCAAAAAGAAGTAAAAAGTATATTGCTATGAATAAGACTCAGGGCCTGTTGTTAAGATGCTTGTAGTTTGCTGCAAGAAATGGGCACTGACCAAGCAGTTACCAAAATAATTATGTGGTTACTATTAAAAGTATTATGAAGAAGGTACGGAGTTGGGAGTACTTACACTAGGAGATCCTAATTTTGAACATAAATATATATATATTACACAGACATATATACATAGATATGCATGTGTAGCTATGATTTTTGTTTCTTAGCAGAGTCAGCCTCTCATTCTAGAAGGAAAAAATATACTTCATTTCCCCACTTCCTTTGTAGTTAGAAAAAGATCATGTAACCCATGCTGGCCAGTTGGAGCTGAGAAGTCTGTGGAGGTGCTTCTGGGAAATGTTTCACATCCTGATAAAGACAGACATGGAGGGAAAGACCTCCTCCTTCTGTGGCAGCAAAGGGTCTCCTGTGCTGCTGTAGGTGTCTTAGGAACATGAGGAGAGAGCAGGAAGATGGAAAGAACCTAGGAACCCTGATGGGATTACTAAATACCTGAACTCAGCCTGGAACTCTATCTCCAGATGGCTTGTTATGTGAGGAAATGCATTTCTTTTTGTTTAAACCATTTAAATTGCAGTGTTCTCTTGCTCACAGCTGGAAGCTTACGAAATGATAAGGAGGCTTCCCTGAGGAAACGGCATTGGTGTCGGCACATGAAGAGCGAGTAGCTGCTGGCTAAGTGAAGTAGGGGTAAGAAGCGTTTCAGGCAGAGGGGCTAGTAGGACAGATGGCCCCAAGGTTGAAGCAGTTTGTCAGATTTGCAAAAAGGAAATTAGAACAGTAGAGGATAGAAGTTAAGAAATGAAAGGTTATGTGGTATCTGATTTCGCTAGAGAAGTTAGCAGATGCTGGACATGTAAGGATTGTAGGCCATGGCGAGGGAACTGGACTTGATCCTAAGAGTAGGACGTTTTCAAATGTCCTAAGCAGGAGAGTGGTCTCATCAATGGCTTGGAGTGAGCAGAAGCATTGGTGGAAACAGAAGAAAGCGAGGAAGGCTAGAGAACAGAAAATAAAGGCCAGTGACTTGAAATGTGGCAGCTCAGTCAGACCAGAGAAAGCTCAGCATGGATCTGTAGCTCATGTCAAAGTAAAAATAGGTCTGCTCACGTTGAAGTGGGCATGGGGTCCTGTGCTCTGCCGTGGACTTGCTCTCAGGCCTGACCTCAGCCCCCCGCTGAGGTCACAGGCACAGCCATGTGACCGTGTGGATCTTCAGAACACTGATTGGGCCTAACTTTTTTCTCTGTCATTCTCCAAAACCCTGCTTTGTTTTAGAAGGTGTATCAACAGAAACTTGGAGAAGGCACATGGCCTCTAACTGCCAAAGTCTCACATGAATTAGACACATACCTGGGACTGCAACCCTGGTCTCTTGACTCTCAGTCAAGCGAACTTTCCAAATGACCATCTTTCTCAGAAATAGTTCCTAGGAGACTGGTAAGATTGGAGTGGAATCATCCAGAGTGTTTTTAGTTTATAAATACGTGGCATTACTGTATTAATTATTATTTGTCTACTGAACAGCTGTGACATCCACTTATTTTTTTCTTATGGATTTGTTGCTGCTGATCAGAGGGCACAATATAGAAAGTGAGATAAGGAATATAAAAGTGATGGGGGGAAGGATATTGGGAAAGGTTAGAAGCTGATGACCTGGGCTAGGTAGGTGTAGTGAGTGTGAGCTCGCTGGGTAGAAACTAGAGGACATGTATCCCTACAGGGGCAACTAGTGTTCACCATCACCCAAGTGTTATCCTGTGGGAATATGGGTGCTGGGCTGCCAGATCTTTCCATTTTTCAAGAGAACCTGGAAGTTTGGATTTGCAAGTGAAATAACATTTAATGTTTTTAAATGTTGGTTTAAATTGGTTTTTAATGTTTGTGTAAATTGTGAAATACTCTGCAGGCCATAACAACAGAAAAAATATCTTAGGTAATTTGTCTCTTGGTAAGGAACAATTTTCTTTTTTTTTCAAATCATATGCCTTTTTGAGAAAAATGTTTGTTTATAGATCATATGTAAAAGATTACTAATATCATGTAAGTTATTAAACTTACATAGACACCCCCCCCCCCAAAGAAAGTTAGATGAAACAGGCTATATTAGTTTCCTGTGGCTGTCCTAGCATATAACCTCAGATTTAGTGACTTAAAACAACAGACATTTATTTTCCCACAGTTCTGGAGTTCAGACGTCCAGAGTCAGTTTTGGTGTCCTGGAGCTGAGGTGGCAGCAGGGCTGTGCTTCCCCCAGGGGCTGTTGGAGAGAATCCATTTCTTGCCTCTTCCCACTTCTGGTGGCTGCTGGCATTCCTTGGCCTGTGGCCATGTCACTCTTATCTTCACGCCAGCATCTTCCAGTCACTCTCTGCCACATCTTTGCATCACCTTCTCCTCTGTGTCTGACACATCTCCCTGTGCCGCCACTTTATAAAGATACCCATGATTGATTTCAGGGCCCACCCTCATAATCCAGGATGATCTCCACCTCTCAAAATTCTTAATGTAATCACAATTGCAAATATATAATTTTTTTACATATAAGGCAACATTACAGGTTTCATGAATTATAACTTGAATATCATTTGGGAGAGGAGCCATTTTGAGCCTATCATGCAAGCATTTTATATTCTCTTGCATATAAAGAAGGTTTTATACCTTTATCAAGTATCTTAAGTAATAACAAAAATACTTAGGGTGATATTTGATGGGTATAAATTCATATTTCAAAAAAAATTCTTAATGATTTCAGTATATTTTACTGGTTTCATAGCAAAATTGATTGGATCTTCCCTGCTTCTATCTCAACATGTGGCAGGTGAAGAAGCTAAACAGATTTGGCAATTTCTGCCATTTTCTTGATGTTTGCATCATTAATATTCAATCAGTGGTTTCTTTGCAAGGATTTCTTGATGTCCCTGTTCATTCTTTAAAGTACCAAAACTAGTGAGGTACTCTGTAAATTCACTTAATCTGGTGCAGTTGAACTATGATGTTTTGCAGTATGTCAAGACATCTGGGTCTTAGATTGGATTCCCTGGAAGCAAAGCCTAAGATGGGGATTCTTGGCAAGTGACCTACTGAGGGCCTGCCCTGAAGACAACGCTATAATAGTGGAGTGAGGGAAGCAGGGTTGTGCAGAAGAAGAAGGCAGCAAGGCCCTGACTTCAGAAAAAGTCTAGCCTCAGCCATGTCTCAGGGTCGCTCAGGAGAACAAACGGGGCACTGCAGTGGTTGTCTCCCCTAGAGGTAACAGTCAGGAATGTTCTCCCCAGCGCCAGTGATTATTATCAGTCACCCCTAGGAAGGGCATAAACCCTCATGCATCCTCTGGGACAGGTGGTGCCGGTCCATCAAAGGCAATCCTCCGCTCAGCAGTACAGGTGGGAGCCTTTGGGAACCATTAGCAGCCACTGCAGCGGCTGGAAGACAGGCGTACCAGCTAGGTTAAAGGAAATCTGGAAGGTACATCATCACTTATGGGATAGAAATTTGGTGTTTTATTCCAATAGCCCACTTTGAAGACCGTGGACCTAGAGTAGGGCCTCTCAGCCTTAGCACTGTCGGTGTTTCTGGCAATGATAGTTCTCTTGGGAATTAGAGTGATATTTGTTTAGTCAATTGTTCTTCTCCAAATGAATAAGGAACTATCTTGTCTCCCAAAAGACAATTTGATTCTCCCTGATAAACAGTTACATCTTGAGATGGGCTCCTATGCTAACTGCATTAATGCCTCCATTAATATGATTTTATGTTTCAAGGGGTTATGGGCCTGTGGCTTTGGAGATATCTCTGTCCTGTAGATGGGACTTTTCTAGTCCCTGAAGAAATCTGTCAGCATTCCAACGTGAGAGAGAGGATCCAGGCCCACTATGTCTTCTAGGAGATTCTTTCGAGAGTGGAAGTAGGGGCAGCTGCTTCCTTTCCCTTTATAAACAAAGAAAATTAAAAAATTTTTTTTCTTACATCAAAGGCAAACCAAAATCTAATCCTATAAATGCCTCAAGATTACAGAATTGAAACCTAAGGACAACCAATCACAAACAGCCAACTAGGCTTTAATTGGTGTACTAGGGCTCCCCTTTCCCACACTCTCTCCAGCACTTGTCATTTGTGGATTTGTTGATGGTAGCCCTTCTAATAGGTGTGAAGTGATATCTCATTGTCATTTTAATTTGCATTTCTCTGATGATTAGTGACTTTGAGACACAGAAGCATGGAACAGACTGAGGAATCTCAGCGGGAAGGTGGGGGTGGAGGAGTGGGTGGGGAGAGATTAATCAAAGAATTTATATGCATAAATGCATAACCCAAGGAGACAGTGTGGAGAAGGCCTAGGTGGGAGGTGGAAATGGGGGGGAGGGGATCAATGCGGGGAGTAAAAGGGACATCTATAATACTTTCAACAATAAAGATAAATTTAAAAACAGAACCAATCAATAATTTCCTTACTTTATATTCACCTAGTCTTTATGCAAGTTTCTCCTGGAGCTCCTGTGGGTAGAGAGCCCCTAACCACTTTGGTCCAGTGCTGCCTGATTTGAATCAAGTCTTGCTCAAATAAACTCCTTTTAATATGTCTCAAATTTTTTGTTTTAAGAATTCAAAACTATTCTTTAAAAAAAAAGTTTTTATTGATTTCAGAGAGAGGAAGGGAGAGTGAGACAGAGAGAGAAACATCAGTGATGAGAGAGAGTTTATTGATCGGCTGCCTCCTGCACGCCCCTCACGGGGGCTCGAGCCCGCAACCGAGGCATGTGCCCTGACCGGGAATCAAACCGTGACCTCCTGGTCCATAGTTTGATGCTCAACCGCTGAGCCACGCTGGCTGGGCCAAAACTATTCTTGATAATGAACTCATTTGGTTACTATAAAACCCCATTATTATTATTGTTATTATTATTATTATTCCTACAGAGGCCCAATATTAAAACAGCAGATGAATGTATTTTAATAAAGGAAAGAAAGCTTTGTGTATCTTCTCCCTCACCCTCTTTATGTAGCTTGAAACCAGGCACTGGAGATTTTCTCTGGTCTGGAGTCGACTGAATTGCTTATCTTTTACTAATTGTCTTTCACTGTTCTCTTCATTTTCTTAGAAAACTGCTTTTGAATACCTGGCTGACTTTCTTTTTTTTATTAGTGCCATTTTATGGCTGCTTGATAGAAATCTCATTTCCTGTATCAGATGTACAATATAGAAGTCCTAGTTTCCTTTATCTGCTGTACATTATATAATTAACTTGGGTTCTTTAAAGCACAATGCCAGAGTTAAATGTGGCAAGAAACTAATAAATCTAGAGTGGTTGGCAATGTCCCCATCATCGTATCTTAATTAGGCTTGCTGTAAGTCTTGGGATGTCACAAATAGCCCAGAAAGGGACAACCATGCTTTACTCTGATATTATAGGACATGAGTTATGATGAGGATGGGAGGAGAGTGAAGTTAGGGGGCACTTAGAAATGACATGGTGACCCTGGGCAGTGAATCATGCTCGTGTTCTTCATGGACGTCCTTGCTTTGAGGCAGATAGGCTTGGGGACTGGGTGTTGTCTTCCCCCCATTAAAATCTCCTGAGAGAGAGTTTGCTCTCTGTCTTCACTTTTTTCTTATAACACTAAGATGGCATAACCTTAGAAAGGAGAGTCTTGGTGCAGGTACTTCATATGGATTCATGAAATCGTTGAGTATTTAAAAGTCATCTGTACATGCGCAGCCCTGTTAGGATCCTGGCTTTGTGTCTGGACAGTCTGCTCCATGTATTTGTCACCATTTCAGTGCAAGTAGGAAAATATCAAGTCCTAGTTGAAGCGGTCTTATGTGGGGTGTGTGCAGAATGGAGGCAACAAGTCAAGATACAGGTGACTGAAGAGAATTCCTGTTTATACCCGGAGCGATGTTTGCAGCCTATTATCTGCTCTTCCCTCTCCCTAGTTCTTGCTTTGTGCTTCAGTGGAAAAGTAGACATTATCTATGGCACGTCTTGTGCCTTCTATTCTGTTTCTCTGGCAGCTTTTAGAAAATGCTGTAAACATAGGTATCTACTAGGCAGGCAGGTTTTGTCTGATTTGGCAGAGGGTCATTTCATTTGCTTCCATGCTCCTTCTCTGCAAGGGACAAACAAACAGAGACCCAACCACTGTGCCCCCATTCATTTAAAGATTATTTTACTTTCCATAAATGTCTGCATCTGAGACTTCCTTTTCCCAGGTTATAACATCTGCTGATTCCCTCGTGAATTGAATAAAATCTTCAACACATGTTCATTTTTATATCTCTATGAGAACCATGATTTTATCTTTTCCTGAAAATTATCTTTTAATAATAGATTTACCTCATTTTGGCTCTGGAGTGCTGGAGGCTTCTGTTTTATAGTTCATCAAAACTAGGATTATGCCAGGATCTGGATATCTGTGTCATATAGGTAGTATCAGAAATTAGGTTTTATTGCCCCAAATCGCCTCCCTATGTTTAGATGTGACCAGTTGCCTCTCTATCACTAAAAATATTCCTTTTTGCTCAAATTGCTTGTATGGCACGATTTCTTTCTTTTACTTACTTTAGAAATAATGAAATAACCTATTTCCTACAAATGGGAGAGAAATCGTGAATATTGTCCTGTTGCTCTCACAGTTCGAAAGACATTGGGCTTAAAATACTGGTGGAGAGATCCAAGTTTCATGATCTGATAACAGTTGTTCCCTGGGATTACTTGCCTGAATTGTTCTCATTTTACAGCACGGATGAAACTACCAACTATTGAAGAATACATTTATCAGCTTAGATGTTTGGCATAAAAGAAGGCTATAAGCAGCAACACCAAAATAAGCAATTTCAATGTAATGTTTCCCTGATTGACAGAGCCATTTTTTCTTGAGAATACAGCAAGATCAGTTAAATCTGTGAAAATCAGAAATGTCATTCTAGCTTTGCTGTACTTCTACAAGGCCCTCCTTCACTAAAGAATCACACCTAAAGAAATACATCTTTTTGGCAGGACCATTATATTTCTTGATGAGATATGAGCACATTAGGGTCGATTCTCATGTGAAATTACTCACGGTGTTGGACTGAAAGATCAAATGAATGAATTCACTTCAAACTAACAAGATGTGAAATCAGAGGTGGGGCAGATCGATGGATGTAATCCATATACCTTATTTTTAACACATAAAGATCACAAACACCTGGGAGATGTCTTGAGTTCAGGTGGAAAGTAAAAGTGCAGGATGTTTAGAAATATCTGGAGGCCTTATTACATTTATTTTCAGAAGGGAAAGGTGCTGTTAATACAAACACTGGTATATTCCCACAGTTTCCAAGCCAGTAGAAGGTGGTTTCACATATGACCCATGTTCCATGTCTTGAGTTGCTCTTGCCTTACAATAAATAATAATAATGGAGAGAATCTCATACTGAAATGTGTGTGCCTTTTGCAAATTTTAAAAAATATTTTGGCTTGGATTCCATATCTGGGCTGAAAATAAAATCTGGATCCTACTGGGTCAGAACATAAGTAGAGACAAGTTATTCTGAGCACTCCCTTGTCTTTCTGGCTCTCAAATTTTTAAATAACTTTTCTTTATTGTCTACCATTATGAAAATTCTAGTGCTGGTTTGTGTAATCCTTGCATCAAGGTCCAGGGATAACCTTGAGAGGCTATGGAAGCCTGGGGAGGTCTGAGTAAAGTCGAATTGGGTGGTTGTTGCCCATTAATTTCACTCCCCTAACAAGGAAGGATAACGGGGAAGAACAGTCCTGGCCAGCTAAGCCCCCTGTTGATATGTTACTTTGATGGGTTTATTGTGCACCTATGTCACAAATACTCATAAGAACTTAGGATTCATTGGTGAATGTTCACTCTCAGATCTTGTTTCCATAGTTTAAAGCTAACGGGCAAGTCAGAGATTTAAAAAATAGCTTACGAAAAAAATCACCAAATATTTACGTCTCTTCACATCAGTCCATATACAGGCACTGAAAAAACTCTTCTTGACCAGCCGTTTCAGGGTCCTTTCTAAAATGTTATTTCTTCCCACATTTTCAATGAAATCAGCTTGATGGTAGCAGGCATGATTTTTGTAATTTTCCCCACCATTGTTCTTTTCTAATAAAGCCACCCGTGATTAATGATCAGGAGGAAGGGACAATCATTCAGAAAGGGGCGGTGGAACAGCAAACAGGAGTTGGGGAAAAACTAACGCCAAGGGCAAAATCACATAAAGAGATTGATAACCTGCACCATTGCTCGTTTTGACTTGACTGTTGTAAAGAAATAGGGAGTTGAGCTCTCTCAATGCTGTCATGATGCGTGGTAGTAAAATCAATAGTGATTATACCATTATCTTAAAGCATTCCCAATAAAAGGAGAAGCACTTCTATTAAAAGGGATTACAGCAGCCTTTATTTAGGCTGTTCTTAGAAAGTCAGGATACTAGGTATTATTTTGCTCTCTGCTCACAGTTGAACTGTCCAGCGGTAACATTAGCTTCATTACGGAAAAAACACAGGCATGATGAACCGAATTCCCTGTGTGCTCTTCTTTTGTTGACCAATCGAGTTGATGGCACCATGAGATGGAAGTTTCCTGAATTGGGGGCACTGGCATTCATCTTCTCAGAAGGCTTATTGGCAAGCTAATGCTAAGTGCTCTTATATAGGTGTAATTCTGGAATAATTTCTCCTTTAATGCTGTCATATAAATCAGTCTTAATGTCCCATTAAAATAAATGAACATGAGCTAATGATACCAACTCCTGCCTCTTTCCAGAATGGCAATTGGGGCTGGAAATCTGGAGCCGCTGCATCCAATGGCATGTGTCCGTGGAGACCAGATCGCTCACTGTCACGGACAAGCTAATCAAACACAGCTCAAACAGAAATCCCAATCAATCTCTTAATCAGTGGCTCACTCCAGCGGTCCCCAGCCCCTGCAATCACCCTGGTAATTGCTTCTCCAGCAGCTATCTTGTTGGCCCTAGAAAGTGGAGGCCCGCTGCATTTTACAAAGCTTCATGAATTTCAGAGATTTTTTTTTCCATCAGTGACAGGAAACTTGACCTCAGCATAGGTTCCTATGATGTTTGCTTCAGATGGGGTTCAGCCTTATGAGATAGGGGTTACCTCAACTTTTCAGAACAGGAGATGAAGATTAACAGAAGTTATTTTATCCAAGTCACGTGGCCCTTACCTACGGCAGTCAGACTTCAAGCCAATTCTGTTTTCCACCAGAGCAGGAACTTTTAATCCATTGTTCTGTAGTCTGTGCTCAGCACTCAGAGAATGGAGATGGGATTAATGGGTGGTTGTGCCGCTAACATGCTAGAGAATCCCAGAACCTCAGATAGATGCCTTTGCAGCTATTTAGGATTTGTTTATATAACTTGTTACTATAGCTTGACAATGACAATTACTTTCCACGAGGCTGCCCCAGCCCATGAACCCCTCAGCATTTCTCCTTAGTTCCTGTGGCTTTTCTCTGCTTCCTCCCCTCTTCTCCTGCGCTTCTGTGGTTTTCCATCATCCCATCACCTTCCCATCACCTTCCCCGTGGTCAGTGTTCCTTTGTTTAATTTCAAATATTTTCTCCCTCTGGCCTGGCAGGATAATGAGCTTCCTTCTGAATAAGTGTAAACTAAAGCGATGTTTGCATTTGGCTGCAAATTTTAACTTTTTCCTTTTTTAGTGGGCATCTAATCGTCTCCTGAATGTTGAGTTTCTGCAAGGTTGTGAAGTCCGCTGGGTATCTGGAAGCGAAGGTTTTTGTTTTTTTAAATATGTCTTTATTGATTTCAGAGAGAGGAAGGGAGAGGGGGAGAGAGAGAAACATCAATGATGTGAGTCATTGACCGGCTGCCTCCTGCACGCCCCCACCCAGGGATCGAGCCCGCAACCCGGGCATGTGCCCTGACCGGGAATCGAGCAGCGATCGCCTGGATCCTAGGTCGATGCTCAACCGCTGAGCCACGCCGGCCAGCTCTGGAAGCGAATGTTTGAAAGGGAATAACGTGAAGCAGAATAGTGTGCACCAGACGCTGCTCAGAGACAGTAGCGAGCAACCATCGAACACGTGGAGTCTGAGGCTTTGGGGTGGACATTAGATTTCAAAGATGCAGAAAGCAAGGAATCCCTGTCCCTCTAGATAGGGTTTAATCTCCCTGTTTTCTGTTCCCGTAGCTCCCTGTGCTTCCCCCTTCTTGGTGTTTCTCAGTTGCAAGTACGGCCTGGGTTATCTTCTCGGAACATACTGTAATTCCGTGAAGGTGGGCACCGTGGTCAATCTGATAGCAGTTGTGCCTTTAGCACTGTGCCAGGCACAGAATTGCACTTACTACTATATCTTTTTAATTCAGTGGAATCCATCACTATCGAAGTAGGTTCAACTTATCAGCCGAACACTTACCTTGTGCAAGAAACGGTGCTCAACACTATGGGTCAGAAAGATTCATAACGAATCCCCCTCTTCATTGAACTAAACATTTTAGTGAGAAGACAATAAGAAGCTGCATAATAGTTACTGCACTGTGAAAATATGATGCTAGCATACTCAGGGTGTTATGTGCTGTTAGGTAGTAATTATTAATGATGATATAGTCACTATTGATTGAAAGCTTTCCAAGTGTGTTGCATGCATTGTGTGATGCCAATCATATATCCTGCCCCAGGTTGCAATCATCTCAGTTTTTACAGGTGACAGCTGGAACTCTTTCAGGCCACACACACAGTGCTTCAGTGGGATCTGAACCTAAGCTGTCTGACCCCAAAGCCACAGCACTTGGTCTCAAAGCACACTGCTTTATTGCGATAATCTCTACACCTCTGCAAAAAGGGACTTTTTGAAGGTCAGAGTCCAGCAAGTCTTCTGGAGGAGATAATGCCTTAGAAAAATTCTCAAGTGTTTAGGATTCAGCCAGGTGAATATTTTAATTCGTGTGAACAGCACATGCAAAGTGGAGAGAACAGAAGCTCCATTTCAGGAAGTGTGGGTAGTAGAGAATAGATACAAGGCCAGATTACAAAAGGACATAGTTACTAGATGAAGGAGCTTTTTGTTTTGTTTTGTTTTGTTTTGTTTTTACAACTATAGGAGTTTCATCTGAGGGCCTCATGTAGTCAGATTTACATGTGACTAGAGCAGTGGATCTGGGGTTAAGGTTTATAGACAGGAGTAGTGGAAACTTAGCATTCATTTAATCGATATTTGTTAAGACTCTTTGTGCTTCTATAACAAACAAGGCCTCTGTGCGGTGGAGAGAGATAAGTGACTAGATAACAGCATTAAGGACTATGACACATGTCATGATGGGAATGAACAAGATGACAGATGTGGCAGAAAGCTTCATTGAGAAGCTGCCGTTAGCTAAGGAAAGCTTGAGAGCGCTCCTGTGAGGACACGCTAGTAAGGTGGTATCTAAAGAACTGGAAAGGAGCCAGCCACACCATCAAGGCCCTGAGAGCAGCAATTCTGAAGGGAAAGACTTGAAAAAGTATGCGGGACTGAAAGAAGGAACCCAAAACATGCTGTGAAGGGGCTTGGATAGAGATTTGGCCTAAAGTCATCGGGCCATGTAAGCCATGGAAAGGCTAGTGAGTTGGTCTGATTTACCTTTTAAAATGATCGCTTTGTCTGCTTGATCAAAGGGTTTTATTCAGCTGCCCCAATGGTGGTTCAAATACATCCAAATGAATTCTGATATAGAAATCTGAAGGCGGCAGTGTCGGGCTGACATGGCACCTTTATGAAATTACCAGGGACCAAAGCTCTTGTCTTCTTGTTCCACTGTTTTGGGTCCTTGCTTGCATCCTCACATTATAAGATGGCTGCGAGAGCTCCAGCATCCCTTCCATCTTCCAGACGGAGTGAAAGAGAGGAAAGAAGGGCACTAGGATCATAGGACAGCTCTCTGCCTGGCTCTTTTTCCTGAAAGTCTTGCCCACTGACTTCAAAATAATTAGCTATTTCTTTTTGCAAGAAAGAATAGGAATTATGGCTTTTTAAGCTGAGTATCTTTCTATCCAGAAGAAAATCAAGTTTCTGTTACTAAGTAAGAAACTTACTGGGAAAGCAACAAACAGAATCAGCCACAAATGCTAGGTGGTGAATGGACTGGAGGTGGCAGAATATAAACAACATAGGGACCACTGCAATCTAGAAGGTCTAGAAGACTGAAATTTTTTACTAGAATGGAACATAGGGCAGTAATGGGGCAAAAAGTTAGAGATGGAGCAAAGAATGACTTTAAAAGCTAAACAGAAGCTAGAACTGATATGATTTACTGGGGTTTCCCTTCCTCTTATTCATCCCTTCCTGTTATTCATCCAAGAAGTAGGATGATTTCTTGATTTTTAGCATGTTACTTTCTTACTGGTGTTATAAAACGAGAGAAAAAAAGTTGCAGAAAATCACTGGACAGGATGGGGAGAAATGTGAGATCTTTTTCTAAATATCACTTCTTTTTTCCATTAAGGAAGTTACCTGATAGCCAAGTTACCTGCAAATCTAAGCATTTTCCTCCGTACAAGGGCTCTCGGGAGAGTAAAGGCAACTCTTTTTAATCTTTTCTTCAAAACCTAAGATTCACACCATGCTGGGTTTTATGCATTTGACAGCTTCCCAGTGTAGATAAACTCTGTAACTGCTTTGATAACAGACTCACCAGCATGAGAAAGGAAAGAGGGAGAAAATGCAATGCTATGCAAATTTGAGGAGAGGGGGCCATTTTAGCAGCTTTCAATATATTTGACTAAATGTAATATAAAATTTCCTTATGTCAAATGCAGCCCGGCGAATACTAAAGAATATTGTCATGAAGCAGAGTAAATCAGGTTAAACCAACTTATGAGTCTAGGTAGATTGACAGGCCTCAAAATTGGAATTCAAATATTTAGAAGCAGCAAAGCCCATGCTTCCAGATCATGATGGCTCTGAAGGGGTTTAAAATGTGGTGAACTGAAATATTAGCCAAGAAATTAATGCACACACAATACAGCATACTTTGTTTTTGACACAACATTTGTCAAACTTTCACCTGGGGACCTACAGGACCAAATAGTCTCTTTCAAGAATAAAGATTGCACACAGAGCCCTCATAGATTTATGTAAATTTAAAGCAGGTAATTTCCACAGTGCCCCAGACATAATTACTCAGTAGCCAAAGGGCATTGGGTGAGCGTTCAGGAGACTAGCAACTGAGCCTTGGCCTCACTATTTCCAAGCTTTGGGACTTTGGAAACTGATCCTCAGTTTTCTCTTGTGGAGGTTGGAAATAAGTTTTTATTACTGATCTCTGTGATAGTAAGCTTACCATGGATACTTTCTGTGGGGCTTGTTGAGTTATTGATGTTATTGAGAAACTGAGGCTGAGAGGAGAGAGGAGTTCTCTGAAATAGCTAGTGACCCCCCCTTGTTATTAATAAACGTGATTGCCTCTTGGTTGGTTAGATAAAAATAATATAGCCTCCAGAGAGGTGAATCAGCCTACAGACACTTACACATGTGTATACCATACATACATGTACATAAAGAATACATACATACACAAATACTTTAACTTGACCAACTGAGCCCTGCTTTTACACACACACACACACACACTCTTTCTCCCTATAAGGTGTCACCTTATAATGATTTTTCACATTTGAATCAGTTGCCAACTAATTTCATATCAATACACTGACTATTGGCTTTATTGCGAAATCACATCTTCCTGAATGACATCTACAAGCAGAAATGGTTTACCTTTTCAGGTAAGTCATAGACTTTCCAGTTCACCATAGTTCTGAAGACTCACTGTGGTGTAACTTTCCCTACCTGACCCCTGATGATATTTGTTTTCTGTCCTTGGGCTAGAGTATAATTTGACAAAGGGCAAGATGCAATCTGTTGGTTCTTCTCTTTTGATAATGTTAACTCATCCAGTGAGTCATTTTAAAATATGTGAACTGTTGCAAGATGGACCATTCAAGAGTATATGACTGAGACCAGCCATTTCACTCTAAAAACAAAACAAAAACACCGCTGTTTGTTTAAAATAATTCATCACTGTAAGAGCCTCATCTCTCGAGTCTTTGATGTCAAGGGAAGTAGTTTGCTAAACTTTCTTGAAATAGGTGTAGATTTGCCTTAGGGCCATCCTATCTCTACTGTATCCTTCCCCTTGTTGAGATAAAAGGTGAATTCTTCTAAAGCTAAGGCATTCATAGTGTTTTCAATTAGTGACCTTGACCAGCTGAGCCTGGCTTTTAAGCTGTGACTCAAAATCAAACCAGCAGAGAGTCTCTTCCAATGCAGTGAATTAATATTTATGTAAAGCAGGATTTTATATAATCAAAAGACATTATCTAGGGAATTAAATATATAAGCAGAATAATATATAATCAAATAAAATGAGTTTATTCTAAAAGATCCTGCATATTTAGCTTATTGAAAGCAGTGGTTCTCAATTGGAGGTAATTTTGCACCCCCACCCCCACCCCAGGAGATATTTGGCATTGTCTGAAGATATTTTTGGTTGTCAAACCTGGGAAAATGATAAAGGCATCTAGTTGGTAGAGACCAAAGATGCTACTAAACACCCTACAATGCACAGAACAGCCCCCATTACAAAGACTTATCCAGCACATGTCAATAGTGTGAGGTTGAGAAACCCTATTTAAAGAGCATATCCCTTTTGAAAGAATATATGCACCCCTATGTTCATTGCACCATTATTTACAATAGCCAAGGTAGGGAAGCCGCCCAAGTGCCCGTCAATAAAAGAGTGGATAAAAAAGCTGTGCTGTATATATACAAAGGAATATTATTCAGCTCTGAAAAAGAATGAGATCTTACCATTTGCAACAGCATGAATAGACCTAGTGGGTATCATGCTAAGTGAAATACGTCAGACAGAGAAAGACAGATACCATATGATTTCACTTATATGTGGAATCTAAAGAACAAAATAAATAATAGAAATAGACTCATAGATGCGGAGAACAGACTGATGGTTGTCAGAGGGGAGGGGAGTTGGGGGACCCGGTGAAAAAGATGAAGAGATTAAGAAATACGAATTGGTAGTTATAAAATAGTCATGGGATGTAAAGTACAGCACAGGGAATATAGTCAATAATATTGTAGTAACTATGTATGGTGCCAGGTGGGTACTGGAAATATTGGAGAGAACACTTTGTAAAGTATATGATTGTCTAACCACTATGCTATACACCTGAAACTAATACAAAATAATACTGAATGTCAACTGTAATTGAAAATTAAAATTAAAAAAATAAAGAACATATCCCTTGCAGAAGCTTTCTTAACTTTAAGAGAAATTTAAACCAGGGAACTTCATTCAAGTCACATTTCTGGCTATGGGTGATATGTAATTTCTGTGCTGCCCAGCATTCCCAATCTCACCTCCAAATCCTTTAATGGCAAGTGAGTTCAATTTGTATTACCTGAGCTAAACGGGAACTATGCTTTCCAGAGTCCCCTCTTACATAGCTGTGTATTAGCTTAGACTACGCAAGACGTTTTGCCTGAGGTTTGGAAATCAGAAATGGAGCTATAACCATTTTGCCCATTAGGCTCAGAAAATTGTAGCAGGACACAAGGCACTACTGCATCTCACACATGGAGCTGTGCGTCTTGCTGGGTCACCTGGTTGTCCTGGTTCACCTGCTGAGCCTGCAGCGACTGCAACTGCCAGGGACCCTTCCAGCATCCTTGACTTCTGGGCCAGGGGCGTGTTGTTCCATGATGATTTCCATTTCTCTTGGGAGCGCGTACACACAGAGACACACAGACACGTACACACGTATATGAATGGAGTCACTGGGTCTCTATGCTTAACTTTTTGAGATACTGCCAAGCTGTTTTTCCAAAGCGTCTGTACCACTCTACATTTCCACCAGCAATACCCTGTACCTTTTCCACATCTTCACCAACACTTGCTCCCTGTCTTGCTAATTACAGCCATGCTAGTGGATATGAAGCTGTGTCTCATTGTGGTTTTGATTTTCGTTTTCCTGATGGACAATTATGTAAAACATCTTTTCATGTGCTGATTGGTTATTCGTGTATCTCCTTTGCAGAACTGTCCATTCAGATTCTTTGCTGTTTTGAATTGGACTGTCTTTTTATTTTGGAGTTGTAACAGTTCTTTAT
The DNA here is from genome assembly GCF_054644295.1 of Miniopterus natalensis. Classification (NCBI taxonomy): domain Eukaryota; kingdom Metazoa; phylum Chordata; class Mammalia; order Chiroptera; family Miniopteridae; genus Miniopterus; species Miniopterus natalensis. The sequence continues at coordinate 81,900,742 of NC_142084.1, read as the reverse complement.
ATAAGCTAGACCTAAGTCCCTTATCAGATGCATGATTAGCAAAAATGTCCTCCCATTTGGTGGATTGTCATTTCATTTGCTTCATGGTGTCCTTTAAAGCACAAAAGTTTTTAATTCTGATGATGTTAAGTTTATCTGTTTTTTATTTCATTGCTTTTGGCGTCATATCTAATGAACCATTGCTTAACCAAGGTCATGAAGATTTACACTTATGTTTCCTCCGAAGAGTTTTATAGTTGTAGCTTTTACATTTAGGTCTTTGATTCATTCTCAGTTATTTTTTGTAGATGATGTGAAGTAGGGATTCAGCTTTATTCTTTTTCCAGTTGTCCCAGGATCATTTGTTGGAAAGGCTATTCCTTCCCTCGCTGAATTGTTTTGGCATCTTTGTCAAAAATTAATTGACTATAAGTTTGAGATTTACATTAGGACTCTCAATTATAGTCCATTGATTCATACATGTCTATCTTTATACCAGTACCACACTGTCTTAATTACTAGAGCTTCGAAGTTGGGCATTGTGAGTCCTCCAAGACTGTTTTGGCTGCCTGTGTTCCTTGAATTGCCACATACATTTTAAGATGAATTTGTCCATTTCTGCCAAAAAATATGCAATGTTTTAAGCCACCACTGAGTTTGGGATAATCTGTTATACAGTAATAGATCACTATGATACAGCTAATTCGGGGCCGTTGAGGTGTAATCTTTGTGTATTGAAAATGAGACACTCAGCTAAATAAGCAAATAAATGTGGTCTGTGCCACAATGAGAGGGCAGTGCCACAGTGGCTCTGTCTTGTTTTACATCTCTCTTTTTGAAATTTGTATAAAGATTGGTGTACATAGTGAACACGTAGCATAGGCATACACAAATTTATGGACTTTTGTTTATTGCGCATTTAACTTGGACAGGAATGTTTCTGAATATATCTGGTAATATACTGAACACGTGTCATAGGTCAATGAGGAGCCTGGAAAAAGCACCTCTCATTTTAAAGCCTTGTCTGTTTTCAGACATGTTCTAATGAAAAAATTGGCTTAATCTTCTGAGGATATGGAATATTCATGTTAAAAGCTCAGGCGCCGGAGTCAGAGCTGGAAATTGAATTCAGTCCTATTTACCATGTATCGGATGCCTGATTTGGGCCAAGTGCATCGCCTCTCTAAACCCCAGCTTTCTTCTCTGTAAAAGGGGAATTCTAATCGTACAAACTTCAATGAGGCTTTTATAAAGATTGAACCAAATAGCGCCCATAAGCACATAGCAGATGCCTGGTCCATAAACAGGAGCAGTTTCTCACTTTAATAATAACTTAGCTACCCAAACCAAGGTAAACCCACTTTATAAAATAAAGGGGGGGGGGGCGTAATGTAATACTCTTAACAATCAAGATAATAAATAAACAAACAAACAGGAGAGAGGAAAAACAAAAAATCCCCAAATGGAGTAATCTGATTGGGAAAGAAAGAAATTTCGAGATCACTTGCATAACCAAAAGAGACTTTTAAACTGGGGCCCCACTTAGAACACAGGTGCTGCGTGACAACGTATTTCAGGAGCACTAACCTCTCGCCTCGGCTCTGTCTCCACTGTTTTGGACATTGAGGAAGTCACTTGCCCTGTACTGGACTCTTCTTGACACCCCGGGGGAGTAAGAGCGGGCATTTCTTAAGCCCTTGCTGCCCTAGGGGCTGTGGAGCAGCCGGCTTGTCGGGGTGCGGCGGGGAGCCGGGGGCGGCAGTGCCGGGCGGCGCCGCCTCCTGGGAATCAAGCGGAGGCCCAGGCCGCGCGCTGCGAGTCCTGGAGGAAATCAGCTTGCTTTGCTCACACACCGGTTTCATACGGGGGTGGGCAAGGTTAGGTTTACAGCTGTGAGTACGTGGAACACAGAGTTTGTTCTTGTGTTATTATTTATTAATTATCGTATTATTTTCCATATAAGCAACTGTAAACACACTATGCAACAAGGCATCCTGTAATGTTATTTCAGCATTTGCCACACACCTCAGAGAAGAAAGATAACAGGTGCCATTTTTATATAAAATGACAAGGGTGAAAGATTGATGGATATACTTCTTAGGAAGAAAAGACCGACTTGGAGAACTGGGGTTCCAGCATCCCCCCTCCTACCATCGTAACATAGAGGCCCTCTGGATTTACTGACAGAACATTGCTGCTCGTTTGTGAGGCTTGTAGGTACCTACGTGACAAGTCAGAAGGGCTTGAAATGAGGCAGAAGCCCTGGAAGTATTTTAGTGACTGGCCACAATGCATTAGGCTTTTGGTTGTAAATTCATACTAGATTTGGGGGAGAAAAATTTATTTATTCATTTTTTAAAAAAACTCAGGGAGCATAGTACTTGAAGACAATGAAAGCAAAGATTCAAATGATGCGATTTATGTTATTGGGTCTTATTCCCACCCCAGGGAATTTTAGTTCTGCCTCCCCTGTTGGCTTCATTCTGCAGCAGGCTTTCTCCATGCGATGCACTTGCCTCAGCTGAGTACTGTGCCTGTCACTGGGCCAATGGATGACCTGAACAACTTCTTGTTCCGCAGCTTATGTCCCTCTTCTCTCTCGCATGAACCCCATATTCTACCCAAACACTTTTCTGTGGAAGGAAGGAAGATGTTAATCTCTTTAAATAGGCTAACTTTGACACATCGGTGAAATCAAATTTCACTTAGAATAGGGACTCCGGCGCTGGTGAGGTATTGAATGGCCCTGAGCTGTCTGACTCTATAAATGCCCTACTCTCAGCTCTTGGTTGCACCCAAATATGTTGAGTGGGTCTAGGTCCATTATGAGAGGACCCCTCACTTGACCTTGAAGCCACAGTTCAGACCAGATGATCTCTCTCTGTATTGCGCCTAGGTGAGAACTCTTAGACGAGTGCAAAAGTGGGTTGTATTTCACATCTTGGATATTTAGACACTATTTTAACTTCAACACTCTGGACTGTATGACCTTGAATGTGGCCCTTCACTTTTGTAGATCTTAGTTTCTTTATTTTTAAATTGATTGTAATGATAGCTGTTCCAATTAAAATAAGGACTATAACCATCTTATACTATCTTGACAGTAAATCACTCTGGTTGAATGCCAGCTATAGAATCACACAGGTTTCAATTTCTATTTTAATCTTTTTTTTTTAGCTGAATGGCTGACTTACAATAAGTAACTCAATCTCTGAGCCTCAATTTTACCATTTTTTAAGTAGGAAGTCATAGGTTTGTGGAAAGAATTAACTATGATAATGAATGTAAATGATTAGCACTTGTAAGTGCATTTTAAACATCTACTGTGTTTTGTTGCCATTGGTGTAGTAGAAAGAATATAACATATGTAACTTGTGGCCAGTTCTTTGGGCTTCGAGCCCTGTTTCCTTTATGTTAGAAAAAGAGAAAATCTTAACATTCATGCCCTTCTTACAGGATTTTTGGGAAGATGACAAAAAGTGACACATGTGAAAGGACTTTGTAAAAGACAAATTGCCATCATGCATGTTTTTGGATAGCAAGACAAGCATCTTTATGATGTATGAGCTGGACACATGTTTATAATAGACTGACAACTCTGAGAGGACAGGCTCTCCTGTTTCTGCTCCGTACTTTACCCCCAGCGCCCAGCACTGTGCCTGGCAATGCCTGTTGGATAAACATGGGTGGCGTGATTGCCCATTTGTTATTTGGCAGCAGAAGTGGAAATTGCCTTCAGTACAAGGAAAATGTCCAGGGTCTTCTGTTATTTTTTTCTCTGAAAGCACCTTCACACCATTGGAAAACCTACCAAAATAGAAAATAAAATCGTTTAAGTAAAATATGTCCTGTGTGATTAGAGACCTTTGTTTCAGATTAGCTGATATCCGATTAAAACTTTGGAGAGGTAATTATTTTAGAAGCTAGGTGGCATTGCGCAGTCTGTCTTTGTTTATCTTCCTCCCTTTTTTAGTGTCTAAAACTATTTGCATAATAACAGATCTTTTGTTTTCCCAGAGTTCAGGTTTCTGACCTCAATCCAACGTAAATTCAAAATCCTGGCGTTGGGGTGTAAATATCATTTGTGTGGAAATGCCTCCGTGACTCCGAGCGGACTTGGACCTGATCTGGCTCAGAGACTGTTGTTACGCAGTACTCTCGGTGGTTCATCTTGTTTTTCATTCTCCTAATGACAGCTGAGGACCTGGATCTCTGTGGCACTGGCTTTCTGACTTGTTTGGAATAAAGAGGGAACAGATGTAGAACAAATATATGAGAAGACAAAGACATTTAAAAAAATCCTCGTAGGTGAGGCGAAAACAGGCTAGTGTGTTCAGCAGTGTTGGGGAGGAGGGGAACGGGGGGGTAGGAGCCAGTTTCCATTTTTTTCCAAATGGTGCCCACTATTTATGAATAGTTTAAGTTGCTGCTTGCTTCGGGAAGTGAAATTGCATGGAAAGTTCTTAACACAGGTACTGGTTGTAGCTGGAAAATCCTTCAATGGTCATCTCACCACCCCGCTCCTTTTGGACCCATACGGTCCCGAATGAAGTTCACTGCAGTGGTCAATAAGTTATATTTGAGTTCTTATAATCCCACAGCGTCTTAGACATTGTCCTGTGGGTTGGCGACACCATAGTGCACAAGGGAAATGGTTCCTTCTGGAGCCTAGTATCTAGTGGGGCCAGGCAGGTATTAACCAAATTCTCATGCGACTAAACAGGCAGAGGCGATAAGAGTGTGATATAAAGGCAGAATACAAGGCGCATCCAGAAGGAGGAAAGTATGGGTCAAAATTACATTATGAGATCTGGGAAAGCGTTGCCGAAGGTCTGAGTCTCCTGAAGTCAGGTGAGGAATAGAGGGAAGGACCTTCCATAAAGGCAGGTGGGCCTGTGTGAAATCCATGACAGGCGTGTGGCACTGACAGGGAGGGGTGGCCTGCCCGGGGCAGAGCCCGCAGAGCAGGGTCCTGGGGGAGGCTGCGCAGGGAGGGAGGGGCCAGATGGAGCGAGTCTTGCAGGCCATGGGGCGGACTTTTGAGTTTTATCCCAAGTTCAATAGGGAATCATTGGGGGATATTAGGCAACGGGATACCATGATTAGATTTGCTTCAAAAAGAGCATCAGGTTGGATTTCCATAGTGAGGTTACTTCCTCACGGAGTCGTATCCCTTCTTGAGCAGCTTTTTCATTTTTTAGAAATTTTGCTTGGGTGCCGCACGTTATATTCACCTTGTAGCATTTCCTCCCTTGTGTTACACATATGACCTTCATTTTTCTTTCCTGAGGCCCCATGTATGAGCCATCACAGGTAGCATAATGGACAGACCCCAGCTTTGAAGACAGGCAGACTTGGGCTCTGCCCCATTTTACCTGTGTGACTTTAAGTAAGCGCCTCAAGCTCTCTGCGCCTCAGTTTCCTCATTGGTAAAAACAGATTACTGTGAAGATTTAATACAGCAAATATGTCTGAGGCACCCAGCATATATACCAGAGACTCAGGAAATCTCAGCTGCTGTGATCAGGTTTGATCTCCAGGCTTAAAGAAGTCATCTCACACCTCAGCCTCCTGCCTGGTGTCTAGCCAAGTAGCTATCTGTTTACTTAGAACAGAATTGTAAATTGTCAAGAGTTCTGGGGCTCCTGAGATGCAGGCTGGCCCCCTTCCCAGGCCTCTGCTCCCCAGCCAATTTGCACCGCCTGCCTCCTCCCACCCCAGGGGGCACCTGGAGTCACCATGTGGCTCTCTTTTCTTCTTTTTACTCCTCGGGTCTCTCTACGCCTTTCCCTGAGTATTCTGTCTGCCCTTCCCCTTCCCCATTCCTTTCTTTTCCTTCCTCTTTTTCCCCCCTCCACTTTCTTGCCTTTCTATGTGGAGTGAGAATTTTGCCCTTGCGGACAGTGCCGCTCACGTGTTGTTCAGCTGCGCACCGAAGAAGTGGAGAGGCCCGTTGTTTCCACGTAGAAGCCACCTATGCAGCCCTCGAATGCACTTACCCTCTCGTTTGATTCATACTGTATCGAACAGTGGCTTCACTGAAACCCAGATTTCTTTTTCCCAGGTGTTCCCCAATAGGTGACAGGTACTCTTGTTTCCTTGGAGAAAATAAATGTTATCCCTGTAAATGCACAAAGCAGGATTTATTTTGCTACTTAATTCTTCCTCTTGTACTTAAATGTAACTGCCTCCCTAATACAGCCTCTTTCTTTTATACATCACAAAATACTCTGCTAGATGCTATTGATACAGAAGTTGATGAGATGATTCCTTAAGGAGGGTACCTTTTCATGGAGAGAGACATCGCAAATGTCAACTTCATTATCACTGAGGATTGTTATGAAGAAAACGCACCAGGCAATCAGGAAGTCTCCACTTTGGGAATGATGCCCACTGCTTACCATGCATTAAGAATGGGTGTGAGATAGGAGACTCAAAGAAACGGTGCTCTTAGCGGCCCAAGGTGGGCAAGACCTAAGCTCGTGCGCGGAAAGTGCAGGTGTTTCTAGACTGAGAATGTGGAGACCCAGGGAGGAGGCTGGCGCCAGGGGCATAGGATGGGGAAGGAGGCAGGGGTTGGACAATGGCCTAGCAAGACTTGTTCTGTAAATGCAGGGCTGTCAAGAGTAAAGTGGTGGTGAAGGGCCAGCCATGTACAGGCTTCTGAGAGGGAGAGTAAAGATTAATATGAGAAACGGTTAATTATAGCAGCAAGGCTTCTACGGCCCTCCCTGTCAGCCACGGAAACAGTTAGGAGAGATTATAAAAAGGAATGAAAGAGATTATGTTCCCAGAGATTTGCTACTATTTCTTTGGTACCCAAAGAATCAAGAATCCAAAAGCTGCTGAAAGAAAAATACTGTGTATTTAAAAATAAAGAGATAAACTGCATGAGCAGCTGGAGAGAAAGTTTGAGTTTCTATGGAAACCTCTCCTAAAATGTCTTCCTCAGGCAATAACTGAGCCAACTTCCCAAATGCCAGAAAGCAGGAGAATATGGGCTGTAGCAATTCTCGCTGGGTTGTCACACCGAGCGCGCGACACTGGTCGCTGGAAGGGGAGGGTTTCGAAATGGGTCAAGGGTTCCTCATGCAACACTTCTCTTCTGCAAATGACTGGGTGAAGGGGCTTTGGGGATCTGAGGATGACATTGGGTATTTTCTTGCAAGGTGCTAAGGCACGGGGCGCCATGGATGACATCATGTTGCAAACAGAAATAAAAGGGAACAGAGAACTAATCTTACAGTTCAGCCACCAGGAAATGATATAGGGCTTGATGGTAAAGTCAGAGGCCTATGCCTGGAACCTGGTTCTACTTACAGCCCTATGAGGTCTGGAGCCTGCCCACCCCTCCAGCATCACTTAGTGTAATTCTTCCCGCTCACTCAGCTTCCCCATGCTCCCTGCTGTTTCTTCTGCAGGGTTGGAGCTTGATCTTCCTTTGCCTGTGTTGCTTCCACCCTCAGATCTGTGCATGGCTGGCTCCTCTTTGGGTCTTCAAAGTGCCCTCCTTTATCAAATGCATCTTCGTATCTTTCTCATCCCAAGGTATCTCTATCAGATTACCTGGTTATTTCACTTATACCATTTCCAAAGAGCGTCTTCTTAATGTTTTACCTGTTGATCAGCTGCCTCTCCTCAACATGTAAGCTCCACAGGAGAAATGGCACTCAAGAAACATTGAATGAATGATTCTGGTCAAGAAGTTTGTAACATTGTAATTGGGATGGTAAGGATAGGATATACACGCTTGTTAGGTGTTACACAGCTCTGGGTGATCAAGGGTTAACTAATCACCACGTTATCAAGGAGAAATCTGCATGCAGAGTCTTCCAGTAACAATAAAATATCATCTTTATGGTAGGCTCTAATATAGATTCAAAACGGAAAGTCCCTATCTGCCTGCAGCGCAATCTCTGAAGTAGGTCTTGGGATCCCAATTTTTTGGTTATAAAAACAGGATCAGAGAGGCTAAGCTTGTGAAATTAGATTTTGCCCTAAAGTTGGTCTAATTCTTAACTCCAGGAATATATACTTCTTTGTATAGATAGATAATTTTTGGAGATGAGACTTGAGACTCAAGGATTTGGGTAGAAAATAGAAGCATGCTAGATCTGAGTGGTAATAGAGGGGGAGCATGGTCCCTGGGGAATTCCTATAGGGTCAGAGGCAAACATATGTGTGGGATTGGGCGAGAGAAGCAATACTGCTCAGCATGTGGACTGAGCTCCAGGCATCTGTGGGTCGCCTGGCTCTGAACCTGGAGTCACCGAGGGCTGCTGGGTATGGTCAGGGTGAGTGAGAAATAATAAGAATGAGGTTGGATGGATGGGGTTGGACTAGATGACCTAAGATCCTTGAACCTCAAAATAACGAGTTTTAACACAAAATATTTTATATACATTTATAGGTTTTTCAATCATGTTCACCTACCTTACATTATTTCATGTCTGTGAATACGTGGCAATTTTCAGAGAGAGAGAGAGAGAGAGAGAGACTTCATAAACACCCATCTCCCTTTTCATACTCAGGCATTATTATACTCATTTTTAAAAAGAGGCAATTGAGACTGGGAAAATTGTTGCCTGGGTAAGGATACATGCAATGCTTGTTCCAGAACCCAGTGCGCGGTCTCTTGTTGTCACACTATTTTATTTAAGTGAATAATTCTTAGTGTTTAAATGTCCTTCTTTCTAGTAACCTAAAATATCATCCTGTATTTTTCTGCTTTATAAGTAAAAGTTAAAGAGAGAAATCATAAATCCTTTCCATGAAGCAGATGTAGATGTCAGCATTGAGTCCTTGAAGTATGAATAAATTTTGCAAGAAAAAAAGTTAAACCATACTTCTCCCCTCCCAGCCATTTATATTCTTTTGTATTTAATGCTTTTGTCAAAGTATTTTTAGAGGGAAAAACACCGGCTTCATTGTGTTTTGTATAAATGATACTCAGAGTCAACATGAAATTTTCTCCATTTTCTAAAATAAATTAATGAGTCATTCTTCCCAGTGCTTATTTTTATGATAATATTGGCAAGTCATATAACTATGGAGCCACCATCTCTATTCATCCATCCGCTTTCCCCCTACCCTCCCATTAATGGTATTAACGACACCTTTCAGCCTACCTTTAGAATTCATTGTGTGTGCCAATGACACAGTGGATATGAAAATACCATGTACATTTTTACATGAAATTGAAAGCATTGTACAATTCTAAATAATCCTTTAAAAAACACACACAAGAAAACACTAAATCATACCATATTTTTGTGTCATTTCCTAGAACTGTTCGCCCACACATTTGGTTTCAGTTCCCTTCCCTGCCTTTTGGTCATGATTGAATTTGTCAGCGTCCCCCTTACTTGGCACTTCCAGACATCATACTTTATTGTCGCACGGTGCACAGGAGAAGGAAAGGCACAAATCTTTCTCCCACTGGGTTCTGAGTGACGGTGCCACCGGGTATGAGATCGGGAACAGCATGAGGCGAGAGTCACAGACGGGCAGCTCCTGGGACCTCTGGGAGCCCAGGAATGTGCTCGGTTGGGTTAACCTATTTAACTTTAAAATAAACATCTTGAGCGAGTTCTGAAAACCTGAGGCGTGTACATACACATTGGTAGCCCCAGCTCTTCTGGAGCCGTGGGACACGGGGCAGCCCGTCCGCGCCCCTCGCTGTGGGCAGGGCACAGACGAGGCCTCTGAGCTCCAGGCTTCTGGCTGCGCACCCCCTGGCAGCCGTCGCCCTGGAACGGAAGCCTGCTGTCAGCCTCTGTTTGTCATCGGGCCTGACCTCCGCCTCCCCTCCTGTGAGGAAACATGTCTCTCCCGAAAGTGTGAAGGTGAAGGATCCGCGAGGGAGACGGGATGCTGGTTGGTGGAAGGAAGATTCCTGTGCACTCGATTCCAGCCAAGTGTTTCCGTGGTACTTGCCTGTCTCCTGGGGGCATCTGAGCTTCTTGCCCCTCCCCCAGTGCTTCGGCCTTGATCGTCCCTTCCTGGGGGCTTGGGGGGTATCTGGGCTGCTGCACTCATTCTCCACCCCCCAGAAGGTTGCCCTTTTAACCGCATCGTGCCTCACTGACCTCATATTTCCTTCTGGGGGGGTGTGTGTTTTGATCCCCAGCTCTGGGGTACTTATTCCACTCCATTACATCTCCTCCTCTGCCAAACACGCTGCAGAGCTCTGGCCCCTCCGGGGACCGACAGGAACTGTCTGCCGTCCTTCCTTCACCGCGACTGTCTCAGGGGTTCTCCTGTGGCCGGGCACCTCTTCTGCCCGGGGCCCAGGCCTGTGAGTGCCGGCTCTTGACTCTCAATACTCCAGCTTGTCTGTTCCTATGTTTTGTGGGAGTTGAGCAGTGGGTGAAGCACATCCCAGCAAAAGTGTGCCTTTGTAGAGAACTTTATAATTTAAAACACTTCACAAGAATTCAAAATAGTAGGTATACCCCCGACAGTGGTTTTTTGGGGGGTTGAGAAATAGAGCAGTGTGTACGTTGCTTCTCCGTTTCCTGACCTCTTTATTTTCTAAGTTAATGACACAACACATAATACTTCTGTACCTGAAAATAAAACTGTGATTGAGGAAAAATTAAAAGCACTCTGCATGATATCATTTGAACTCTATTTTTAGAAGATTTTAGGTTAGTACATAGGAGTAAAGCATGAAGGAAAGACAATGAAGCGTCTGAATACCCTTCCTCTCACCCCCTGACCTGCGCCTCTTGTTGGACCCTGACCCACTGGCCAGAATCCTGGCTGCTTAGGTGCTATTTTTTTGTTTTGTTTGGGGCTTTTGCACTTTAGTTCCAGAGTACTTTTTTGGGGATGAAGCAGTGATAAGTGGATTCTTGTTTCCTTTGCTTTCTGCACTGTCTGGAGGTAGAATGCAGTTCAGCAGCCCAGCAGGTAATGTGAGGGAGGAGGGTGAGGTGTGAGGCAAGAGGGGTGACAGGGGCTTTTGTGAGCTGGGATGTTCCTCTGTCTCTAGGCAGTAGTCAGCCTGGTTCTCACAGGTCATTGCCAGCAGGAGTGCAGGGCTAGTCTTACCTTATTTCATGACTTTCCAAGTAAAGCTGAGCATCCCGGTTAGTAATGAGAGAGGCCCTGGTTATCGTTGCATGTTGCCTTCACAAGCAACAGTATATGGGGCCTCTGGCACAATGTGGAAAGGGATTGCTCCCTGCCAGCCATGTGACTTCGCAAGTCATTAAACTTCTCTAGGCCTCGATGCCCACCTGTTGGAGGGTTTGGGAGGAAGAATGATACCTGGCAAAATTAACATGGGGGGAAGTGATGAAAGAGGGTAATGCAGTTAAACAACTATTTATTGAACACCTTCTTTGTTGGGGTTAGTTAAATGCCTAAGATAAAGAAACAAAGAGTTCTTAGTTGCAAACAGCAGATGCCAACTCTCATGAAACAAAAATGCAATTTAGTAAGAAGATCTGGGTCTCCAGGAAGACAGAAGCAGGCTCAGAGGCTGAGCAGCCAGGAGCATCATCTAAAATCACACAGCAGGATTGGCCAATATGTTCCTGTTCCTGGGACCCAGATGCCTCAGCCTGTGCTCTTGCTGAAAGCAGCCATCCTGCACAGAGCCCGTGAGCACAATGACCGCCCATCACAGAAAGGCCCCCACTTCTACCATTGTGAATGGATAGTTCAGTGTTTGGTTGGTAGTGCCTGGGCCTTGTACCCAAGCCCTAACCACAAAAGAGCCTGGGAAGGAGACTATCTGTTTTTTGCTCCTGTGGAGGGACTCATGTTGGGGTTCATGAAATATAGGATTCCCTAATATAAGAAGGAGATTTAAACACTGAGCACCAAAACAAAAGAACTATGTTCCCTAGAGTTCCTATCCTCAAGGAATTTATAGCCAAATTGAAAATAGATGACCATGTTTTACATTTTACCTTTTAAATATGTTTTTATTGATTTCAGAGAGAGGAAAGGAGAGGGAGCGAGAGAAAGAAACATCAGTGATGAGAGTCATTGATCAGCTGCCTCCTGCACGCCCCCTACCAGGGATTGAGTCTACAACCCAGAAATGTGCCCTGACCAAGGATTGAACCATGTTTTAAATATGCTACACAGTTGTAACCTATTCCTGTTTTACATCAATAGACATTTATTTAGCCAGCTCACTACTCTGCAAGTTTACCTAGAAGGATTACCCCGTGGAGGGACTATCATCAGATTTTGTCTTGGGACATCCATTTCCTTTGTGGTGCTCAGGGCTCCAGAAAGTTGTTTTTTCCAGTTATCTCTGGTCTTTCCTCATCTGGAAGTACTATGCAGACCAGGGTGCTATGATCATCTCTAAGAATAGAAAGCTAAAAATACCCTGGGGAGAGGGCAGGCTCTTTCCTGGCTGCACAGGGCCAGCCAATCTGCAATCCATCTTCTCTGTCTACCCTCATTTTCACACTTCTGTCTTTCCCTGGAGCTTTGGGAGTGATGACACCATTTTTGCAAGTTTGCAAACTAATGAAAAAGCCCTCAGACTCTTCTGGTTTATGGATCTTACTCTTATATCCTGTGCCTCCAGGAAAAGATGGGATTGAACTCTAGATAGTCTCTAACCTTGGCACCTGCCCATTGCAGAAATCTCATTACAACAGCTCAACAATCCCCAGGAGATTATAAACTCCTGAAAGCAGGAAATATGTCTTTTTTTTTTTTTTTTTTATCATCCCCAGTGACTAGTACCATGTACATGGCTCATGACTGGCCCTCAAATTTGTGTGGAATGAATTATCAATGCATTAGTCAGTTTTTTTAAAACATTTGCAAACCAAAGAAACAACCCCCAATGAGGTGAAGCCAAACATGGTCTTAGGTATAGAACTTGCCACCGTGAAATCTCCAGGTACCTTCAGGCACAGGTGAATCCAGGAACCCTCTGCTCTCTCCTCAACCTCAGTCTTCTCTGTAGAGATGCATTCTTTTTCAGACATGCCTTTCCTTTAACTTTACCAAAAAACCCCCGTAGAAAAAGCTTTTATCCCCATTATTTCCACTAAATGACCCAAAACTGAACCCATTTGGAAAACTGGGTTGTAGGCTGATCCAGGCAGAGAGGCTATAGGGATAGGCTATTGAGTGGTTTGATGTGTACCCCAGATTCACTCTTAGAGTCCAGGTGAGCCCAACCAAACTCTGTGGGTTGGGAATGGAAAAACTGGGGTTCCCAAAAGCAAAATTGAGGTACACCAGTAGACAAATGAATATGCACTGTTGATTAGTACCAAAGATGTGTCTACCTGGAACCTGTGACTTTATTTGGTAAAAGGATTTTTGAAGATGTAGCTCAAAGTGAGATCACCCTAGATAGGGGAGGGCTCTAAATCCAATGACTGGCAGCCTTAGAAGGGAAGGAGAGAAGATACACAGAGAAGGTGATATGAAGCCCGGCTGGCATGGCTCAGTGGTTGAGCATTGACCTAGGATCCAGGAGACTGCGGTTTGATTTCAGGCCAGGGCACATGCCCGGGTTGCGAGCTCGATCCCTGGTAGGGGGCGTGCAGGAGGCAGCCGATCAGTGACTCTCTTATCATTGATGTTTCTATCTCTCTCTCTCCTTCTCCCTCTCCCTTCCTCTCTCTGAAATCAATAAAGATATATTTTTAAAAAAAGAGAGAGAGAAGGTGATATGAAGTCAAAGACACAGATTGGAGTCCTGTCTCTACAAGCCAGGGATTGCAAGCATTCACTGGAAGCCAGGAGAGAGGCACAGAACAAATTTCCCCTCAGGGTCTCCAGAAGGAACCGACACTGTGGATATCTTGATTTTAGACTTCTGGCCTCTAGAACTGTGAGAGAATAAATTTCTGTTGTATTAAGTCACTGGTTTGTGGTACTTTATGGCAGCCCTATGAAACAAACCCAATGGGTAAGCAGAAACAGCTGAGGCTTACTGCAGGCACCACCTATTGGTTGATCCGGTTGATCTGGTCTACCCTGTAAGCCACATGACTGCCAAGAGATAGGCCTGGGGTTTGTCCTTACTGGAGCCTGCATTTACTTCACTCTCAAGGTCGGTCTGCTGGGAATCCAGCTGCGCTGTCAGTCTCTGTGGATAGAGACCTCCTTTAACAGACAATATTGAATTCAGCTACCTATTGCATCAATGGAAAAAGATGACAGACAGGCCCACACGACTCTGATGCCCGTGTGGCAGCGGGCACACAGCTAGTGGCTGGCAGAACAAGGCTGCACTGTACTCTTTACCTCACCCACTCATGGCTCCTAAGATGTAGAAACTCCACCTCTGGACCACATAGGTGCAGGTTCCACTCTGTTGTTAGCAGTTGCTGGGCAACAGCTCTTTAACAGCATCTTCTAGTGCTCTGATGACTGCAGGGAGGGGACACGGAGAGGGACCCAGATTGCTGCTACCTATGGTACTACCTGTGGTGCGAATGCTTGAAAGGCCTGGGAGGATGTTCTCTTTTTTTGTTTGTTTTTGTTTTTTTCAGTTATTTTCCCTTTTCCTGAGAATAGGAAACAGCTGATTCTTATGCTGATTTGTACAAGTGTGTTATTTTTCCAGCTCATTAGCTGCATTTGTTTTCCCTTTCTTTCTGGGCCATGAGCAGCCCTGATAGAAGAGAGGATGCTGGCACAATTTATTGGAGGCCACAGTCAACATTTAGACCAAAGCCCTGGCTATCAGGACTAGGGGAAAAAGGTATTCATATAACCTCGGGTTTTGATTTGTGGTTTTGGGGAACCAGGTGGAAGGGTCTACTAAAAGATGGATTTAAAAAACATTATGTTAGTCATAATCCCATCTTCAGGACAACATAGTGGCTCTTCATTAGCTCAAACATCTTCAATTTATTTTAGATCCCCTGTAAGCAAGGAACGAAGGAAAGATGGGAGAGAGAAAGGAAGGAAAGGGTAGCTTTGTAAAACTTTTATTTAAAGTAGAAGCTATCACAAGTTAACAAACCTGCATTTTAATTCAAGTCTCAACACCGTTTGCCTGTGATGTGCACAAACACCAAGCACACCCACCAAGAACCACATTACTGAAAAAAAAACACCCACACACAAGAGAATGTCAATAATTTATCCAGTCCCATCAAAGAGCTAAAAACTCATATAAAAAAGTATCTTAAGTCTGTCAGGCAAAGAACATTTTAGGTGAAAAGCCAAGGCAATCTAGTATTTTATATTTTCTAATAGAATTGCCTTGCATTGATTTGAAGGCAGGGTGCGGAGGAGGAGACCTATAGAAGACGCCAAACCACAGTCACTTTGCCCCAGGCCTTCAGCTTCCAGAGGCTGTTACAATGCTGACTTTACAGAGCCCTCTTTTGTGGATTCTACCCTTTCCCTTCTCTCCATTCTCTCCTTGCTTTCCCCTCTCTCCTACCTTCTACCCTTCTACAAAAGTGGTGAGTGAGAGCACACGTGCACACACACACACAAATAAATAAATAGATTTAGGCGCCTTACAGAAGAAAAGATGATTCTATGTACCAGCAAGTCTGAATCCATTGTATGTATGTATGTTATTTACTTATTGTTCTTTCCAGTTCTATTTAAAAGCAGCTTTGCTTTTTTAAGTACTGTGATACTACCTTGAACTAGGGGCTTATCAAGCATTTCTAAGTAGAACTTGATGTGGCTTTGATTGAATGAAGTCAAAAAGCCCTTTCTAAAGATAGCTACCTTTTGGCCATAAGGTGCTAACACCTGTGACATTGGTGGCAGAGATTTCTGGACAAGTTTCCCTGGAAGATACGAGACAGCAGGTAGCTGAGTAACCCCAGACAAGTCACTGGGCCTGACTGAGGCTTAGGGAAGTTAATAGACGGATCTCTCTTATTGGGGTCCATGTTCTTCACAGCTGCACTATATTGTAAATTTCATCCCAGCTTATGTTCAACTTATTAAATGGGATGTGAATTAATGAGATTTTGCTGAACTAGGGAACATTTATCTCTTAATGTCTTCCCATCCATCCTGCTAATTGGTCTTATAATTTTAGGCTCAGCTTTCATCCTGCTTGACTTGGAAGGATGAGGGATGGCAAAAAGGGCATGGCACCTGAAATGCTTATTTGGGCCTTTCCCATCAGGATCTTTTCTCATAGTTAAATCCCTCTGTCTTAGGAAGGAATGTCAATCCTGTAAGACACTGTATGACTCCTAATGTTGTTCTCTTATTTCAAATCCTAATGCACCTGGATGCAGTTGTTTCAATCCATTTATTAATAACCCAACAACCTGATATCCTATCTTTGTCTCCTGCTCAGGACTCCTAAGCAGTCTCACTTGTGGGCATCTGCTTAATGTGCTTTTCTTTCTTGCCACATAAAGGGGAGTATGCATTTTCGGTGCAGGTGATCCATTACTCACTTTTTCAAGGGAAAAAAAGAGCTATCCTGCAGGTTGCCCTATTTAGGTATCAACATAGGTGTTCAGCCTATTCATGCTCTCAGTTGCAACCTGCTTTATTTCTCTCAGTCTCTCAGCATCTCCCTCATTCTCAGGTTTCCTCCCACACATGTTTTAAGTGCTGGCATCCTCTGCTAACATCCTAGAGAGAGAGCTTTCTTTATTTTTTTATTCCTGTAGCCTCTAGAGAAAGCGCTGCCATTGGAAGTGTGCAGAGGCTCTTGCCAGGTTTATGAAGGACAATCAGTAGCCCCCTGAAGGCTTAATGCAAAGAAGAAGGTGTTGCCTTTCAGGTTTCTTTGCCATCCAGGGTTCCTTGGGGAATTTTTTAAAAGAGCGCCTATGATATGTTCTTTGGATTTTAAAAACAACAACAACCAAAAAAAAAACAAAGGAAGAAAGAAAAAGACCACAGTACTGGAGCATGAATTAAGCAGGATATATTGCAGTCACCTTCAATGCCACCTAGGCCCTTACACCCATGATGCTTTCCTTTCCCCTTTTGTGAAACTTCTGCACATGGAAGGAAAGTGGCCATGACCCTTTGTTCCTAACTTCTCACAATCTGTTCATTTTTGCATCGTTTGGGTCACCCCAAAAGTATATAGACTTTGAGACCTATAGCATATTGGTCCACAATAGACACACACACACACACACAACAAAACAAACAAACAAAACACTCACTGAGTGCTCCTTAGGTGTCACTGTCCCCAAGTCCTATATTTTCATTATTCTTTTAATCCTAATAATGACTCTAATAGGTGGCAAGAGATTTCCCCCATTATACCTGTGGGGGAAAGAGGCTTGGAGAAACTGCTATGCCCACGGTCACACCAGTGGTAAGGGGAGGAGACGGTGGCAGAACGTAGGTGTCTGTAAGTTTACTCCACTGCATCTGTGCCGGTATGGAGCCGACTGACCCCTTCATTGGGCTTCTCTACGGAGTCAGCACTGTTTGGAGCACTGTCTCCTCCGTCAGGAGGGGTGAGCATTTTGCCGCAGCTCAGAGAAGTTGAAGCGTCGTGCACTTTGAACTATTTGGCAATATCAGGTGAACATGAAAATGTGCATACCCTTCCACCCCGCTATTGCACTGCTCAGTATGTAGCCTGGGAAAACTAGCTCGCTGCATGCGGAGACAGGCCCAAGAATGAGCATTGCATTATTGTTGCCACGGTGAAAACTGGAAACAAGTGAAAAGCTCATTCCTCAGTGAATTGATTAATAATAGATTGTGGTGATGTCATATGTATGTGGCACTTATAATAAATAAACTAGGTCCAGATGCATCGACATAGATAAAATTTGAATCTGTTGCTTTAAAAAAGCAAATGTGGTGCAAAGGTATGACCATATGAAAATTTTAAACATACACAAAATCTATTAAATACCTGTTATTTAGTGCTATGTACATATATAATAAACCTAAGAACACAGGTGGGAGAGATACACACCTACTTCAAAATAGCGATTTCCTGTAGGAAGGAGAGAACGGAAGGGGAAATGGTGTTGCTCAGGGGAAGGGGTTCCAGTGTATTTATAACGCCTTTATTTTTTTGCAAGTAGAATTTCCAAAAAAAAAGGAAAAATAGTTGGTTGTTAAATTCCAGGCAATAAGCACATGATTAGCTCTTGTTAATCTCTGATCCTCTGAACTTTCCAATGTGTTAATTTAGTTTATAACTAAATTTTTTAAAAATAGATTTTATACTAATTTTTTATATTTTATATTTTACATATACTAATTTAAATATATTTTATACTAACCTGGATGGTGCTTCCCAGGTTGGTTTTTTTGTATCTCCCAGGCCCCAGTGTGTCCCTGAATTTTCCAGTACACTCCCAAGACCTGAGCAGGTCGCCGAAGCTTCTGGGCATTACAGATGGTCCTCCAGTCATATCTTTCCCTTCCCCAGCCAGGATGGTTTCCCACAAGCAGACCTGCTCATGGTTTTCTCACCCAACTTTCAAGGCAAAGGCTCCTGTCACTCCTGCAGACGCACAGAAGTCAGCCGTGAGTTTCTTTCTCTTGCCTGGACTACAGGTTGTTCTTCTGCCTACTCTAATTCTGTCTGGAGAGGCTGGGCAAGCCCCAGATTTCCAGAGAAGGGAGCCAGGGGGGATCTTTCTGTCCACTAACCC
This sequence comes from Miniopterus natalensis, assembly GCF_054644295.1. Lineage (NCBI taxonomy): Eukaryota > Metazoa > Chordata > Mammalia > Chiroptera > Miniopteridae > Miniopterus > Miniopterus natalensis. The sequence continues at coordinate 81,882,203 of NC_142084.1, read as the reverse complement.
CCCCCCTCGCAGTTCTCCCTGACCCTTCCATTGGGGAACCTCCCCTCCCTGTGTGGCCCCCTCCTTCCTGTGTGGACCACCTGCAATTATGGGGCATTTTACTCCAAACACATGCATCTTCTTATTCTACAATATGTCTTAGGCCCATTCCAGACATGATTTTGCTCAGTTATTCTCAACAAACACTCTCCCTCCCCTTCCCCCTCCTTCCTCTGCCCCTGATCTCCCTCCAGCCCTCCCCACACACCCTGTCTTTTCCACCCCTGGCCCTTCTCCTGCTCCCTTCTTCCTCTCTCTGCCCCTCTCCCCTGCCTGTCTCCCTCTTCACCCCCAACCCCCACTCTCCCTCCAGGGGCCTGACTGAAGGGTTCCAGTAGCCTCCCTGCCTCTAGATTTCCAGTTATAGAAGCTCATAAAACCCTTATCAATTAAACCCTATCAGGTTTCTGTCCCTTCCAGCCAAAAAAGTTCTAAATGTCACCAAAGCTTTGGCCAAAGCGCTAAAAAACATGTCTTCAGCTTTGACCTTTGGCAACTCAAATGAGCCGGTTAAGCAGGGATCCTACTTGGTGTCTCCCTCAAGGTGTGAGAGTCTGCCATCGTGTTTGTGAAGCCACCAAGATAATCAGGGGGCGAGAGAAAAGCTCCAGGCGCTGCTGCTGTGACCTCACGGGCAGGGCAGGCTGACGCAGGCCCAGGGGCAGGGCTGAGGGTGACTCCCTCAGCATCTCTGTCTCTCACGCAGGTGTCCTCTGCCCGAGGAAGCACCTGCCTAAGCGTTTCTAAGGGGGATCTTTTAATTTTATGGGCTCCAGTGCAGCATTCCCTCCCTTTCTGTGACGCAGACAAGGGAGAATTTAGCTTAGCCATAGTGTAAGATTTTACATCCGCGCAGGGAAACCGTGTCTTCCTAATAAGTCTGTAAGTGTTTCTTTTCTGCTCATTGCCAATTCACTAAGACTTATTCAAGCAATAATCTCTGCAACACAGTGAAAAATGAGGCCATAAACGCGTAATGCGATTGATTAAATGAAATAAGCCAGGCCATTTGTGGAGTGGGAAGCCCGAGCTGGAGGGAGCAGGGTGATTACTTGAGGAGCCGAGGTGTTTCTCTTTGCTGTTCTTCCCGGCAAGGCCAGCCTTGGGGGCCCGGAGAGCGCCCAGCAGCAGAGGTCTCCCAGGAAACCCTGAGGTGGGGACACCAAGGCTTGGGTTCAGCAAACCATGTCCCTTCCTGGCTTTATTTGCTGCAATGTAGGAGTTCTCAGGTCTGGAACTGTTTCTTGGCCAGATTTGATCTTTGTCTCTCTGGGTCTTAGATTTTCAATTTTAAAAATGTCTAGAGTAAAGAAAGCTCTTTTTTTCTTTTAATTAAACCCGAGGAAAATTCTGGCCCTATACCCCAATACCTTCATTGTCTATTGTGATGTGGATGGGTAGCCCACTAATTTGCAGTTTTGCTTTCTATAATTTTAGTTACCCACAGGAAATATTAAATGGAAGATTCCAGAAATTTCTGTTTCTATCCAACCAAGGAGAAATGGTATTTTCTAACCCAGCCGAAACAATAAGGGTATCTCAGATGTGTGTGGCCATGGCAGTGACTGGCTGATAGTTATTTAGCCAATGTTTATTTTAGCCTGTATTTTAAGCACAATGTTCAAGAGTCAAGAACTAATAAAGTACAATATATAGTTATCTATAGTAATTTCTAGTGATGGGGTTCAGCTCTGTGGCCGGAAATTCAAGTATAATATGGTGAGCTAGAAACAAGGCAGTCTGCAAGATTACTGTTAAGAATTGAGATAACGTATGTGGAATGCTAAATATGTAGAATACTGAAGGGACCACATTTCCTTTATTCATTTCTGTACACCCAGTGCCTGACACATAGTAGGTGCACAATAAATATGTACTAATTGAATGAATGAGTACGGTAGTCCTATCTATGGAGAATATGTTCCAAGACCTCCAGTATATTCCTGAAAACTCACATAGTACCAAACCCTGTATATACTATGTTTTTTCCTGTATATACATACCTATGATAAAGTTTAATTTATAAATTCGGTACAGTAAGAGATTAACAATAATAATAAAATAGAACAATTATACTGTAACAAAAGTTATATGAATGGCTTTGGGACCATTATTAAATAAAATAAGCACTGAGATACCATGACAGTTGATCTGATAACTAAGACTGATAGCCACTAGGTGACTAAGGGTTGAGTATTGAATACCCTAGACAAAGAGATGATTTGTGTCCCAGGCAGGACAAGGAGGGAAATATGAGATTTTATTATGCTACTCAGAATGGCACACTTTAAAGCGTATGAGTTGTTGATTGACTTGTTTATTTCTGGGATTTTCCACTCAATATTTCAGATTGCAGTTGACCACAGGTAACTGAAACCACGGAAAGTGAAGCCGTGGATAAGGGAGGGGGGACCACTCCCTGTACCTGATACGTAGAATGCACAGTGTTGCTGTTACATGTATTATTGCAGTGACTGAGCTGAGCATGGGGTGTTACAGAAGCATCTTGGGCTATTTCTTTTTTTTTTTTTAATATATCTATTGACTTCAGCGAAAGGAAAGGAGAAGGAGAGAGAGAGAAACATCAATGATGAGAGAGTCATTGATCGGCTGCAGCCCACAACCCGGGCATGTGCCCTGACCGGGAATCGAACCCTGATCGCCCGGATCCTAGGTCGACGCTCAACTGCTGAGCCACGCCCGGCCGGGCATCTTGGGCTATTTCAATTAGGGGCATCAGCAAAGAAAGAAATAATACTTAATCTGAGACCTGGTAAGGACAAGTAGGGATCAATTTAGCAAAAGACAAAGAAAGGATATTCTTAGCATGAGAGCAGCATGTCTAAAGTCCACAGAATGAGAGAGGGCTTGGTGGGCTGATGGACGTGCACATGGTCTACTCAGCATGGCCAGAGTGCAGCGGAGGCCGGGCTGCTGAGAAAGGAGGGAGGATGCCCAAGGGCTTTATGTGCCACGTCAAGGAACGTGAACTTGAGTCTGAGGACCCGGGGTTCGCCGAGGGTTATGAAGGCCAGTTTACCTTTTATGTGACCAGATAATGCTGACTTCGGTGTTGAGAAAAACCTAGAGATGGGCACACTTACAGGAAAAGGTTTGTTTTAGGGAACTGTTTGGGAATACAGGAGAGAGACAGTGGTGGCTCCCACTAACTGGTAGGAGAGTGGAGGGAGGAGAGAGATTTAAGAGAGTAAGAAGGCAGACTCTATCAGGACATTACTGGGAGCGTTTAGGACAATGGCAGCTCATTATTCCTATTTATGATGAACCAGGCGCTATTCGAAGAGCTTTAAGTGAATTGACTTAATCTGTCCTTCAGCGTAAACCTGAGTTAAGTACTGTTGTTATCACTGGTGTTCAGATGAGAAAACCAAGGCGCAGAGCAGCTAAGTAACTTCCCAGCATTACACTACTACTAAGTGGCAAACCCTACATGCATTTATGGTAGTGAGATTTCAGATTTAGAGTCTTCAGACTAACCAAAGTGTCTTTTGGGTAACAATCCGGAAGACAGCAAGTCCCAGTTCTACCCTGGATTATTTGCAGTCTGGTCTTTTTTTCAAGTAGGGGTTTTGACTATGTGATTTCTAATAACATTGATGATCTCTTATGAGGATCTACAATGAATGAAGCATTTATACAGTGGATTATTTCAGGTAGCTTTTACATGCATCCTGATAAAGTAGGTATTGTTATCCCTAATTTGTGGATTAGGATTATGAGACATAGGTTATGTGCCTCCTAGGAAAGCAATCTTGTCTCTTTGATCTCAGGACTCCTGTCTCCTAAAATATTGTTTCCACAATGATTTCTCAGGACATGTACTCACTTATCCCACAACCCTTGAAAAATGGTCTACTCTATGCCAGGCACTCTGCTTGGAAAATAAAAATCAATGGCAGTTACTGTGGTCACTAATGAGAGCGATAGTCATGTAAATAAATGATTTCTATCCAGGTGGTACATGTTTACAAAGAAGTTGGGCCCAAGGTCTGGTAGGATCGGAGGTTAAGGTATCAGAAAAGGAAAGATGCTTGAGTAAGATTTTGGGGGATCAGTAGGACTTGTTTAGGTAGATAAAATTTTCATGGAAGAAAAAATCCAATATTTTGCTAATGCCTACAAATAGCTTTTTGCTCGGTTTTCTCATGGCCACTATTGGTTCTTGTTGGCAGTAAAGACATCATTAACTGAAGCGGGAATGCAGTACATATGAGGACTGTGTCTCATTTAGTTCTTCCATCAGTTTCAGTGAGTTTTCTTTTTTTTTTTCCAACCATTGGATTGACTTGCTCTATCAACATCAAAAAGAAAACAGTCTTAGTCACCCTCCAGTCCTTGAGTAATTTGCTTGCCGCCTACACACTGGCATCAAAATAGCAGTGGACTTGGGCCATGTCTGGTCTGTGCTAGCTCCAGGACCCAAGGCAGGCAGCACAAATCAACTTATCTCTTTTTTTCATTTATTTTGAAAAGAGATGATGATAGTCATTTTCAAAATACATGCAGAGGGGAGGTAAAATTTGATATGATGGAAAAACAGTTTGGCTTCATGGTTTTTCTTTCAATATTAATATATATATATATTTTTTAAAATAAGAAGGGAGAATGATTTGAATTGAGAGATGATTGAACACCCCTTGTCATTCATTGAACTCTGTGAACCCTGACTGGGAAAACATTGTCAAAACCTCTTGGATTAAAAGAGAGAGGTGTTTGACTAAGAAAATAGCATTAATGCCCTAGAATGCTAATTGCCTCCTCACTCCAAATCCCAGCCTAGATAAGATAACACCAGGATAATCTGCCAGTCCAGCCAGACCCTTTGCCTCAGTTTCTCTCCCTTGAGAGGACACAGTCAAACATTACAGGGACACTAGGTGGGTTACACCCTGTGAGGTCTTGGGAAATGAGGGACCCTGTGAGGTCAAGGTATGATTAGAATCAGGAGTTCTCACAAACAGACTACATTCTCCCGGGCTTCGCAGGCGCTGTGAGGTGAAGCGCACCCGAGAAGCTCCTGCTGACCCAGCGTGCCCAAAGCAGGACCATCCCCTAAGCCTTCCTTCCTCCCATGTCTGCACCCCCTTCCCCCTCTTCCCTGCCTCAGTTCCCTCCCTTCTCATCAGGACCTCAGCATTTCTATCTTCACGATCTCTGTCATTTATATGGGTTACGAGTCTTAACATACTTCTGTGGTGGGTTTTCCAGATGGATCCTGTAAATGTTATTTAGCTCATATGTTGCAAAATGTTACAGCACAAGGGGCCTCTCTGTAGCATGGACTGAGCATGGCTTCCTGCAGAAGGGCGCAAGAAACGGGCCGGCAATTTGTGCCATGTGTTAAAATGGACAGCGCAGGTTTATGCTCCGTGAGAACCTAGCAATCTCTGTAGAAAAGAGTGCTTTTCTTTCCTAATAGTTCAGAATTAACCTCCTTTTTGAACTGAGCCAAGTAACCACAGGGAGGAGGTCCAGTTTTGTTTAGCCAGGCCAAAGCCAGGGGTCATTCCTAGAGCCCAGGGCATAGTATAACCCGAGCATGATTGACAGGGCGGCTCCCCAAAGGAAAATCAGAGCTGTAGACCAGAATAAAAATAATTGCTCCGGAGGCAAAAGAACAGATACCCACCGCCATGAATGATCATTTTAGACTTGAAACATTTGCTTGTGCATTTCTTCCTGCCTGGACTAAATGTTCCCATATTCTCTACCTTTTCAAAAGACACCTAACCTTAAAAAGCCCTATGACTATCCACCTCCTGCCATGAGCTTTCTCTGATGCCTACTGTCTGTGTGGTATCCCATATGTCCTTGTGAGTCATTTGACCATGCACGTATGTCCCTGGAGTCATCCTCTCCAATCTGTGAGCAATCCAAGTGCGGGACCACTCCTCCAAACTACATCATTGATTCTCGAGTTTTCATCTGCATTGGGTGAAGGAATGTACACGCAAGTGAATGAATGACGTTAGGAATAAATGAATATACAGAAGCCAGGATAATAACAATACTCAGGTGCAGCAGAGTCTGGTATGATAGATGGGTGGCATGGGTAGTGCCTGTCTTGGCCTGATTTCTAATCCTGAGATTTCTTCCAATGCTGAGTCATGCATTGTGAGCACACATCATAGCATGTTCACTGCTTCTCCTCTAACTGAGGTTCACTGGTCATCGATCATCCTTAAGAGACTATTGGGAAGGGAGCCTTGAATCATGTGACAAAATATTCCAAGACTGCCTTCATAGCACCAGAGTAAAATCAGAGCTGGTATGAAGAGCTGCCTGAAAGAGAAAAGGGTAGTTAGGTGTCAGTTCCACCTATAGCTTGTTTAGCAAGTAAGGGATACCATGTCACAGTCTGACCTTGAGCCAGAAATTTACCTCTTCTGATGCCTCAGTATTTGTAAAATGGTGGTGGGGGTGTCCCCAAGGCAAATGTATGGATCTTTTATCATGTAGGGGCATAATAATACTGGTCTCTGAAGGTTTATCTGAGAATTGGCTCTTCGGTGATTCGTCTGGTACATGTACAGACCACGCCGACTTGCAACAAGGGTTGTTTTGGGAATATTTGAAAACAACGAAGTCACCTTTGCTCCATTTACCTGTTTGTGGTTAAAGGGGTATTTCACTATTGCCTTCAGGATTTTCTGCTGACTAGCTGATATCCATCCTGCAGCTTCAATGCTTCCTCATTAGAGGTTTCCACATGGCCAGGCACTGATAACTTCCCTACAACGCAAGCCTGGCTTGGCCGGCAGAGATTAGAAAACACTATGGATTGCAAAGGGCATCCTAATTTCAAAGATGTTAGAAAGTAGACAAAGTTGCATCTCTGAAAAGATGAAATATGGTTAAAAACATGCATTGTTTTAGTGAAAGGAAAACTGTGCAGGAAGTACCTATGTGTGTGAAATTATCATGAATTCTCTTGCAAGTGAGCACTTGCTTGTTTCTTCAAGTCTCATCTATAGACCAGCTTCTGGGAACCTGCTAGAAATGCAGGCTCTTGTCCTCTATCCCAGAGGACTGACTTAGAATCTGCTTTCTACCAAGATCTCCAGTTGATGGTTATGCACAGTAAGTTTCAGAAACAGCGATCTTATTCTTTGTATCTAATGTGTAATTTACTGGTCCAGTGCGGTTTCCCTGTACACATAGGCACACCCTCCCAGCTCCTCCCTTGTTTTGCTCATTCAGGTCACATGTAAGGCCTTACTGCACCATCCTCTTGTGTTGGTTACAGAAACTGAGATGTTACTACATTTATCCTGCCTCATCACACTTAATGGGAGCAAACAGAAGGCATTGCTTTAGCAGAAATTTACTCACAGCTCTATACCCTTTTCCAGAAGGCACAAGATCAACAGGAGGGGCAGATTCTAACTAACTGCATGCTTTGGGAGCTGCCCCTTTTTCTAACCAGCGTTCACAGGCCCATTCCACGCGTACATCCTAACCATGCTGGTGGTTTCCTAATCTGTCCTTCCCTGGTTTGGCTTTTTACATTTCAACAGTTGAGTTGGCTTTTTAAAATCGAAGGTTGGAAAAGAACAGCAGAGAAGAGGGACGGAAAAAAGCCCAGAGGCCTCGTTCCAGAAACTGTGTGTGTGTCTGCACCTCATTTAACACCTTCTATTTGAAAATGCACTTTCTGCCCTGAAAACGGGCTGTGGCCTCAGCGTTGGCAACCCTTGGTGTCTCCAGGCCAGTCTTCAGCTACATTAATAGAATCAGAGGACACAAAATGTGTATTTTGCAAATATAAAGTGTCATCTAGTGGCCCACTTATTAAAAGGCTCACCTCAGGGGGCTCCTGCAGGCTAAATAGGGTCATTCTGGGTCAGAGTCAGGCCCAAAAGGGGAGAGGGTGGTATTGTGGGAGTGGGGAACAGAGCTTCAGCTCCTGGGCTTCTGTCTGAATTTAGCTATCTGTTGGGGTCTAAAAAGCTGATCCTAAGATGTTGGTTTTGTGAAGCTATTTCTAGTGAATATTTATCAATATTCACTTTTCTAGAAAGTAATTCCTTTTTGAGAATGTTGGAATCCTAGTTCCTCTGGTGGTTGCCACACAGAATCTTCATTTCTTACCCTTTCATTCACTCTCATCATATGTCCTCAAGTTAAGTACTGGTGTGCAGAGCATTGGGATAGCAGAGAATGAAAACACTTGGCCCAGCCCCATAGGAGCTAGTAGTCAAACAGAGGAGATAGACAACTAAGGAAGTAGCCATAAGAAACCACAGGCGTGTTTTGATAAACTTAGGGCTTTTGAGAGGTCACAAGAGTGCCCTATAGATTTAAAAATGGAAGAATAATTGTCTAAGCAGTTTGAATAGAATTGGGATTTTTTTAATATATGCTTTCTTCTTGTTAAATGAGCTGCACTTTAAGATTTGTGTCTCTGGTTAAGCAGTCTCTCTGCAGTCCCTGTCCCCTGCAACGGGCCAGGGAGCAGAATCCTCTCTAAGCCACTCCTGGATGGCTCCGGGGGAAGGCTTCCCAGGAGAAATGATCTCTGAGAACTGGATGACAAGGACTTGCTAAGCCACAGGAGAAAGGAGAATGGCATGGGAAAATGCTCAGCGGGAAGAAGACTGGAGCAGGGTGTACAGCTGTTCTCAAAACAGGCGTTAATGGTGCCTCAGAGACGCGAAATACATTGACAACGAGTGAATTCATTTCTTAGGGCTGCTGTAACAAACTAGCAAAAACTGAGCAGCTTAAGCAGCAGACATGCATACTCTCACGGTTCCGGGGCCTAGGGATCCAAAATACTGCTCACCCTCCTAGCTTCTCGTTATTACTGCCAATCCTTAGCATTCCTTGACTTGTAGCTACTTAACTTCAATTGCTGCCTCCATCATCACAGGGCCATCTTGCCTCTGCTTTTCCATGTCTTTCCACATGGTGTTCTCTTCTATGTGTGTCTGTCACTGTCTTTTCTCTCATGAGGACACCAGTCATATTGGATTAAGGTCCCACCATACCCCAGTATGTACTCATTTTCACTTACATCTTAATTACATCTATAAGGACCTTATTTCAAAATAATGTCATATTCACAGGCACCAGGGTTTAGGATTTCCATGGCACCTTTGGGGGTGGGGGGTGGGGGAGGCACAATTCAACATGCAACAACAAGCTTCTGCTCAGACCTACTAAATCAGTAGTTCTGCTAAGGATTCAAAGATGAACTCAGTCCAGACTGCTGTAGGAGAGGTGGAATAAAGTGTTATGATAGTTCAAAGACGTTGACCCAACATTTGGCAGTTGTGGATTCTCAGGCCAGTACTTGAAACTCTTGTGCTATATAGTTTTATCATCAGTAAAATGGAAATAAGAGCCATGTGTCCCCACCGGTTGCCGGTAGAAGTGGGCTTCTTGTGATGTCATGAGAAAAGGAATTTTCTGAGACTTGCACAGGAGAATGAGGGATATTTATTTTCGTGGAATTGAACCCCTGAGTTTCCAAGGTCCCATCTCCCTTCGGGATGTCCTGTCAAGGAAAAAGTCCAGCTGTGCTTTCAGCAGAGCTAGGTTTAAGCAGTTGGCCAGAGTTTCTACTCCACATTTGCACAGTCCAGTCCAATATCAGACTAGCTTAGCTTGTGTTCCTGGCTGTAGTCCTTTGTGCTCCTAGGGCCACATGGCTATGAAAGGAACACTGGTGAGTGCAAGGAACAGGAGCAAAGCCAGAGGAACAAGAAGGAGAGAATTCCTTTATCTGTGGATTTTTACCTTCTAAGATTTTGTGCACTTGCAGTGTCTCCATCTCTTCTAGCTGATGATCTCTGTTCCTAGGTTAGACTGATAGGCAAATATTTTCCCTACGTCTCCCCAACTTTGCTGTGCATGTGTCCATCTTCCCCTTTGTCCAGTCCCTTCACCCAGTGATCTGGAGGGAATGGACACGGATGGGTCGTTCCCTAGGGAGTGTGAAGTTGCAGCTTCCTGGTGAAGCTACCCAGATGGCCATGTTATACTGTCTAGCCTTCCCTTTGTCTCTTCCTATTATTAATATTGATAACTAGCTAATTATAACGCTAATACTGTCTCATATCAGAGTAGCTCATGATCAAATGTGAAAATGACTAAATACTTGGCTCACAGTCTGGTAATCTGTAAGCACTCTGAATATTAGCTACTTATGATGCTCTCCATAGACACCGTCCTTATCTTTCCTTGGGCCTGTTTCCTCATATGATGAGGGTCATATTAGATGGCCTTGATGAGGGCAAACTGCTCTGAGATGGAGAGGATGCTAGAATGACCAGGAAGAGGAGTACCACATGACCACATGACCTTCCCTTGTGTCCTTCGCAGTCAAAAGAGAAACAGGAAAGAGGAGATGCAGGGCAGAGATAGGGCCTATTCTATAATATTCTCTCTTTTCCCTGCTGATTCCAGATAGCTGCCAAATAGTACTGGGAATAATCAATAGGGAATTTTCTGCTTCCAAACGTAGCTCTAGGCAATGTAAAACCACCAGGTATTTTCAATCTTCCTCTACACCCATGCTTTGCTTTGACAGAATATTTTCTAACTTGAGGTTGGCAAGAATGGGGCGCCAGTGGCTCAGTCTTAAACAGCTCCACCAGAAACTCGTTTCTCAAAAGTGAGCAAATGAAAACTATTTCAGATTCTTAAGAGGCAAAGGAGGGAGCTGGGGGATGAGGGATGAGTAGTGGTGGGATGATGGCACTATTATTGTAAAGTAATGGCCTGAGGGGCCTTTCAATTTTCTAGTGTAGTCATTGGGGATTGACAGCAATCCCAAGGATTCTACAAAATGTTCCCACTTCCCTTAACTGGGAAGGGAACGGAGCAGCAGTACTTGCTGCTTTTCTTAAGCAAAATGGTTGTAAACAAAAAGTGCCTCCAGGGGCAAGTCTGTGAATCCAAGGGCAAAGGCACAAAAAGCGAGAGAGATACAAACAGAGGTATTAGTGGCAAAAAAAAAAGGATTTTAAGAGTGCTGCAGCTGGGTGGTTGCTTAGAGACAAGACACCCTGTATTGTTAGGCCTAAAATTCCATGTGCTAACCTGACAACTTTGAACCTCACAGGGCTCCAGACCTAACAGTGAGGTCCCCTGTTCTTACTAGATACATTCTCCACCAGTGAGGAAGGCTCCCCACCCAGCTAGTTTCCCTGTCAGCCAGACGAGCTACACCCCATCCGGTCCTCAGCCTACCTGCCAGCCTGTGAAATAATTCAAACAAGCCAATCACGTTCTCCCACAGGACCCAGGGGACACCTCGCCCTCCTGTTACTACAGTGTCTGCCTTCCACAGCCCCTCCTGGTGCACTCTCTCCTGAGTGCAACCCTGGCGTGGCCCTCAAGGGGTGGTGTCCTCCACCCCTGGGCTGTGAGTATATGTGTCTAATAAACTGCTGTTGCTCGTGTCTGTCCAAAGGCAGCTGTGTGTTTAGCCATCCCAGAACTCGACGGCACCCCCCCCCCACCAAAGAATTGATGAGCAAAATATCCACACCTTCCTGTTTTAGAAGTAGGAGTTGAGTGCCAGAGAGAGAAGTGACTTGGCAAAGGTTGCCCAAGATCTTAATAGCAGGGACTATAAAGCACACAGACACACACAAACACTAACTCTTATTCAGTACTGAGCACTGTTAAGCGTTTGCTGTACATGTATTATGTGACTTAGTTCTCACAAGAACCCATATAGTACCCAATCTCATTATTTTTTTAAAATATGTTTTTATTGATTTTTAGAGAGAGGAAGGGAGGGGGAGAGAGAGAGACATCAGTGTGAGAGGGAAACATGTCTTTGCTGCCTCCTGCACTCACCCTGACTGAGGCACCGAACCTGCAACCTAGGCATGTGCCCTGACCAGGAATCGAACCGGCGGGGCATGGGACGACCCTCAACCAACGAAGCCGCACCAGCCAGGGCCTTCATTATTCTGGACATTATACTTGTACGGTAATTTGGCACAGAGAAGTTAGGTAACCTTCCCAAAGTCACACAGCTGGTAAATGGCCGCAATTCAAACCCAGAGTCCGCGGATTACTTAACTGTATTGTTGACACTGTGCTAAATTCCATATGTGGATTGTTATTTTAAAAACCTATTCTCCTCATTCTAAGTTTTAGTTTATGGAGTTTCAATAACTCGCTCAAGGTTACAAAGTGATAGATGTTATAATCTGAATTTGAACTCCAGCATCCTAACGCCCATTCCCACCCTCTTAACCACATTGTTCTAAAACGCGGCGCCTCTGCCTCCTAACCGATGCTCCGACATGCCATGGAGCTGGGGGGCTGCGTGGAAACAAGCAGAGGTCGAAGAGTAACTGTTATTAGAACTCAAATAGGGCTCTAACAGCCACAGAATTCTTGTTTCTTTCCCCCCGTTTCTCATGCTTTGGTTACAAGGTGAAGGGCTCTAGCCACATCTATGTGTTTTATAACAACATTTTATAGAGTAATTAAATTGTACTAGGTACAGTACTAAATGTTTTACGGTAGCTCTCATCCCTACTTTATGGGTAGATAAATGTCTACTATTTATCTATTAAAATCTACTCTTTAACTTTTTATCTTACGTGGTCAAATAATTTACACTGACATTTTAGGCTCCCAGACTTAGTTGTTAAGAAAGACTCTGGTTTGAATGGGGACTCTGCTAATTATCAGCATGTGTAGTCTTGAAAATTTATTTAACTTCCCTGAAATTCAGTGTCTTCTATGTGGAGGCAACTACAATAGTAGCCACCTGATAGGATGGCTGAGAAAATTAAGATGCTTCTCAGTAACCATTGAAATGCAGGAAGCACTTGATAAGTGATAGGCCATCGTTCCTGGCCCTTCAGAGGCAGGTGGAAGCTTAAGAGTTGTATTGTAGCCCTGGCCAGTTTGGCTCAGGGTTAGAGTGCTGGCCGGTGGACTGAAGGAACCTGGGTTGCATTGGGGCCAAGGGCACGTACCTCAGTTGCAGGCTCGATCTCCGCCCCGGTCGGAGAGAGTGAAGGAGGCAACCAGTCGCTGTACCTCTCTCTCTCTCCCTCCCCCCCCTTCCACTCTGTCTGAAAGCAATGGAAAAATATCTTTGGGTGAGAATTTAAAAAAGAAAGCATCATATTTTGACTTCCTTATTTTATAGATCTCTGTGTAGGGAGAAGACTGGTTCAAGATCCCACAGCAACTAGCAATGGCTATGGATTATTAATCTCATTCATGGTAGAAATTGTGTTATTAGTGCAATAAGTATTTTCACCTTTTCGATATGGCTTAAAGTATATCATAAACACAGTGTTCCATTACCTTGCGGGTCTTGGGATGGATAAAGAACGTTTACTGTTAATTGCTAGTTAAAGTATGTCTTGAATAGGAAAGCGAACTGATTTTCTGGGCCTAGTTGTCTGCCTACCTTTTGCTCCCTGAAACTTCTGGGAGCATTGCTATGGCTCTTCCCCTTCCATTTTGCTTATCACACAGATCTAGTGGCTGAGAACACACCTTAGCAGTGCCACAGGTATGAATGATTTTAGAGTTTTCCTTAGGCCTGGGCAAAGTTGCTAGGGACAAAGACTGGCAGAAGTGAGTCTGGTGCGATAAAGGCCTTGACATTGCATCCTCAGCAACCAGCCAGTACCTCAAGGCTAGAAGGCGCCCAGTCTTCAATTGAATGAATGGCTGAAAAAATTATGCATTCATGAGGATGTTCTAGTTCAATGAATTGTAAGCAGGGTTCAGTGTATGCAACCACCATGTGCTGGTTAGAACATGTTCTATTTGCAGATTAAAATTCTTGAATGAATGACTAAAAGCAGCCAGAAGTGAAATACAAGTGTACTGGTCAGCATGACAAAAAGTGGCATTTTCTATGCTTTTCTTTGTATAAGTCTGAATTGCTTTCTCTACTTAAAATAATACAAGCTTGTGGAAAGAAAATATTACAGAAAATATATCTTTACTTGTTTAAGTCATTATTTTTTAAATTTTATTGAATTTATTGGGGTGGCATTGATTAATAAAATTATATAGGTTCCAAGTGTACAGTTCTATAATACATCACCTGTATATTGTATTGTGTGTTCACCACCCAAAGTCAAATCCCTCTGTGTTTAAGTCATTGTCATGGGCTGTCCTTTCAATGTCATGGAATCTCTTTCCTACTTTTATTTCTCCACAGTCTCCAAAATAGATCTGGGCTCGTGGTAGCAGCTCAATACATGAATAGAGGGAAAACCTCATTGAAAGAACAACTGTCTATCCAAGTGAGAAACTTTGAATCAAACATTAAAATTATAGACTTTCGAGTGGAGCAGAAACTATCCTCTGACAGTGACCACTTCTGTAATTGTGGCTCCAAATTCTCTGAGACTCTTTTGCCCCATTTGTAAAATGGGGATAGTAATACCTACTTGATGGAGCTGATGTGAAGCCTAAATGGGATGTGAAGACGATTTGAAGCCCTTAGCACAATGTCAGACGCTTAGTAGAGTCTAATTCAGAAAAGCTGGTCAAGGACACACTTACCCATTGTCCACTACACTTACTCCTTCCTGTCCCTCTAAACCTGTAACCATGAGCCGTGAAATTTAATGTTCTTAATTCATCTTTTGCAAAATAGAGATGCTAATATTTAACACCCCACAAATCTTGTAGGAACTCTTGATAAAATGAAAGAAGATTCAGAGGAGAAAAGTTAATTTGGAAATAATTCAGAGTTGTAGCTTAACTCATAATTACTTGCAGGTGACATTCTGTATCAACTATAAAATCTCAGAATTCCTTTCTCAGCTTTTAGTACACATCTTGACTATCTCCCAGCTGTCCACTGGGTAGAAGTTAATTTCATTTCAAAGTTAAATAATTGGGAAACCCAGCAGACAGGTCTCTAGAACTGATCTTCATTGGCAACAAACTTGGGTTTAGTTTGAAATCAGAAGACACTGTGACAGAAGAGCTCCTTGGATTGGATAACATTGAAAAGCCTGTTTTATATGAATGAATAAGTAAAAAGAATTTCTTAGGTTTTGGCCAAGTTGCCAATTGAGGTCCTTCTAAATCTGAGAATCAAAGAAGCTGTAAGTGTGAGTTTTTCTGCTTTTTAAACATTAGTTTAAATTATTGGAAAAATGCAAAAGTCAAGAGATGAAAGAAGAACACTTGCTTTCCTTTTCTTTATCTAAAAGCTATGTAGGGGCAATGTTTTCCCTCTTGCACCTGACAAATCCACAGGAAAAGAAGTAGATTCTCTGCAGGGCAAATTGGCCTCACTTTTCTCTGCTAATGCACATTAACACCCCACAGGGGGGCTCTCATTTTTTCAGTGATGTACGTTTGCACAGTTGGGCTCATATTTTGCTCTGAAATGCAATGGTGCTCACATCAATGCTAATAAAAATACTAAAACCGAAACTGACAGGCCACTTCCTGAAACCTCATTCCCAAGTTCTTGACAGTCACCTCTAGGGCCCTCTACCTATTATCAGGGAGACACAGGAGAATCCTGTGTCCACAGCTTACAAAAGAAAATATGGCTGCATTTGAGGATATGGCTCTTGAATTTTTCTCTTATCTTGAGAGGTTCCTAAAGCCAACCATGCCCATGAGCTTTACTCTTTTTCTTGAGCAAGTGAAAACTTTATAACTTTATTTTTTAAATCTTCACTCAAGGATATTTTTTTCCATTGCTTTTCAGAGAGAGTGGGAGGGAGAGAGAAAGAGAGAAAGGGAGAGAGAGAGAGAGAAACATCGGTGTGAGAGAGCCACACCGATTGGTTGCCTCCCACACACACCAGGACCAGGCAGGATGGAGCCTGCCACCTAGGTATGTGCCCTTGGCCAGAATCAAACCTGAGACCCTTCCGTCCTTGGGCTGACACTCTAACCACTGAGCCAGACCAGCTAGGGCAAACTTTCCAGCTTTCTATCCTGGTTTAGAAAACTTGGAACCAAAATTCTAATTGGTAAAAGTGCCATCCCTGTGTGGGCCCTGGCCTAGGCTGGGAAATCTATGGAAAGCCCTTGAGCATGTCCCCATGGTATAGATGGCCTAGAGGAGCAGTCACATTGAGTAGGAAAGCGCATTAAAGAATGCATGTTTCCAACAGACCTACTCTAAAAAAATAGTCCATAGTTCAATAATAACTTATAACAGATTGGAAGAGAGTAGCGGTGAAGGCTTCCTGCAGAAAGGAATCCATGAGCATCTAACCGGGAAGGGAGGAAGTACAGCTGTCGTCATTTACAGAAAGAACTTTTAGTAGTGCAGAGTGTGCAGAACATCCCGCAGGAATGAAGACCTTAAAGAGACTTGGAAAATCACAGAGTTGCCTTGGTTGTGCATCCCCAACATACTACGCCTGTCCAAATTTCATATATGATATAATTACACCTATCCTATGACTTCTAAAAACACGTATCAAGCAACAGGTATACTTTACATCCATTAGAATGATTATTATTTAAAAAGCAATAGAAACTAATATGTTGGAGACAGTGTAGAGGAATTAGAACTCTTGGGTGTTGCTGGTAAGAACCTAAAGTGTACAGCTGCTCTGGAAAACAGTAAGGTGATTCCTCAGCAATTAAATGTAAAATTACCTTTTAACCCAGGGATTCCATGTTTAGGTGTACACAAAAGAATTAAAAGCATGGATTCAAATAGATATTTGTAACTCATGTTTATGGTAACATTATTCACAGCAGCCAAAAAGTAGAAATAACCAAAATTTCATCAGCACATCAATGGATAAACAGAATGTGGTATATACATGGAATGGAATATTATTCAGCCATATAAAGGAAAGAAATTCTGATGCAAGCCACAATATGGGTAAAACCTGAAAACATTATGCTATTGGAATAAGCCAGATTTTTTAAAAGGATAAATTTTGTATAATTTTACTTACATGAGATACTTAACATACCTTAGAAGTACGTTTTCAATTTAAATTATTTAGATAGTTATACATATTTCCAAATTAAGTCTTTTCCTAGAGTGTTTTATACGAGGGCTCCTATCCTTGAGGGCCATACTCCTAGAGAGGAGCAACAAAATGCATTTTATTTCTGCCCAGAGTGTCTGCCCTCTGAGGTGACTAGACAGTCCTTCAAATGCCAGAAATAAATGGTTATGTTTCCCATGTGCTGTCTTGCTTAGGAAATATCTCCATTTGTGTCTGATAGGACATGGGTTCTAAGCCTCTCACCAGGGGGCTGGTCACAGTTGACCCTCAGGCTAGCCTGGTGCCCTTTAGCCCTCAGCTCTTGGAAGCAAACACAACCCTCCACCTGTAATTAGATTAGCATGAAATAGAGGACAATTATCACCTCCCTTGTTCTGTCACCGTATTTCCCTTAACATAACCTTCAGCTTTTATGAAAGCCACTCTTGATTCTGTTACTTCTCACTTAAAACTTAAATTTGAGCTTTTCATTCCCCTGCTTAAAATCCCTTCTGTGTCATTCCATTGTTCTCAGGAAAACACGCAAAATTCTTAATGTAGCCTCTAGGGAAATAGTTTGGGGTAATAGAAAAGGTTCATGCTTTTGAAAATATTTAACTGTCCTCTTTACCCTTCCTACCCAACTTCATGTGCTTGGCTTCTTTCAGCTTTCATGACTCTTCCTAAAAATGCTGCACATGAAGAGGCTGAAAACGTACCTTTTGAATCAAAATTAAAATACACCTGACAAAGCAGCACTTTTGGAGCCTAAGTTTTCCCCTTGGGGGGGGGCATTCCAACCGCTGTAACTTAATTCCCTGTCTTGATATTTTTATACCTGGGGGAAAAATAGGATATTTTAATCAAGTACATCACATTCCTTCCACCACTATCCCCCTTAATAATAGTTAAACCCATTAATATCTCTGGGGATGTCCACCTGATAATAAATATCCATGGTAATGAAAGGATTATATAACCTCCCAGCAGGAGATATATCATGTTAAAATTCTGAATTACAGTCATGGTTTGTTTTTTGGGAATCTGTCACTCAGACCTCTGCTAGATACAGCAGCGAGATGAGCTTTCTAAGCTATTCTAGCTCCCAATTAATAACAAGCTCTGCTGTTACATAACAACAGTGCTGTCACAGGTTTGTTTATAGTTTAACGAGTACTTTGGTGCTCATTACTCCTGTAATTCTTTCAGCAATTCTTTTGAGGTTCGGATCAGCGCTCCCATTTTACAGTTGGTGAAACCTGGTCTCAGAGGGCTAAGTGCTTTGCTCCGGGACTCACTGCTGGTAGAAATAATGATGGAGGCGTAGGTCTAGCTGTTCTGACTGCTAGTCCATTGTGATTTTTGGAAGTAATATTTAATGCTTTGTTTTTGCTGACTGTAAGGGTAGTGTGTTCATTGTAGAAAACAAAGAGAAAATAGGAAAGTATAAGAACGCAAACTAGAAAGGCTTTCATTCCCACCACCCGGTGAGCCACTGTGAACACTTTAGTGCAATTCCTTCCCAGTTCTTACATATGGATGTGTGTGTGCAGTTATATGGGTGTGAATTCTCGCAAAATTGAAATCATTAGCATTGCTACTGAATGAGAACAGCTGCCGCAGTGGTAACAGGGCTGTCTTGGTGTGTGTGCGATGTGACCTGGTCTCATTGTCCCCTCCTTCTGTTAAGAATGAGGGATTTTGATTGGGTCACAGGAAGGGCCAGCTCTTATTCAGCCCCTTTTTATTTGCCTACGATTTCAGAGAACGTGTTCCTGGCAATAGAGGGAGAGAAATATCTATGGGGCCACATAGATGTAGCAAAAGTCAGATGGGTAGGCCCGGACAAAGACATGTCACAGCAGGGAGTTTCACACAGCCTTCCAGATGCCACGGGGTCTCCTGGCTGCCTGGGGAGTGGCCACAGAGGGCACCACTGAGCAGTGGCATGGGAAGAAAGGAGGCAGTGTTGTGTAGAGACTTAAGTCCTTCCTGGGCAGCTTCCACAGTGGGTTCAGTACAGATTCGGGCCCGATGAAGCTTCTAATCTACCGTTAGACACAGAGAAGTAGGTACAGAGTGACAATCTCGCCTCAATGAGATAAGTACAGAGTCCCCTTGAGAACATGGAAGGGCTGCTTCATTCCAACCTGGTGAGTGAGTGTTTCCTGCAGGACAGGGGATCTAGGTTGAGAGCTAAGCAGTGAGTAGGACTAAACTGACTGCCATGGGGACAAGGAGGGGGTTATTCCGCTCTGGGAACAGCTTGTGCACAGGCCTGGAGTGGAGGGAGAACCGCAGGCCATCGATGTAGTTAGACAGTCAGGTGCTCTCCGCATGGCCGGCTGCAAGGGCACATTGTGGATGCGGTGCCCTAAGCCGTCTCCACGCTGGGACCCGGTTGAGACACATGCTCTGCTCCGGCTGAGCCTCCCTCCGAGAGTGTTCCCGAGTCCTCTGGTTGCTTTAATTTTCTCATAGGAAATGAGTAACATCAATACTCTCATAGAAAGGCCTGGGCATAAAATCTTTTAGTATGTAATTACCAAGGACTTCATTCTTATGCTAATGCAGAAGCTTTCCTTTCTCAGAAGCTATTAAAAACAAACAAATAAAACCAAACAAAAAAGGCCAGGCCAGTTCATTATTTCCCTTCGATGGCCTGAAGATTGATTCCTCCCGTTGGATGGGATTATCTCCAAATTCCAGCGGCAAAGCAGCGGAGAATTATGTCTGCAAGGATGGCTCCAGCTTTTGATCAGGTAGACGCTCTGGAGTGGGGATGCCTGGGAATGAATCCAGGTCCGCCGTTGTCTGGCAGTGTGGCTTTCGGCTAGTTAATGAAGCTTCCTGGGACGGCTAGTGGATCGTGCATAAATCATCCCCTACACTGTAGGCTCCTCGTGAGGTTCAAGGAACCGGATGCACCCAGGTGCTAAGAGGTGGTCTCAGCGGAGGCAATTGCTCAGCTCCGTTGGTTGAAATTGCATGTCTTGCAAAAGAAGAAATTGGCATTCGATCGCAGGCCTTTGTGAAGTGGGGTATTTGAGCGCCTCAGCTCCCTGAGCGGGGAAGTTAAGGAAGACTACCGCCTCCCTTTCGCATGTATTTATCCTTCCTCCGTCACTCACAAATGTGAAGCGCCTCCAAAATGGGCCCAGTAAGCGTGTATGTCTTGGTCCTTGAAAACCTGTCAAAATCCAGTCCTCTGCCTGGGCCCCTCTCCATTGCTTTCCTACTAAGATTGTACCACTTTGGAGCCCAGCAGTCCTCTAAGTGGGGTTCAGCATAACCAGGGCACTGTGTTTTCTTTTTCACTCTGTTGATATTTGCCTGATGGTGGAAAAATGTTGTGGTGCTTTAGCACAAAATTCAAGGCAATGACACCAAACCATACTCGGGGTCATTGTCTTACCCGCTAGTGCAGAGTGGCAATGTCCGACGGTAGATGGTATGGGAAGTACATGTAAGGTGTTTTTGCTGCATATTTTAGTATGGTGGGGGTCTCGGGAAAAAAATCACACATCCTGCTATTTGAACTACGAACCAAACTAGCAGCTTTTTCTCTGTTTAAGGGGCGTGGGGGAGAAAACTAACAGACACCCAAGTTTGCATAACCGCAGTTTATTTGGTGGATGTTTTCTCAAAAATAAAGTGAGCTCATCACATCAAGGAAAACAACTTAGTAGTATGTGTTGCCAATGATATAAGTTTGAAGTTGAAGCAAAATTTAGAATTTTAGAAAACTTCCATCTGCCTTTGCAGTGAGCTTAACAATTCTCTGGAATTTAGACTGTTCTGATGAGACTGGAGGTGATATCAACAAATGTGGCTTTTGGTACTTTATAATAAAATGGTCAACATTTGGAAGATTGACATTAGTCTGATCAACAAAATGTTACAAAATCATGCATGAGTAAAAGATCTATTCAAAGTGAAAGAGGACCGATGGATTTTAATGTGATAAAACACAAAATTTCATTAATCTGAACTCATATTTCACATTGTTAAAAGTATAAGATGGTGCTAAATCCACAAGGCTTAAAAGTTGCTAGTGTACCAAAGACATCTGTCCTGTAAAGAGGCCTGAGAAGTTCTTGTTAAAGGCATACCAGAGAGAGAGAGAGAGAAATAGGGAGAAGGGGTGGGGAGTAGAGAAAGGGGGAACACTTGTTAAATTCATATGGTCTCTTTTTTTCTTTCTTTTGTGCTTTTAACTGCTAAATTTCCCTCCATATTTGATATGCTAGAATTTTGAGGAGTTTTTTGCTTTTATGTGCTATTCTGTGGGAGAAACAAAAAGATTGACAAACTGCAGAGAAAAAAGAGACAATGAGCGTGTGTGCAAGTGCTGGGGTTGCTGGAGGATTCTTACCTCGGGCAAATAACATCACGTCCCTGAGCAGTTTTTTGTGTGGGTTTTGTTTTGTTTTTTGTTTTAAGAGATTGAGTGTGGATGATTTATAAATCTCTCTTCCAGCTTCTGAAAAATCCCTTTGATTAAAGAGACAATTAATCTAGGAAGGAACCCCTGAGTGGACGGCCCTCTAAATATCTTTGGGGAAATTAGAAAATAAAAATTTAACATCTGCATTAAAACTCTGAACAATCTGGTAAATGTTTATGAGCTTGGACTTAATGAAGCCCTTATTTCACCAAATAATTTAACTTGGTGAGCTTTCCCTTTGAAAAGTTCCTTTTATAATACTTTCTGATTGAACCAATTGCTTGCTCTGGATCTTTTAAGAGCCCTGACCTTGAATGGTGGCTTTCTGTGTCTCCATATTTACATTTGTTCTGTGTTCTAGACATTTTTTCACATTCGACATCCATTCTTATGTCCATATGATCCAGGGTTGTGGATAGGGAGAGCACTGAAGTGTAGAGAGGTTAAGTGACTTGTTCAGGGTCTCAGCGTGGCCTAATGGCCTGCTGAGTCTTTAATCCCTGACTTTGCGGAGCTCGCGTTCTCACTGGGGAAACAAACACCGCACATGTGCCCCTGCTGACCGTATGGCAGAAAAAAGTGGAGCATAAAGAAGGGTCAACTGCCTTCTGTTCCCGGAACTGCCACTCGGTTGTTGAACATCACTCTACGTCACTGAAAGTGTGGGTTTGTCCCGTTCCCCCCTTCATCACATATAATAATAGTATCTCACAAGTTTAAATGTGCGCATTAAAGGAGTGGATAGACGAGGCGAACACAGGGCATGCATGGCACCTAATCGTTGGTAAATCGGGGGCCTTCCTGTCGTCAGTGGTAAGGGCGTCGGAGGCTGGAAAGAGCACTGTGTGCCGCTGTGTTCCAGCTTCATGACTGTCTCCAAAGCACCCATGGGGCATTGATCCGGGGAGACAAGAGGCAGTGTCGTAGGGACTAGGTCCAGGATGAGTCAAAAGGAAGCGGAAGATGCGTGTGGAGCATGAGCGGGGGCAGCGAGCCCGGTGCTTCAGGCCTGGCGGCTGCGCCGGCACGGCGCGGGCAGTGTGGTCCCGCGCGCCTCTGTTCGGCGCTTTCTCCGTGTTTGCCTACACGCTGTCTACACTCTTTCACCTGCACTGGTAGCTCGAGCCACCCATGTGCTTCTTCCAAGTTCATGCCTCCTCGCACGCCCTCTCCCGACCTGAGCACCGGTATGTATATCCAGTTGCCCTCCTGACAACCGTCTCCACTTGGAAATCTGGTGGAATCTTCAATTCAACCTACAAAAGGAGGACCCTTGTCTCCCCCTTGCCAACTTGCTTCATTATAATTCGGTAAAGGGCACCACCATTCACCCAGATGCTCAGTTCCTATGCCTAGAGCTTCATGTAGACCCTCCCCCTTTCTTCTTACATCCAGTCAATCACCTCGTTCTCGCAGGACAACCTACGAAATATACCCAGGAATTGTTTTCATCTCCTCTCCTCTGCGGCTGTTATCCGTTTTGGCCCCTATAATCTTTCCCAAGAAACAACAGCAACAGTGTCCGAGGCAGCCCTCTATCACGGTGCCCCACCCCTCGCTCCAGTAGAGAGTCTGCTCTCCAATCAGTGCATTTGAAACACTAACCCCATCACGCCATTCCTATCCTTTCAGTGCCAGTGCTGTGCAATGAATTCAGACGAAAGCTCAGGTTCAGCAACGCCCCCTTCCACACGCTGTGTATGATTGAGCGCTCCCCCCTCCAGGGCGCTCACAATCTGACACCGGCCCTCGCTTACCGCTCTCCAGCCTGGCTGCCTGCTTTCTCTCCTGAGGAACCAGCCAAGCTTCATCCCGCCTCTGGGTCTGTGTATTTGCTGTCCCCTCTGTCTGAAATGCTCTTCTCACAAACCTTTCCAGGGATGTCTCCTAATCAGCGAAGTCACATCATAAATGTCATGCTTCAGAGAGGGTTTTTCTCACCTCACCATCTAGAGCACCCCATTCCCTCCGCTAGTCATTTTCTAGGCTCTTAATCGGCTGTATTATCACATCTTTCTCTGTGTGTCACATTGTGAGAAGCTGGGAGGGTCTGTGACTCACCGCTGTGGCCCCTCTTTCTTTCTTACCCGGCGTGGATCTCATTAGTCCCACTCCTCCCCGGAATCTCCTAGCCTGGATCTGAGCTTCATCATCTTCTCTTTGTGCATCTCCAGGAGGGCAGGCGCTGTTGTGTGAAAATCGCGCACTCTTGCTGCTGGAACTCCTCGGGTACTTTTCCTCTTTATTCAGTAGTTCTACATGTGTGCTTGTTGAAGACACCTTGGTTCACTAAGCCACCTTTCTAGCAGGTAACATTTATTAAGTCCTTACTGTCTAGTGGGCACTTTATGTGTGTTATCTCATTTAATCCCCCCATCCACCCTGAGACCTGGGTACTAGGACTTTCCTCATTTTATAGCTGTGACCAAAGCCACACAGCTAGTGAAGTAACAGAGGTAGGATTCAAACCCACATCTAATTCTAAAGCCTATTTTAACATCAGGTTTAATATTCTTATAAAGTTGAATTATTCTGCAAGCAAACCACAAATCTATTATTCCTTCAAATGAATGTTCCCATCTCTATTGCCTAAATAAATAATCATATTAGTAGATGCAACACAAAAGATTGTTTTCACAGGGAGGGGAAAGGGACCTATGTCTTTTAAAGGTTTTTGGTTTTTTTAATATAGCTTTATTGATTTCAGAGAGAGGAAGGGAGAGGGAGAGAGAGAGAGAAACATCAGTGATGAGAAAGTCATTGATCGGCTGCTTCCTGCAAGCCCCCTACTAGGGATCAAGCCTGCAACCCAGGCATGTGCCCTGACCGGGAATCAAACCTCAATCTACTGGATCCTAGGTGGATGCTCAACCACTGAGCCATGCCAGCTGGGCAAGACCTATGTCTTTTACATCCTCTTGTTGTTTTTTTCCCTTGAGCTGCCTGGTGCTAAATGGTTTTTCAGCAGCAATTCAACCACCCACAGAGAGACCTCAGTTTACAAATTCTCTTAGCACACATCAGTGTTGTTACTCTCCCTGCTTTGGGAGGTTTGGTTTAGCTCATGCTTAAAATAATGGATGGATACAATTTGTAAGCACAACACAAGTGACTAAATTTGAAAAGGAAATGTGTTTATATCCATATTTTCCTTTCAGTCCGTTTCTGCAGAGATAAAAAATATCTGGCACCTGAAGCTGCAGTTGTAGTGGAGAGAAATCTTTTCAAGCACATAGAATCACAGCATGTTATAGCTGGAAGGGACACTATCTGGGAGCTGGTGACAGAGAGTGCAGGTCTCATTCCATCTCTGATCACGTAGCAAGAGAGTGGCGGTGCGGTGGGCTGTGAGTCACAGTTGATTCAGTGAGGGGGGTGGCTTTCTTTCTAAGCCCAATTTCCCTTCGTTTGTAAAGTGTGGGCAGACATCGTGCTTACCCCGGAGGGCGGTTGTTACATGCTTCACACGTAAGTTGTGTATCATTGTGCCTGACCCACACGTGCTCAAGAAACACCAGCTGTCCTCTTCTTCTTTGCTCCTGTCTTCTGTGTTATCATTAAGTCGTCAATGACAGGTTTTTTTTTTCTTTTAATCCTCACACAAGGATATTTTTTTTCCATTGCTTTTAAGCAACAGTGGAAGGGAGAGAGAGAAACACCGATGTGAGACACAATGATTGGCTGCCTCCCACAGGGGCTCCGACCCAGGCTGGGATCAAGACTGCAACCAAGGTGCATGCCCTTGGCCAGAATCGAACCCGGGACCCTTCAGTTCACAGGCCGATGCTCTAACCACTGCGCAAAACTGGCTAGGGCCAGATTTCTTTTTAAAGCCTCCTCGGTTTGTGTACTGTTATCCCTTCTCAATGCTAGAGATTTAGAATTTTTATCAGGGTAATACATGATTATTTCGTGTTTTCTAGGTCCCAATAGATGTCATTTTTCCCTTAATTTTTAAACAAAACATAGTGTTACCCAACCTAAGTTTGTTTGCCCTACGCTTTGAAAGGCCAGAACCCAAAACATCAGGGCTTGGAGTAAGGAAAGGTTTCTTGATCGAGAAGGTGCCAATGGAAAAGACAAGACGGGAGACCTAATGGTGCCTCAAGCCCATCTTGCTCGCTGGACTAGGTTTGGCATTTTTAAGGGATTGGGGGGGGCAGGCATGCAGAAGCGCTGGAGGGGCGAGTTTTAATTGGAGGACCTTAGAGTTTGGCCATTTATGGTAAAGGGGCATTAACACCGAATCTTCCTGCCAGCAGACCCTTGGCTTCTGAAAGGGTTCCTGTGTTCAGTTCCAGTCCTGTCCTTGTCCTTTGGTTCCGTCGGGGGGGGGGGGGGACTTTGGTTCTGGGAGCAGCTGGAGGTTGATGTTTTCTCCTCTGTACATGGTTCGGCTGCATGATTTGTAGTTGTGGTCTCTCATCTCTGAAAAACCACTCAGTATCTCCTTAAACAGGATGGGACCATTTCGAGCTGGCTCTGTGGGTACATCAGTTCTGGTTAGCTTCATGAATCCAGATCATGCTTTTCCCTCATCATGTCCACAAGGACCATGGAGTGGTTACTAGAGGTCAACCACTGCCCTTGATGTTTATGTCCATATAATGACTTGTCTCACTCAGGAAAACTAAGGTCAGCATTATCTCTGCTTTTCCAGTGAATAAATTAACTGAGAGAGGTAATGTAACTGTTCATTACATGGCTTGTAAGAGACAGAGGCAGGATTTAAAATCTGGCCCATTTGAACCCAAGCACAATATCTTACCCACTGTGCTATAATGCCAATAGGGACCGACAATCCTTAACCTCTGTCATTTATAATTGTCGTGGAGTTGGTTACTTCCATGGTTACAGATTTCAAACCCTTCCATGATTAAGGGTTAAGCTTAAGAGCCAATGGAGAAGACCCAAACCTATCATGGCTACTGTGCTGTCACGTTCACTCGGAGGTGTCCATTAGGACTATAGAAAAGCCTATAAGTACCTGAGTTTTAATTCCTTGTCAGACCCATGGATCATTTGTTCCTGGATTCTTTCTCTTGGATAGAGATATTCTTGGACAGCATCTGTTTTCCTGGATGTGAATCTCAAATGTTCCAAACACCCTCCAAGTTGTAGAAGTCTCAAGTTCTTATAATTAATTCCAATGAGTAGGAATTCTCTTATCTATGAAGGAAGGCCATGCTTTTTCAGTGTGAATGTATCTAGTTCTACTCCATGAGGTTAATCATCCCTTTGGGCAACTCTAGTTACAAAAATACTATAGTATTTGTTAGCAATCCATTACATCTGTGTCATCCATAAACTTACTTCACATGACTTTTACTTTTTTCCTTTTACATCTTCCAACATGTTATCTACCTACAACGAGTGCATCGCCTTTGCCTATTGAAAATTTACCCATCATTCTGTTTTCATTTCAAAAGTCATCTCAAGCACAAAGTCTTCCTTGATCCTTTCATTTAATCCTGTGTCTACACCCCTCCCCTGCCAAAAACAGACAGAATAACTGGAAGCGATTGTACCTGCCCCTGAACTACCACAACATCTTAGCTGAGAGTTAACCCTGTGTACCTTGTATGATAAATTTCTCTGTGCCAGTCTCCATTCGCTAGAGTCTGAGCTTTAGCAAATTAGAGATTATTGCATAAGTAGGATGCTTTGAGTTTGCAAGAAACAGAATATCCAACTAAAATTGACTTTCACAGTAAAGTATCATCTTATTTAACTAAGCTCTGAGTTAACAGAGAGTTCCAGAATTGCTTAATTCAACTGCTTAACAATTCTGGGTCTGCAGGGTTTTTTTTCCTGTAAGTCTCTTGGTTTTTCTCCCATGGACTCAAGATGACTACTTCAGCTGTGAACAGCAGCTCCCCAGAGGTCAACATCTGAGAAGGGAAGAAGGAAACAGATCTGTTGCCTCTATATACCTGGAGTTTGTTTGTTTGTTTGTTTTAATCTGAGAAGAAATATTTCTTTTCCAAAAGTTCTTTATTAGAATTCTTCTGTGTGTCATTAACCAGAACTGGTTCTCATGCCTTCCCTAAACCAATGACTGGCAAAGGGGAATGGGATTATAACAGTGGGTTAGATTGGTAAAAGTTTACATCAATCAAAATGTAAATATGGGGCTGGGGGAAGGGCCCATCTTTGCTGAGCAGATTGCCATCTGCCTGGCTGCTGAATAAAATGAGAGTTCTGCTAGCAATCAGGGAGGAAATCGCTCTGTTATAGAGTCAAGAATATTTGAATATATTGAATCTATATTCAGTAGATGAAATAATATTTGCCACAGCTTTGACCTAGCTATCTCCCTATTTCTCACAATGGCTGGAAAGATCTCAACAAATGCTTATTGGACACAATGAATTCATTGATTTAATTTATACAACAAATACATATTAAATATCTACTATATGATGGACACTGTTGTAAAGGTTAGCTATGCAATGGTGAGTAAAATCAGATGGGATCCCTACCATTAGTATGAAAATAGTAGCTAGGTTTACTATGTGGGAAGTAGAATGCTAAAAACTTTACATGAATTCTTTTTTTTTTTTTTTTTCTTAAATATATCTTTACTTATTTCAGAGAGAGGAGGAGAGAGAGGGAGAGAGAGAGAGAAACATCAATAATGAGAGAGTCATTGATCGGCTGCCTCCTGCACGCTCCCAACTGGGGATCAAGCCCGCAACCAGGGCATGTCCCCTGACCAGGAGTCAAACCACTATCTCCTGGATCCTAGGTCGATGCTCAACTGCTGAGCCACATCGGCTGGGCTACATGAATTCTTTTAATTAATCCTCAACCCTATTTGATAGGTTCTATTACAATCACGATTATTTCTGATGAGAAAACTGTTGCCCAACAAAGTTAGGAACATGAACAAAGGTGATAAAGATATGATTCAAGCCTTTTGTTCGAATCCTTTTAAGCAATGTGTGTGTACATGTATGTGATGCACAGAATTAACTTGCTTGTTGGAATAATGAATTCTCTTAACTTTTCTATTCTGAGCTGAAGGGCAATCTTTTATTATGTGATCTCAGCCTTTCTTAAACTCCCTGAAGGCCTCTTTTTCCTTATGTTCAGGGTATGGGGGACAAGTCTGTTTCCCTGCATTATGTTTTACATGATGATTCTCTCCTGTTTTCCTGTGACTTTACTACCTGAAGAGTAAGCTCTGACTTTTGAGGAACCCACTTATAAACCGGGACAGTATAGCATAGTGGTCATTGTAACTCCTAGTTTTGAACTACCTTATGTTTCCTACAACAAACAATGCTGGCAAAGAAATCACATGGCTTAATAAGCCAGATCTTGACAGCAGACATATTTTGTTTTCCCTGTATGATACCTTAAGAAATTAAGTTACCAATGCTTAAAAATGAAGATCTTTGATATAAAATACAAATGTTCAACTAGTATTGAAAAACCAGGGAGACAGGCAGCCCTAGGCGTGCATGCTGGCAGGAGCACATGCCCACAGGGCAACAGTTGGCAGGAGCTGAGTGGCCGCTGCCCCTCTTGGATGGGACCTGAGCTCTCCATTTGCCATGATAACAAACACTCTTAAAGCTGAGTGCTTCACTCATTTTAGGTGGCTGCTGGATTAGCCAGCATCTGCTACAGCAAATAACTCCAAAATTTTAGCAATAACATCAAAACCTTAGTGCAACAGCAAACATTTATTTCTTGTTCCCATCATGTGAGACTCAGGGCCCAGCTGGCGCCCTGCCAAGCAGCCCGACTTCATAGATGAGCAGCCTGGGCAGCCCCTTAAGGCCCTGCGCTAAGAAGGATCTCAGATATGGTTTAATGTTCTGTTCTCATTGTCTTAAATTTTTTAATTTTTTGAACACAGGGCCCTAGATTTTTATTTTTCAACAGGTGCCATACATAGCCAATTCTGCTGCCGGGCTCTACGTGTCGTCTCATGTAGGGCTCAGGATAAAGGAACAGCCACTGCTGGGCATGCCGTTCTCAGGGCAGAGGGCAGGTTGTGGAGCAACACTGACACCACAGGATGCCTCTTACGGCCCCCAACAGGGACTGGCACATGGCCACTTGCCAGGAGTTAGGCAAGCCACTAGCCACGCCCGAAGCCACAGATGTGAGGGGGAGTATGTTTCACCCCAAGAACACACTTCCTGTCCCAGGCTGATCCTGTCTGGAGCGCATTGCTCTTGAGACAGTGACAATTCCATTCCTACCTATCGGATATCCTGTCTAGAGCCGATGTTCAGGGCTGAGTTGGATAGAGTGCCCAGTTGCAATGTCATGGGATCGGTAAGATAATATCAAACGGCCGATGATCAGTTTACCCAAAGTTAATAGCTTAGTTTTTACAAGGTGTGATACCAAGCGCACTGGCTCTATCTTTTTCTTACATATGTTTCTTTGTTCAAGTTAAAGACCAATTTGTGTCTTACTCAAAATGTACCTTGAGTCATTGTACTGTGTTTAAGTATTAATTTGTCTGCATCCTGGATGTAGCTTTCTTCTTTCCCCTCTTGTTTTTTTTTTTTTAAGCAAAGATGATGAAATTAAATAAATCAATAGATTACTTAGCTTTAATATTAAGATTTTTTTGTGGGATATTACTGCTCCCTGATACATTGCGTGTTAAATTCTCAAGTGACTTAGAGAAGGCTCAGGCATGACATATAACCCATTTGCAATGTCAGAACCTAATTTCAGGCTTCATTATTATGACAGAGGTGAGGACTGTGGCTTTATGAATCTTTATGAAAAGAACATACAGAGAATTTTTGAATGCTGTGCCTGCTATGTAGGAATTACTATGTAGGAATTTTGTTTGTTATGGAGAACTCTATGATTCACATGTAAGACACGTGTCTAAATCTGAAATGAGACTGTGGATTTCTTAGTCACTAAGCTCAGACTTGAGGACCATGGTTCAGGCCATGCATGTGAAGTGTCCCTGCTCTGATCACAGAGAAGAAGGGGCACCAATGGGACTGGGACCTATGAGGAAAGTGGCCCAGTAACAAGAGGATTGTTAGATCAAAAATCAAGTCAAGAATTTGTACTGAACTATAATTACAATGTCAATATTCAGTTCCTGAAATCTTGCCTGCAGGCAAACTTTGTCTTCAAATCTTAAAGAAGTAGGTATGAAAACCCTGACCACCTTTGTTGCTATCAGAGCATTGTTTTCAAAGGATCCATACATTTACCCTCTCATGTGCTCACTACTATAACCAGGTCCCCTAGGCAGTCCCAGTATTACTATTATTTTTATTTTACATATAGGGAAATGAAAACCTAGGGGTCACATAGCAGGCAGGGGGCAAATAAGAAGAGAAAGAGAGATTTCCTGAATTCTAGCCATTGCTTTGGTTCTGCTGGGGTCGAAGTTATTCCTGGTAGAAACTAGAAAATTCCCTCCATGACTGATCTTTCCACAGTCAGCTCAGCTAAGGCTGCAGATTTCAGATTTAGAGAGACCTGGGTTTGATTCCTAACTCGCCCACTTTACTAGCTGGGAGACCTTGGATAAGTTATACAAACTACTTCAATTTCCTCAATCACGTGGGTAATTAATGCATGGTTTGGGGAGTTGTTATTGAGATTACATGAAATGTAGCATGAAAATTAGCATGGTCCCTAGAACATACTATTTGTGGAGATTATGGAATAACCTTCCTATGCAATTTTGAACAGTTTGAGAGAAAAAAAGAAAAAGAAAAACTAGAGACCAAAATATTACTTTATTTACTGATAGAGGCCAGGATGGAGAAGGTGGCCTTAGGTCTGATTACCTAATGGACTTGCTAATAAGCAAGCTCAGAATTGGTCCCTGGTCATGGCAGTGCTTGTCCAAGGCAGGCCCCTTTCCAGAGGAGCCTTCTGTATGGCTCCAGTCATAAGACACTAATATCAAGAGTAGAGAAACATTCACGTAATTTCTCAATCAATCTTATCTATCATTGTTACTGGAGATCAAGTAGGAGATTTAAAAGTCTACCAAAACATTCATGACTAAAATGTCTCCAAAGTTATGCAAAGCCCCAAATCTTCCCTTGGGTTAGCATGATGAGGTTGCCTTTTAGATGAAGTTAAAAATAATCTTGCTAACGTGACCAAGCTAATTTGTATCCATGACATACTTCTATCAAATTAGAAGCAAAAGCTATGCCTTATGTGTCTTTATATTACCCACAGTAACTTGCAGAGACTTCACCAATAATTGTTATACTGATTGCTCATAGAGCTATGGATTTTACAGCTTGCAAAGCACTTTTGTGTTGATGATCTCATTTGGTCTTTTCACCACTCCAGAGATGAGGGAGGGAGGAAAGGAAGAGGTTATTCACCTTATTTCACATCTGAGGATACTGAAGCCCAGAGCAGTTGTGTGACTTGTCCAGCTAATGAAGCAGGATGCCAAAACTTGATTCTGGCACTGGAATGTAGGTCACTGACTCTTAATGCAGTGTTCCCTCCATTAATAATTTTTACAGTTTTATCTGAATGGAATTGATTTTCCTGGAACTGGTTGACCTAATATATATCATCTTAGGAGTCCGAGCAATGTTCAAAGACAAGGTAAATGCCTTAGATTTGGAGGATTTGGAGGCTGGCTTCTCTTAGTGTTTCTGCCAATTCCTCTGCCATTTATCATGGGACATGGGTTGTCATGACAATGGGAACAAGGGGGCTGGGCCGGAAGAGACTTACAAAAGTGTCTGATGAGATTGTACCAGATGTGGAGGTAAATATGACTGCTGTAAAAAAGGAAGGCATAAAGTCAGTAATGTCTCTTACGGGCTGAATACCTGAATGACCTCCCAGAGATCCAGGAGCCATTAAGAGAAAGGTGACTGATCAATAAGACTTAATTAAGTCACTTTTTGCCCAGAGAATCATTAGTTAGAACCATATTCCTGTGTCACCAACCGAATCATACCCTATAATATAATGGAAAAGAAAACTATGGCAGGCAGAATAATTCTCCCTCTGGTATGTCCACATTCTAGTCCATGGAGCATGATGTTACCTCCCATGGCAAAAGGTACTTTGAAGATGTGGTTAAGTTAAGGATCTTGAAATGGGCAGATCATTTTGGATTGCCTACATGGGTCCAATGTAACAACAATTGTGTAAGTGAAAGGAGGCAGGAGAGTCATAGAAGAATATGTTACAATAAAGTGATATAATTGCTGGCTGGGGGCCATGAGCCAAGGAATGTAGGCTGCCTCTAGAAGCTGGAAAAGGCAAGAAAATACATAATTTGCTAAAATCAACAAAGGAATTCAGCACTGCCATCACCTTGATGTTTTAGCTTTGAGACCCACACCTGACTTCTTAGATCTGTAAGAAACTAAATTTGTATTGTTTAACGTCACTAAGTGCTCAGTAATTTTTTTTAGCAACAATAGGAAACTAATATAGACAGAGTGAGGTTTAAATTTTGGTTTCTGCATTAGTTGTCTCATATTTCGGTAAAGTTACCTAAGTCCCAATAACTGTTCCAATTAACTAAGGGGGATGATAATAGTACTATTTTCTCTAGTTGATTGTTTTGAGGATTAAATGAGATAATAAATGAAAGATACTTGTACCCTGTGTTAAAATTCCAGTAAATAATCTTTTGTTTTTTCTTTACCATTTTCCATCATCTTCAAAACCATAGAAATTAAATTTTAAATCTAAAAATTGTACCAGATATACACCACAGTGCACTTCAGAATAAAAATGTTATGCTTAGCACGTTGAATTTTTTCTATACATAAAAGGTCAATAATTGGATCCTGTTCACCTTGGGAATGGGAAGTGGGTTTTGGATAATATTCCAAGTTACCTAAGAAAATGCAAAGAGGGGTTCAGAAAAATGACCAGCACTAACCATAGCCTGGAGCGAGATGGTTCAACTTTTGCAACAGAGACTAGATTTTTGAGGCAACCAACTAATTTATATAAACCTGCTATTGGAAAAAAAAGTCAAAAGACCTTTACTGGAAGCAGTGCCTTCTTCACCCCTTCAACTAGTGGCCAATTCCTGCTCATCCTTCGGCCTCACTCAGCTCATTCGGCCGCCTCAGGAAAGCGATTCCTCCCCTTCTCACTCTCCTGCCCCAGTCTGGGCTCTGTCACCTGCTCTCACATTCTCCCAATGCCCTGGAATTAGTCACAGCATTGCTTTGACACTTATGCTCACCTGCCTTGCTGCCTGTCTTTAAATTCCATGCAAAAAAGGGGTTGTGCCTTTCTCTTTTTTTAATTGATTGATTTGAGAGCGAGAGAGGAAGGGAGTGAGGGAGGGGATAGAGAGAGAGAGAGATTAATTTGCTGTTCCACTTACTGATGCATTCATTGCTTGATTCTTGTATGTGCCCTGACCGGGAATCGAACCAGCAACCTTGGCAAATCAGGATGATGTTCTAACCCACTGAGCTCGCCTCTATTTTTTAATCTGTAAACTAAAATGCCTTTTCTCCCAATCTCCAAGGAATACAGTGAGGTTCAGGGCAGGCAAAGCAGATCCCAGCATGCACGGTGGATTATGTAAGCAACACACCTTGACCTCAGACCCACACTGTGGCCACGTTTCATCTCTGTACACTTATTGGGTGCCTCCTACATCGAGCACTGCATTGACCCTGAGTTTACAGTGTAAACAGAATAGACAGTCCTTGTTCTCATGAAGTAGAAAGGTCTAGTGGCTAGTTCAACAATAGCTCAGCAAAATGAACCTTCTTTTCCTGGGTAAACAAATCTTTTCTCTATCCAAAAGAAAATGTTTCCGAAGAATATGTGCTACCTTGTGTAAGGGATAAAGAAGTGAAGGACAGCATTTTTACCCTACATAAGTCCAAGTCCAACACTGAGTGAATGCGTCTGCAAATAGTTCAGAGGTAAGGCGGCCTGGGGTCCCGTCTCTCCCGCTCATTCCGCCCGTGTGTGGGAGCAGGAGGGAGTGAGAAGAGAGCGGAACACCCCTTTCTGGAAGGAGGTGGAATCTGAGCTGAGTAGGGCCCTCTAAGTAATTTAATTATCTTTATAAATTGAGCATTTGCATATGCAGAGTGGCTGATATTCTAGGTAGTTGCTTGTATGGAGGTTGTAAAGGAGAACAGATTACTAAGAAAACAGAAAAGCCTGGTGTGACATGAGGTAGAGTGTTTTAAGTAGACAGCAGAGGAAGGGTAGCGGGAAATAAAACTGTAAAGTATGTGGGGCCCGTGTTTTAGAGCTTCTTCAAGTACCTGCTGAGCTGAAGCCTTGGTTCTGTGATTGAACCATCCCAGATTTTTGAACAGGGTCTTGCCACGGCACAAAGAGGAACAGAGAACAGAGGGTGATGATGGTTTGTTGCTTTCTACCCATCAGCGCCTCAAGTTACGGTCCTCTCAACATCTTCCTGCGTGGTTAGAGAATAAGAAAGTGCCACTGGGTTCCTTTTATTTTTTTAACTTGTTTTTATTTATTTCAAAGAGAGGACGGAAGAAGGAGAGATAGAATCATCAATGATGGGAGTCGTTGATCGGCTGCCTCCTGCACGCCCCTGACTGGGGATCGAGCCCGCAACCCGGGCCTGTGCCCTGACCGGGAATCCAACTGTCACCTCCTGGTTCGTAGGTCGATGCTCAACCGCTGAGCCACGCTGGCCAGGCGGGTTCCATTTTTTTAATCATACTTTGGGGTTTGTATCTCTGGGCAAGCATGTTTTTTAGCTGGTAGAGTGTTATTTTTGCTGAAGGCAACGTTATAGTTGCAATATTTCAATTAATATTATCTTCCTTTCTTCCTTCTTTCCTTCCTCCCTGCTGGCATGATTGACATAGAATAAAATACACATATTTAAAGTGTACAGTTGAGTTTTGATATATGTACCGGCAAAACCTTCATCTAATCAAGATAATTAACATGCCCCTTTCTCATTTCTCCCTCCCTTCCCTCCCTTTCCCTGACACCGGAGCACTGCTGAACTGCCCTCTGTCACTAAAGGGTAGTTTGCGTTTCTAGAATCTTACAGAAATGGAGTCAGACAGTATGTTTTTTGCCTGGTTTCTTCTACTTAACATCTTGAGGATCATTTATTTTGTTGTGTGTATTAATAGTTTCTACATTTTTATTGTTCAGTGGTACTCCGTGATACAGATAGACTACAATTTGTTTATCCATTTACCTTTTGGTGGTTATTTGGGTTGTTTCCAGTTTGGGGCTATTACAAACGAGCTGCTGTGAACATTTTTGTATAAGACTTAGTGTGGTTATGGGCTTTCTTCTCTCTTGGCCTTTTCATTTCTCTGCCTTCACTCATTTTCTCTGTAGAGTTAGACTAATCTAAGAGGCAGCACCAGGTAGTAGATAAATACCAAAAGGACACACAGGGTATTTAATTCTATGTTTCATAAACTTTCTTTTCTGAGCAATTGAGTAACAGGAAAAGACCGTCAGGAGCTTGTTTGGAGGTTGTAGTAATTCTAAATAATGAAACACAAAGTAATGTTATATAAAGGCTGCGATCCACGAACCTAAAATGTGAAAATGAGAAAGAACTTGCTACATGTTTAAACTACTTAAAAGTGAATTGGGATTTTATTAAAGCTAATAAGCTTCAAGTTAGGAATGACATGCAACAGGGACCTGGGCAAACACTCATTGGGATATTTATCTTTAGTTCATTTCAGCCCATAATATATATTGAACGTGTACTGTGGGCCAGGCACTAGGGCTATGATGACAGATAAATCATAACAAGCTCACAGCCTAGCAGGGGAGACGGCAAGGACGAGTGAGCAGGCAATCGCAGTCCCGCGTAATAAGCATTTGCAATCAGTGTGCGCAGAGGGTCAAGGGAGCATGTTCTCAGGGACATCTGGCCCATGAAGGGAAGAGGTGCAATCAGTGCAGGCTCCCAGGAGGAGGCACGACCATTCCACATGAGGGAAAGCTAGGCAAGAGAAGGGTGGAGGCCGTTGGAGAGATCGATGGCACAGGTGATGAGAGCAGCATGTACAAAGGTCTGGAGTTCCAGGAGAGCATGAAATGATGGGAAAGGGCAGATTGTGAGTGTTGGGAGCATGACATTAGATGGGGCGCATGTCAGGGGTCAAATATGAAGAACTTGGTATCATGCTAAGGAGGGTGGCAGTGA
The DNA here is from genome assembly GCF_054644295.1 of Miniopterus natalensis. NCBI lineage: Eukaryota > Metazoa > Chordata > Mammalia > Chiroptera > Miniopteridae > Miniopterus > Miniopterus natalensis. The sequence goes on along the minus strand of NC_142084.1, from coordinate 81,845,644 downwards.
GATCCGTAGAAAGGCTGTATGGGGATCCAGCCTCAGGTTGTTTTTAGGTCATAAATCCACTAGGGCAGTGAACATACCTGGGTGGGAGAGGCCTGAGCAGGAAGGCAGGAGGGAGACTGAACTGAGGTAAGGTAGGATAGAGAAAAGTGACAGCTTTGAGAGGTCTAACATTATAAAGGTGCCTGATGACCTCACCCCAAACCTTTCACCAAGAGATTCAGTGAATCCATAAAAGTTGGCTGCAGAAAATGTCCAAATAACAAATGAAGAGTCCACCCCACACTAGTCCAGAGGGACCATAACCACAGAGGCATTTGCAGGCTGCGATAACCAGACCTGGGCCTCTGGCTGAGAGCGTGTCCCTGCTGAAGCCCAGACCCCAGGACTCTTGGTGGCAGCCTCCCCTCTCGGGAAATGTTTGATGAATGCCAGTTCCCTGTTGCTCACTTTCCATTCTGCTCCCTTTAATGTAGACTACGTAGATTTTTATGGGCCCCTTTTTCATCCACATAATTCTTTTGTTGCCATGGAAATCAGCTTCAATTTTCTCCTGTTCTGGCGATTGTGTTTTTATAGTCCCCTGCTTTCAAAAAAATAAGCTGCCTTATATTTATTTCCCATAGATGCCAGAAGCTGACCTCACTCAAGACTCAGCCAACCTTTCCTCCAAGACTACACCGTAGTTATTTATTGTAGCTGATGTCATTTTGATTTCTGCCCGTGCAGTCGGTTTCCAATAAAATTTATTTTGGCTTTTACATACCTCTGCTATCCAGAGGCTAGAGCTCAGCAAGCCTCCTGCAAGATTAAATTCTAGGTGGGCTCGGGGCTAAGGACACTGAGATGGAGCTGCAAACTCTCTATTAAAAATGATGGAAACAAGTTTGGATCAAAGAAGGAAGCTGCAAGCAGGGAGTTCTAGTCCCAGCTCAGCTGCTAATTGGCTTTTCTGACCTTGGTCTTACCACTTCATCTAAATCTGCATTTCTTCCTCCCTAAAACCAGAAAGATAAACTAGATTAGAAAACATCTGTAAGTGAGGCTGTATATTAAAGGAAAAAAAAAAGCAACAACTTGGTTAAAGCAGGGAGGAAAGATGATTTTGATTTGAGAGATTTCTTGTCATTTTTTTTTTTTTTTGGATTCAAGAGAATTTCCTATATAAGCTTTGAAAGCCTGAGGTCATGAGAGTTGTTTTTCTTGTCCAATGCCTGGTTGTCGTGCTAACAGTTTCAAATAAGTTGCTATTAGCTTACTTCTCCTGGCACTTTCCAATTTGGTGTATTTTGAGTTATCTGTGTCCATGTGTGGTCACTGCATCCACCAATTAATTCTACCCCTGTCTTTTGAGTCTGGGCTCTCTGGCATATAAAAGTATCAGGTTGGCCAATTTCTCATGATTTAGATATTTTAATCAATAAAATATGGAGTTTCTAATACATGGAAATCTAAGATTCTATAGGGTGTGAATGCAAAAAGTGTAATTCGTTCAGTAAATATTTCTTGAATTTCAGAGGCACTAACCACATTAAGCACCGATAAGAAACCACAAATGGGAAAGGAGTCCATCCCCAAGAACCTGTGATCGCAGCTGTGCGGTGACTCTAATGTCTAATGTCTCAGGCACATACAAGTTCACACTTACCAGGGAGAAAATTAGACCAGCCCAGGTCACATCAAGCATCTCCGTGGTCAGATAAGCAGCAAAGTTTAGTCCCAATGTACAAACATGATTTTAGAGAAACCACTCTGTCTCTTTGTGTGTTAGCAAAGGGGACGTGAGGAGAGAGAATAGTTACTAGAGAATGGAGAATATTGTTGTGACATAGACAGGGCCTTAGCAACCTTTGAAGAAGAAGCAGGGGAGAAGCATTTCAGATTTTTTTGATTATTCTGAATGTAATAGATGCTCACGTTAACAAGTGCCAACATCAGAGGATGTAAAAATATAGAGAAGCTTCATAACGCTCCTCTCTTCTAATTTTTGTTGTTATCTATTAATTCCTTTGCTCATTCCACAAATGTTTAAAAACTACATAATATATGCAAGGCAGCATGTTGGGCACAACAAGCAGTTGGGATAAGACAGATACAGTCCCTGCCTTTATTTTTTTTTAAATATTTCTTTATTGATTTCATAGAGAGGTAGGGAGAGGGAGAGAGAAATAGAAACATCAGTGATGAGAGGGTCATTGATCGGCTGCCTCTTGCACAACCCCCTGGGGATCGAGCCCGCAACCCGGGCATGTGCCCTGACCAGGAATCGAACCGCGATCTCTTGGATCCTACGTCAATGCTCAACCGCTGAGCCATGCCTGGCCAGGCACAGTCCCTGCCTTTATAGAGCTTATAGTCTAAAGTAGTTTTAAAATATTTTTCTGTGCATCTTTCCAGAAATATTGTCTGCATTTATAAGAAGCATGTGTATATGGCTGTATCTTCAATTTACAGATTATTTTATTTCATATGCATTATATACAATGTCCTGAAACTGGCTTTTTAAAATTTTAAATATACATGATGGACATATTTTTATATTAGCATGTGTAAGCTCCTTCCCTCCTTTAAATATTTCATAGAATTGTGGCAGCATTTCTGATTTTTTATGCTTCACTCAAATGCATAGGGAACCGTAGTTTTTTTATAACTCACCTCAGTTTCCAATAAGTCCTTCCCCCGAGGCACTCGGTAGGTGGGATGGTGGGGTAGGGGCAAAGGAGATAAAACTGAAACACTGGCCAAGTCACTGTTGAGAAGTGCCTTTTTGATTTAAGACGGTTTATCTTAACAAAGCCTCGCACTAATGAATTCCATCTCGTTTGGGTGGACGGCTGGCCTTTGGGGGTGTCTCCCTGCCTTCCTCAGGAAGGCTTTTGGTGTATCCGAAAGAGGTCAAGACTCCATGATGACAGGGGAGGGGTCCTCGTGCCGTTTTCTGGATTCTCATGGGTCTCTGGCTACTCTGGTTCCTGTGCACTGGGATTCAAGAAGGGGCATCCAGCTGGGCCAGGACCCAGGCAGATTTCTTGCAGTCTTGGACCATCTCCACTCTAGCAGGTGCAGGAGATCCTAAATCTGAACACATTCTCTCCCCGTCAGCCCCTGAATTAGACTGCCTGTCCCCCCCACCTACCAAGCCTCTGCGGCAGGGTCTGTTCCACTCTTACAGAGACCCCCGGAAGGGACCGGACCCCATGGACAAGGCCAGCTGGCTCTCAGCTCAGCGGTGCTCTGCATTCCTACGAGTTACGTGGAAACATGTTCCTTCCTGTGCTGCCGTCAATTCTTGTTACTTGTAGAACTTTTATTCTATGAAGTTGCCATGAGCTCTGACTTAAGCAATGGAACCATAACTCCTAGGGGAAATACAGGGTTCAGTTCCTGCCTGAACCCTGGTCCCATTTTCATCAACTATGTTTCTGTCCACAGACATCTTGTTTAATGTATACTGTTAATTCATTAACATTGAGTTCATGGCCAACAGCGCTGTAACTCATGCCTGAACAAAGCTTATGTCATACGCCTATTTTCTCCATGGGACACATCACAGCCCCTTCTGCTCAGAAACAGCAGACAGCACCTCAGCACTGTGCTCTCGGGGGGCTATTTCAAACAGTGATTTTACAACTAACAGCACAAATACGCAGAAAACATGGCACTAAATAGATTGCACGAAAGGATATGTGTTTATAGTATGAGAACTGAAACAAGAAGGTAGAATGTCATCTTTTATTATGTCAGTTGGGAATATGCAAGCTGGGTGGTTCAAGCTTCTGCCAGTCTGTGCAAAGGCACTGTGCGTATGAGGTGAGCATTTGGAAGCTAGGTAGTTATGGAGGGAGATCAGGAGAGCTAAAGAGCCCCTCCACCCTACTCCTCCAGAGTCATTCCGTTTATTTTTTGTGTGGCCGCCCCGTTGCTCTGGTTCCACCAAAACAGAGAGCTGATCACAAGCCCCTTCTGCTTTCAAATTTCCCTACAGCTTTTCTAATATTGTTTTCTAGAGGAGAGATTTAGTTAGTTATTTCGTATTTGGCCAGTTATGTGTCGATGAATGTATAAGTTATTTATAGGTTATTTCTACATTTAAACTACTGAAAACAATTTTTGATTAGACATTCTTTCTTTTATATTGAGCATCTTTGTGAGAGGAGAGCCAGAGGAAAATCACTAGCACTGTAAACCACTGGAAGAAATATATGTGCACTTAAAATTTTGTAAATATTGGGAAATGGGCCTCTGAAGTGTTGTGCCAATTTATTTCATATTGAGATAAAAATACAGAGAGTACCAAAACTAATACAAAATTATATTGAATATAAACTATAATTGAAAAAAAATTATTTTTTTTAATACGGAAACTAAAAAGGTACTAATACGACCTATGGGTGGAACTACCATACATACATACTCTGGAATGGGGTATACCAGTTGTCTCACAATTTTGCTAATGGTGAATATTAAACATTTTTTAACTATTTTACCAATTAGATAGATGAAAAATGTTAGGCGATTTAAAAAAAAAAAAATATGTCTTTATTGATTTCAGAGAGAGGAAAGGAGAGGGAAAAAGAGAGAGAGAAACATCAATGATGAGAGTCATTGATCGGCTGCCTCCTGCGCGCCCCCTGCTGGGGATCGAGCCCACAATCCGGGCATGTGCCCTGACGGAGGGAATCAAACCTCCATCTCCTGGATCCTAGGTCGATGCTCAACCGCTGAGCCACACTGGCTGGGCCAGGCCGGGCCATTTTTTAAATCTGCTTTTCTTCAAATGCAATGAGGCTGAGCACCTTTTCATGTTATTTGCCTCTTTGAACAACATTTTCCTACTAACCCAGTTGTCTCATTGATTTCTAAGATACCTTTTTCTTTAACATTAAAACACTCCTTTTTCCCCTCATATTTAATTTAAGAAGTGAACTATATTATGGACGCGTGGGGAAGTGTCAACAACACGAGACAAGAACCATGGACATTCAAGAGCAACTTCAGCACAGAATCTGAACATGTAATATTGGTGCCCTTCTTTGTGGCCTGAATTTGTGTGCCCTGCCCTCTCCCTAGAGGAGTAGCCTTATAGCTCTACTAGTCTAACACAGCCTCACTCATGCCCATCCCAGGAAGGTCCTGCCATCTTCTACGTAGAAGCAGTTCAGAGGTCAGGAACCAGAGCAACACCAATCACACCCCACACTGCCACGGCCAGCTCCGTGGACACCGTTCAGACCACTGGGAGTGTGTTCACATTCTCACCATACCACTGCAGGTCAGGGTGGCTAATTTTATTATTGTCACCACAGTTCACAACTCTCAGTGAACTGAATAGAAATGGAATAGGCTGAGATGGGAGAGGTTATACTGGAGACAGGTATTATACTGGATTGCCTGGAGTTGGGAAATGGCTAATATAATACATAATATATAATGTATAATATATAATATACAATGTACAATATATAATATATAATATATATGGAAATATGAGTTGATTTGAATAGCAGCAGTTGGAAGGCATAAACGTAAACCAGGAAAGTGGTAGGTTGTGGACAGATTGTCCTTATTTGGGACTCTAAAGAGAAGCTGTCTGGGCTGGGACAGGGCAGCGAGTGGAAGTCGTTGCCTTGAGAAGCAGCTTACTGTGGTGCTTTAGATCCAGCCACTGGTGCAGTGGGTCCTGGAGATGCAGTTTATAAGCTCTGTCACTTTGGGTCATTTATTTAATCTCTGAAAGTTGGTTTCCTCATTTATAACATGGAGATAATAACAATACTAACATTATAAGATTATTGTGAGAACTCTAGGGAATATTGCACAGAAATGCCTAGTCTAGTTCTCAGAAGGTACTAAGCTCCCTGTAAGTATTTATGGTTATTGATAGTGATAATTACTAGCCTTTTCTTTTAGAAGGAAAGTAACACTTCTTTCTATATTGAGAATCTATATTTTAACATTTATTCTCTTACCACATGGCATTTAGATTTTTTTCAAATTTCTAAAATTGTACCGCTTGCTAACATAGCCTGAAGCCTCAAATATAATAAATGAACACAACTTAAAATATTTTTAAAATCCCAACAACAGTCCACCCCCAAATGTATAACAATACGAAGCATCTTATACAGAACAAGAGTAAAAATAGCCTTCCTGGCTAATCTGACATAGGTTGACTTTTGCATTAGTTGCTCAAGTATAGAAAAATAGCAAATTTAATCAACTGTGGCTATAGAAGTATAGAGACAGAAATAGTCTGTCTCCAAAATCCTGTGTTCTTTCTTCACCAAGAGGCAAACCAGCCCCTGTAATAGGGACTCCAATGTGACAATGAAAACATATAAATAAGGTGTAACTCTACCTTTTAAGAATTTATGGTGTGGTTAGGTACATCAGGTACTGTAGTTTGGTTAAAAGAACTCAGAATTTGAAGTTTTAAAAAGGTAAAGTTTAACCCAGAATCAACCCCTTATTAAACGGGGCCTTGCATATCCAACTCCCTCTGAGCATTTTCTCATCCGTAAAATTGAAATAAAAAATTACTCATAGAACAGTGGCGATAATTAAATGAGTACGTAGCATACTTTGCAGGCCCCATGTAAATACAATGTTTTAGAGGTTTCCATAAAGGGTGGAAGAGATGTTACCTGAGGTCAGAACTTGATCCTTGCCTGATCTTGCAACCCAACGATAGAATCCCATTTTCTCCCCTGGGCCTTAGCTTCTTCATCAGCACAAGATTGGACTGGATTAATGGTCCTTGTACTTGGAATGCATCGGAATCACTTGGCGAGTTAGTTAAAACACAGACTTCTAGGTTCAACTCAGAGAGTCTCTGACTCAGTAACCTGGAAATTTGCATATCTGACATGTTCTAACAACTTCCCAGGAGGTGCTAATGATGTTGGTCCAGGGGCCTCTCTTTGAGAATCACTGAATAGATCATTTGTTCCCAAATTTTTTAAGTCAGAAGAGAGTTCTTTCCCTCCCTCCCTCCCTCCCTCCCTCCCTCCCTCCCTCCCTCCCTCCCTCCCTCCCTCATCAAGAAATTTGAAGCCCCAATCCTGTCTTTGTCATTACAATTGCACTTTCAAATATACCTATAATGATTAAAAAAACAACACTAGGAATTTAGTGACTTTCAAATGATTTTTATTTTATTAATTTTCTTCCTTATGAAGCATGCTATGGGTGCCTCATAAGGAATGCTGACCTTGGGAAATGTCCTGCTACAAACATTGGATGCAATGCAAGCTTCGCTGGATCTAGTGGGAATGCATTCTGGCAACTGAAAGTCTTCATCTACAACAGAGTGAATTGCAGGTTTAAGTGGCTGTGTTCCCCCAGATGATGGATCTCCAAGAAATAATGAAGTTGACTAAATTGTTCAATCTACTTAGATAAGCAGATAACTGAGTCACGATTTATTTGTTCTTAGCAATGTGATCGACTGTCCATGACTTGGTCAGAGCCCGGTGCCTCAGCCAGCTGCTTTCCTTGCCTAAGGTGACTGGGTCAGCCAGAGTCCTAACGTTCACTGTTGCCTGTTGTCAAAGAACTAGCCTATGTTCTGTTCTTTGCACTGTCCTATCAGAAAGGTGGCGGAGTGCTTAAGTCCCAGAGAAGACCGTTTAGACAGATGTGTACAGGTTCAAGAGTTGTTGGTAGGAAGCCAGTGCCTAGCATTACATGCACACAACTTTAAACCTAAAAAGATTTGTCTCGGTTTCTTCTTAAAGGCATCTTTAAAGAAAGGTGTTTAAGGGTACAAACTTGTAACTAGTAGGTAAATCCAGGAGATTTAATGCCCAGTATAGTGATTAGAGACAGCAATATTATGTTATAAACAGCAGACTTGCTAGGAGACTAGATCTTAATTATTCCCACCACACAAACAGAATTACATGATGTGACTGAGGTGCTAGCTAATGCCACAGTGGCAATCATGTTGCGTTATATGGATGTATAAAATCAACATGTTGCGCACCTTTAGCTTACACAATGTTATATGTCAAATATAGTTTAATAAAAAGGAAAGAGAACCACTCTTACTGCACAAACTTTCCAAGAAACACAGTTCTCAGGGGTTGTTTGTCAAAGCAAAGAGCCTCATTTCCTAGACTCTCAGAGGGACAGGAAAGGTTCGGGGGAAATGCAGGGTAGGTCATAGAAGGGAGAAGGGAAATCTGCTTTCTACATGTCACCCGCATGTCTGGGAAAGGACATTCCTTCACTGGCCTCTGGGTTTTGGGAGCCCCAGAGGTCAAAGGGGAGGCTGAACACCTTTGCTGTTGTAACAGTGCTGAGTGGTCTCTGCACCCCTCCCTGAACTGAACACTCAGGACCTTTGGAGGACCTGTCATTGCTCCACTGGAGGAAGGGGCGAGAGACCAAGCTCACCACTTCTCATCCCTAATGCCGAAATCCAAAATCATCCTCCACGGGGTGCTCGAAGCTCAGGGAAGACTGAATGGGACTCAGGCTTCAGTCTCTAACGCGAGTCCTGGAAGAGTTGTTCTGCAGCGGGAGGTGGAGGGTTTTTATTCTGTCCCTATAAGCCAGAAGCGTGATTACAATGTTTATCTTTGAATGGGTGGAGCCGATTTTGCCCCTGGGAGCATCTGTTGCTACTTTTATAGCTATCATCATTGCTGTGCTGATTTAATGATCATTTCGGTATGTGCAGGGCTACGTCTGTCCCATGCCCTGTGCTAAGTGATTCAGATTCATTTTCTTCCTGATTCTTTCACTAATATAAGTAACACACAGTCTGAATCGACCTGCCTTGTCGCCGCTCTGTCCTTAGGGCCTGGAGGATAGTGCATCCTATTAACTTCGTTCAGCGAAATGAATGAATCGCCAGCAAGGCCTTCACGCGTGTTGTCCTCTCTGACACCCTTCATGCCATTCTTTCTGTTGCTCCCTTTCCGCCTTGAGAATGTCCCATCTTTTGAAAGCCATTCTCCGACTCCCTTTATAGACGCTAGACTTTCTCTGATGGAACATACTGCAAGTAGTCATCCTATATTTACACTTATTTAATGCTTCTCTCGCCTTGGACCTTAACCTGCGTTAGGGGAAGGATGGTGCTCTTATGATGTATCATTGCATCCCCACTAGTTGCCACTGTGTCTGCAACAGAGAAGGTGCCCATAAACATGGGTTAATATCAACATGAGGTAGGTGAGATTAGCCCCATTTTATTAATGATGAATTCGAGATGCAATTAAATGACTCAGGGTAACATAAAAATAGCAGGGCTCATTAAAAAGCTCATAGCATCGACCCAGCTATAACTTTATATTCATTCTCAGTTATGGCGAGGCGTCTACAAATTTCATCTCTTAGCCCCGTCCCAACCCTACCAGGTAGATTTTTATTATTCCAATTAAGTGAAGACCTTGAGGCACCCCCAGTGACTTGCCCAAGTTCATGAAGCTAGTGAGTGATGAAACCCGGATTATATTTGACCTCAGAGCCCATGTTATCTCTAGTATGCCATGCTGCCTGGCATGTTGCCCTGGTGTGAGCTCGTGCTCACGTATGTGTAGTGCACACACGTGTGCGCTTGTGTGCATTTAAATACAAAAGCTTAAATATTCTAGTCTGGCAAACTGGCCAACCCTCAGCTCAGCAAGTGTCCTCTCTCTCCATAAACCTAATCAGGGGAGTGGAATAACACAGATGAGTCTCTGCCAATATGTTTCAGTCCCAAGCGCTTTTGCTAGGCCATATGGCTTTTTAAGAGTCACTTGCAAATATCAGGTGAGACTTGAGAACAATAATTAAAAGTCATAGATCACAGGTTAATTAATCCCCAGCCTCACATAGCACCTGGCCACCAAAGCATTCAATTCCCATGAATGACCTTCAAATCACAAGCCAAATAAACAGGCATTAAACAGGCTTCCTCAGCTGGATAGTTAGCCTGACAACTGCAATACATGCAGAGCAGTTTACTGTACCACAGGCACTCTCATATCCACAGTCATTTTGTTTTCTTAATTTCCAAAGAGTTGTGTGAGCTTGCCTAGGTCGGTATTAACATCTTGTTTAGTTTGTTTCCATTTGGTGACATTTAATCACCCATCAGTAAATGCCACGGTCTCTGCTAAGTATTTTGTCTTTCCTATGCCATCTAGTCCTCACAGAAGCTCTAAGCTGGAGAAAATTGTCCTTCTTGTTTTACAGATGAAGAAGCTGAGGTTAGGAGGAGCTCAGTATCTTGCACAGCGTCGTCTGGTCCACGGTGGTCAGAGTCAGAGCCCTGCCACATCACTTATATCAGCATCATTGTTGTCTTCTATTATATTAGCAAGTGCTTTCTGTTTACAAGGACTCTCATGAACATTCTGCACAAATCACTCTAGTTCTGGTTCTCATGAGAATACAGTGAAATATGTAATCGCATTGTCCCCTTTTCACAGGAGAAGGGACTAGAGCTCAGAAAGTGACTAATCCTAGATCATACAGCTGGTGAGTGGCAGAGGCAGGACTTAAACTCGGATAGCAGGGTCTTCAGAGCTTAAACTCTTAACTTCCTACCCCACAGCATCCCTGGGCTGGCTCTGACTTCTGACCCTTCGTGTCTTGTTCATAGCGATGTATCATCATCCTGTCTCTAGCGTGTGCAAGGTTTGAGAATATTTTTTCCTTGCTAAAGTTTCCTAATATTCATGAAGAAGCAATAATTCCTAAATAGTAGGATTTTCCCCTTCCCATGCGATAGACTAGGTAGAAGAGACATATATTTAGGAAGTTTCTGGAGGGCATAACACTGTGTCTGACCACGGGGCCTCCAGTGATGGCTGGCTGGGAGTGATCATTAGCAAACACCCACGGACCTCCCCACGTGTCTTCCCAGGACTGAGCAGAGTTTCGGATGAGTGAGAGCAGTTGGTCCAGCAGAAGTAGTGCCATATGGTGATTAATCATGACCAGTTGTCAGAGTGATTGGAGACCTGAGACTTGGCTGAGGCTTTGCTGATGGCGGGGAAAGAAGGCACCCTTCCTACTTCAGGTTATTACGTGCTGGCAGGTGGGCACTCTGGGTTTGAATGTGCTAGTGACATCCTGGTGGAAAAGAGCATCAAACTGGGAGTCAGGGGACACCCGGTTTTAGTCTTAGCTTTTACTGTATCTACTTAAGGTCTTTAATTTTCTTTTCTGTAAAGTGAGGGAGGAAGGCCTTCTCAACTATTTTTACGTGAAAAAGTCCTCTGAGACATCTGATTCATTCACTCATATTCAACCACGATTGAGTAAGTACCAACCAGGTGCCTTCAGCTACACCCTGAGTTTGGAGATAGACCAAGGTGGATGTCGATGGACCTCTGTGCCATAAGTAGGCTTTTCAGTAAGCCCATCTCAAGTCTCCTTGAGTGTCTGCATGGTATTTTTTTTTTTTTTTTACTAAGCCTCTAACACAGGGCTTGGAAAGCTTTTTCTGCAAAGGGTCAGATGGTAAATATTTTAGGCACTGTGGGCTAGATGGTCATGGTCTTCACCTCAACTATTCCACTCTGCCGTTACAGGGCAAAAGCAGGTATCGGCAACACATAAATGAATGAGAGTGACTTTAAGTTTCTCTTCTCCCCTGTCTTAAGTGTTGTATGAATGTGCAATGCTAGTGTTTTTATTGAGTCGTCTTTGCTAACTACTGCTAACTCTCAACATCCAGCTGAAGACCTTCCTCCATGCAGAAGCCCCTGTTATCTCCATCACATTCCAGCACATCACTTTCCCAAACTCCTCCAGATCAAACAGCCTGTACCATGAAACTGGGAATGTAATTTTAACATTAGTAGTCATGTTTAGCATTTATTGAGTTCACTCTGCCTTGAAAGGTTTTTGGTTTTTTTCCCCCCCAGATCTTTGCATGGCAAGATATTCAGGCCTCAGCTCAGATATCACCTTCCCCAAGCAGACAGTCAAGCGCTTAACAACTGCACCTCTTAATTTTCTTCATAAATCTTCCTGATGGGACAATATTGAGCTTACCTGCTTTTATTTATTTGCTTTATTGGTGTACCTGGCACTGAGTAGGTTCTCAGGTGCTGTAAGGGTTATCACCTTTTACCAAATCACCTATTCTTCTAGAATGTAAGCTGCAGGAAAGCTTGAACTGTACCTGCCTTGTTCCCAGCATCTAGCAATTCCTTTGACAGTGGGCACATTAAATATTTGCTGAGGACATGGGTGCACTGAGCACCTACCCTGTGCCAGGCGTTACACTAAAGCATTTTACATATGTTTTCTTATTGAGTCCTAATAACACCTCTCTGGGGTAGGTCCTGCTATTTGTAGATGGGGAAACTGAAAACAGGCCCGGGAAGCAATGCCCCAAGTCACATCGCTGAACCAGATTAAAACCCTGGTCTGAATCCCAGGCCTAGATTCTTTGCTCTTTCATTATCTTTCTTTGTATGGTTCGTTCTTGGTCAGAAACGCCTCCCTTCTCATTTGCTTCTGAATATGTTTTATTTACCCCAGTGGAGGGTAAGATTCCTGAAGGGAAGGGGGAGGGGGACATTTCCCTCTCCCCCCCCCCCCTTTTTTTTTATCACACACTGCCTAGCATTATGGTTAGCACAGAGTGGAAAGTGAATAGTATTATTTTGCACATCACTGGACTGGCACTAAAGGAATTCTTTCCCGTGTGGTTCAGTGCCACATGGGATTTCTGTCTTTCTCTAAGTGGAGTTGCTTGTAGCTCTACTGTAACACCATTGCCCCCATCCTCAGGGACTGCATGCACTTTGAGCACTGTAAATACAGGGACTTGGCATTTCCAAATTGCAGAGTAATTACAGGTGGTACCTCAAGGGCTTGGCGGGAGCGGAGGCCTTCCATTCAATTAACCCGGGGCTGTCGCCAGCTGGGGACAGGCTGGCGAAGGGAGGTGAAGCGGCTTTTCTCTGCAATACTGGGTGAAGGCAGGTGCATTTTTATGTCCACAGTGCTTCTGACAGAAAATGGACATTTGGGGCTTCTCCCCGAAGGTCATAGCCCTGCTCCCGCTGTGCAGAGAGCCCGCAGGATGGAGGCTCTCGGCCAGCAGGGCCACTTCACTGCGCACATTGTCACGGCGCTCTGTTGAATTTAGGGTGACGAGGCGGGAGAGTGCTCATCTAGGCGCAAGGCCTTGAAGGTTTTCCCTCCTTCTGTCCTTGGGCATCCGCTCCAGGCATTCAAGGTGATGACAACTCATTGTTTTTGTCAGGCGCCTTCTCAACGTGGATAAAGCTACCTTCAGAATTTTGTCCAACAAACCTCACAAATTGCTGCCCCAGTTTGTGCTCAGATCTCATTCAACTGAGAGAAAGGTTGCCCACATTTTTTAGTTGTGTCCCTACAAACAACTAATATATATATCAGAGCAACTCACTCACTGGACTTAGCCTCAGAAACAACTTTTCTTTTTTTAAGTTTATCCTTATTGTTGAAATTATTACAGATGTCTCCTTTCCCCCCACATTGACCCCCTCCACTCAATGCTTTTATTGAATAGCCAATTTACATATAGCCTGCGAGGCTTGGTATTTAGTCCTATGCGGTAAAAGTACTTATCTCCCGGCCGGGCGTGGCTCAGTGGTTGAGTGTCGACCTAGGATCCAGGCGATCGGGGTTCAATTCCTGGTCAGGGCACATGCCTGGGTTGCGGGCTCAATCCCCAGTCGGGGGCATGCAGGAGGCAGCCGATCAATGACTCTCTCATTGATGTTTCTCTCTCTCTCTCTCCCTCTCCTTTCCTCTCTCTGAAATCAATAAAGATATATATATATATTTTAAAGTACTTATTATCATCATTATTGCAGTTATTGTAACAGAAGCAACTAACATTTTTGAGCAGATTCCATGAACCGGGTGCTATTCTCAGTAATGAGAATGCATGATCTCTAAGATTCTTAAATTATAATATGAAGACATTTCCATTACCAATTCTGTTTTGCAGATGAGGAAACTAAGACACAGACATACGATTCCTGGCCTTAAAAAGCTGCCTGTCAAATAGGGGAGATAAAGCATGGCTACACATGCTCCAACTACAAAGCAGAGGGTGCTAAGGGTCATATCCAAGGTGAATTTAAATTAGATATCTATGTGGAGTTGGAAGGTACACAGCAGACAGATCACCTGCTCTCCTCCCACACATACAATAGACGTGGCTAATTAATCACAACTCTCCTATTCTTTTCTACATGTTAGGTCCCAAGAATGGTCTAAGAATTTCTTTTCACAAAGCTTTCTGGTAGCTATGCCAACTGGTCAGTTTTCATCTTAAATAATTGCTTGTCATTTATGACCAATGAGCTTGGGAAGTGGGAGAGAGCCGTTTCCAACGGAGGCATGAAAAAGAATGACCTCAGTTGGCATTTGAAATCCATCCATCCATCCATTCAACAAATATCAACTGAGAATCTGCTTTCTACTTTTTGCTGCACAGGAGTGGGGCAATGCCTAAAATAAGAGCCTGCTCTTCAGAAGGGGGAGCAGATAATCTTTAAAGCACACATTAATATACATATATATGTTGTTACATCGGGTTATATGTACTACTAAGAAACATGCTGGGTAAGGACGCTGAGAGTAAGAGGGTGTTGGAAGCATTATTTTAGATAGAGTGGTTAAGGACGTCTTATTTGAAGAGGTGACATTTGAGACCTGGTTGAAGTGAGGTGAGCGATGTGATTACCTCAGATAGCATTTGAGACAGAGAACTCTCTGGCTGATTACAAAGCAACAAGAGCAGACAGAATGGTCTTTTTAAAAGACACCAGATTATGTTTTTCCAATTCACGAACTCTCTGTTGTCTTCCGTGACACTAGGATACACCCAGAGTCTTAACCTCTATTACAGTCCCAGCAGACCTGGCCCGGCTACTTCCCTGAACTCCCCAACTTTCCCCATTCATTCCACTGCATCTAACCTGTCTTTTTGCTTTTCCAAACACTTCTACCTCAAGGGATTTGGACCTTTTGGACACTGTTATCTCTTATCTTTGAGTTAGTTCAGCTAGAGGCAGGGACATAGCTCATCTTCTGACTGCAAGCTTTCCATTGAGCCTTTTCTATAGGTACTCATGCAAAGTTCACTACCAGGTGTTGTGAGCTAAGCAGGAGAGTCCTAAGTCATGGTAAGTGTGACTCTTCTTTACTGCCCCCCCCCCCCCCATAGGCCTAGTGGCCAGTTAGTTTCAGTAGAATGAGTGCATGGATTAGCATTATACATTTGGTTAATGCCACGAATAGAAGTCTGATGACTTTGGAAGGCAAAATTAATTTAAGAGCGTAATCTGGGCATCATGATACTCTCAAGCACCTGTAAAAAGATAGAATCAGTAGTTTTCAGTTTACATATGTGTTCTAAAGTTGCAGTTCCATCAGATAAAAACCGACTTGTAGTAAAATGCAGTATAAATGTATTTAACCCCAATGATCAAGAACATTATTTAGTGAGTTAGTAGGCCATGACTTGGAGGTATATCCATGGTAGCTACCACTAAGATGATCCCCAGTGGCCCTCACTTCCTGGAATTTGTGCCCTTGCATAGTTCCACATCACACTGAGTCAAGGCTATAACCAAAATAATACAATGGACAAAGTGGGACAGTGTATAGTTTCTGAGTCTAGTGATAAAAGGCATGGAGCTTCTACCTTGACCTGTTGAATCACTTGCACTATAGGAAGCCAGCTGACATGTTTTGAGGATGTTCAGGTAGCCCTGTGAAGAGGTCCTCATGGAGAGGAACCTGAGGTTTTCCAAGAAGCAAACACAAATCTGATAGCCATGTGAATGAGCCACTTTGGAAACAGATCCTCCAGCCCAATAAAACCTTCAGATGACTGCAGCTTTGGCTGACATCTGACTATAGCCCATAAGACACCCAAGCCATAATTAGCCAATGAAACCAACCAATCTTGACCCACAGAGACTATGAGAGAAAATTGGTGATTCTGATTGTTATGAAAACTAAGTTTTGGGAGGATTTGTCACATAGCAGTACATCACTAATAGAACATTGCTAATGCTTTAGGACTGAACCTCAATGCTCTTTGAATAAAGTCCAAACTCTTTGCCATGATCCATAAGGCCCTAGTGATCTGGATCCTGCCTGCCTCTCCAAATCCATCTCTTGAGAGGCATTGGTATAGGAAGTAGGTATTGAATATCTAGGATATCTTTGTCCTGAGGTGATCAGGGTAGGCCTCCTCAATAGGGTGACCAGTTGTTCTCTGTATCTGGGAACTGAAAGGGTTCCTGAGATACAAGAATTTTAGTGTAAAAACTGGGCAAGTCCTAAGAGACCCAAAATAAGTTGATCACCCTATTCCTGGAGGACACCAGGATCCTGAAGATGAACAAAGAAAGCAAGACTTTGTATGTTAGGGAAAGTCTCAAAAGGGGGCAGAGTAGGAAGAAGTACATAAAGAGAAAAGATTTCCTCATGTTCATATGGTATTCCCAGCACTTACAGGGAGTAAGTGCTCAACATTATTTCTCCATTCCAGCCTTATACTCATCCATGCTCATTACATTGATGCTACTCCAATATGGAGTAGCCAGGTTCCCATTTTTTTCCAATTACAGTTTACATTCTGTATTATTCTGCATTAGTTTCCAGTGTACAGCAAAGTGGTTAGACAACTCATTTGTAATTCAAGTTCAAGGCCTTTGCCAATAAACATCCTGGATGCCTAGAACATCCTTTACCCAGGTTTGTCTTATCTCAAATATCACTCCCTCAGAGGGGACTTTTTTCACTTCAAGGTGAAGGAAAACAGCCCTGCACTCCCCGTTTCACTGCCTCAGTCAGTCTCAATCACATCCTTCCATTTTTATTAACCTTGCAGTATGCATTACCTTTAGAAATGACCTCCTGTGTGTGTTTTCTGATTTTTCTTGCTTTGTGAGAACGCGGGTCTTTTCTGTTTATTCCTCATCATGCCTCTCTGCCTATAGCAGTGCTATCAAATGGAAAATAACGTTATTAATCTTTGTCAAATGAATAATGAATGAAGAGATTTGGGATGGCAAATTGTGGCCCAATGATGGGTCTTATTATTTTCACATTTAAGGTCCCGTAGGGTTTTCCTTTGCCATCAGGATAAAATGCTGGACTCCTTAGCATGACCTAAGAGATTTTTGTTAACCAAACTCTTGAGTATCTTTTTTAGCTTCAGCTTTTGCCACTGTCTGTCTTTGCCCCTATGCTTCAGGCATGTTGGCACTGTTGAGTATATTTGGGCTTTCTCAGATAACATTCCTTCTTTCTCCCAGCTAACTCATACTCACCCTTGGGTAATTGTAAAGTAAGACTTCCTAGGAATTCCTTTCCTGACAACATGCACCCCAGTCCCACTAAGAAGTACTCCCTAGGTGCCTGCAGAGCACCTGCCATCCCTGTTATAATACTTAGAACACTGCCAGTTACCTATTTGTTTTCCATGCCACACTGTAAGCTTCACGAGAGCAGGGAACTTTGGGTCTTAGTCACCAAAACAGATGGCTTGAGGAAAAGTAGCCTCTCAGTAAACCTTAGGCTTAAAGTGCAAAGGCTTGGAGAAATTGTCAAGGATGAAAAAATATGTAAGAAAGATTTCTGAATTTCCACCATCATGGAGTTCTTCAGTTGCGTTAGTATGGTGCCTAGGACTCAGGTCCTTCCCTCCAGCAGCTGAGTAAACCCCAGAAATCCTTTTCAGTGGAATCACACAGAACACAGACATAACATTGGAGCCCCACCCTCAGCTCTATTGTGATTTGTTACCTCTTTCCACTCATTGCCTTGGAGAAACAGGCAGTGTTTACCTATTGCCAAGGCAAAGCTGAGCAGATGGTAAATGTCCTGTGTTCTGCCAACAAGAGCTGGGAGGAATAACTAGAATTCATTTGCTTGAGACAAACCCTAGCCAGGAATGTAACTGATAGTTGGCAAAAGTAAGCTGTTAGTTTATGATTGATTTCTCAGTTCCAAGGGAAGGATGGCGAATGTCCAGTGGCCCTTGCAATTATCGCAGAATATAAGGTCCTTAATTAGAATTCTGGTAGCATCTCCCCACCTTCTCTTTCTCTCTTTGAAGCATCATTTGGTTTCCTTCCTATCTCTCGGCCTTGCCTTCTCTACTATATATTTCAAATGGTCTTGCAAAGCTTCTTTAACCAGGAGTCATATAGACGTAGGATCACAGATTCTTTAAAAGTCATTTTGCTCTGTGATTTCCAAAGGCCAGCTGGTTCACTAATTAGTGTCAGGTTGCCTTTTGGAGACCCACCTAGGGAACTATGAGAAATATCGATACACAGGTCTGGGGATTCTGATTCAGTAGGCCTGGAGCTAGATTGTCACCTGCGTTTTTAAAACCTCTTCAGGTAATTCCAGCCCAGCTAGACTCAGGAAGCACTGGAATAGAGTCTGTTTTGTAATTGGATCTTGAGTCTAGCCCCCAAACATCCTGAGAGTGCTCAAACAGCCTCTGTTCAAATACCAAAATATTTCAGAGTGCTCTTGCACTCTGACCTGAGCTAATTTGGCCATTCATGATTATTTGGTGTTTTTCATTAGTATTGGTGGCCTCCATGATTTAGAGGTAAGTAAGGGCGTGTAGGTTCTTCCTCCATGACTTTACAACTGAGCTGAATGCTATAAAAAATCAATCCACATACTAATGTCTGCAACAACTATAAGCAAGTAGACGGACAAATCCTGACCATATGAAAAGTTCACAGAGGTGAACAAGACTACTTGAATCTTGGGAATCTCTAACCTTCCCTTGAACTGACGCACTTCTGAATCCTAATCCCAGGCACCATTCTGAAGGGTGTCTCTAGGCTTGCCAGATTCTTACATCTTTTCTTACAAGGGTGTTTCTAATATATCTTATGCTAATTCACCAAATCAGTCTTATTGATTAGAGATAAAGGTGTCTAAACACTGTGTGTGCTTCCATTTCTAGAGTGCGAATCTAGATAAAGATACTGGAAATGTTAACTAGCTATTTTCAGGTTATATACTAGAACTAATTCCCTTTTTAAAACCTACAAAATGTTCTAATTTTCAGAGCAGTTTAGGTTTACAGAAAAATTGAGCAGAAAATACAGAGGTTTCCCACATATGGCCTCACCCCTCTCTATTGACACAGACACGTTTCCCCTGTTATTAATACCTTGCATTACTATGATACATGTTACAACTGATGAGCCAGTATTATTACATTATTATTAACTAAAGTCCATAGTTAGCATTAGGGTTCACTCTTTGTACTCTGCATTCCACAAGTTAGACAAATTTATAATGACATGTGTTCATTATTACAGTATCATTCAAAATATACTAGAACTAATTTACGCATGCATATATAAATCACATGACCTATGCCAAAATATTTATTTATTTTAGAGAGAGAAAGGGGGGGGAGAAACACTGATGTGAGACAGAAACATTGATCAGTTGCCTCCCATAAGTGCCCCTACAGGGGATCAAACCCGCAACCTGGGTAAGTGCCCTGACCAGATTTTCAACCTGCCGCCGTTTTTGGTGGACGGGAGGGTGCTTCAACCAATGTAGCCACCTGGCCAGGGCTGTGCCAAAATATTTTAAAGTAAATTATATACAACATAAGAAATGGTGACTGTGGGAAAATTATATATTAAGTCTTTAGTAATAAAAATGTTGAAGAACATAATAATAACATGCCAAATATTTACACTTGAAACACCAAATCTGAGAGAAATAAGAGCAATTGCTTCTACATAACATTGCCCAAACTCATTAGTCTCCCAGAGTTAGCTTTAGCTATGTCCTTTTAAGCGGTAAGTTCAAGAACGTCTGCCTCTCTGGCCCTCTATTTTCTCACCTGGAAATAAAAAGAGAATAAACTAAATCATTTAAGGTTGTTCATTGAGGTTTAATATTTTATAGATTGGAAATTTTTCTCAATCTTTATAAACTTATGTGCATATACACATACAAATCACTTTATTAACACAAATTATAAATTTCCAAATCAGCTGATAGAATTTGCCTAAAGTGACGGAGTAACTAAATTGTATATATAAAATATAATCTGTTGGATAATATGAACTTGATTAAATTCAGCATAATTATGGTAATTTTAATTTATTGTCATTTAGCTAAGATAATCAAAAGCAAATAAGTGACATAAAACGTTATTTTTCTTATTAGCATTTTAAAATTCTGTTTCCTAACTCAGAATATTTGGTATTTGTATGCTTTTGTGTTTCCTGTCTTTTCCACAGTAGAACCCAGTGTTTCCTAGTCCCATTAAGCAGCTGCCCACCCTGGGATTCTGGCCTACACTAATTGTATGTACTTTTAGTCATACCTATGAACTGGACGAAGTGTGGGTCCTGTGTGGGGGGATAGTATCTAATTGATGATAAACAATACAGGTTTGAGGTTGAGTCAAAAAAACTCATTTTCCCTCCGGTGTGTTTCTCCTTTCCTCTCACACTATTACACAACATTTCTGACGCCAGGTCGGTGGCTTTTTTTCCTATCAGGCAATTCTCTGTGACACCAGCTACTTGGCACAGGCCCCGCAGGTTAAGGCTCAGTCCCATGAGGCCGCCCCTACCCCACTTCAGATGCCAGTCGCAAGCACTAGGCCGCAGGCTATCCCCAATTTCTATTCGTCTTGTCTACAGATCGGAGGTTCCCATGACATCACCCCCTTGGATTTGATTATTTGCTAGAAGAGCTTATAGAACCCAGGGGAACACTTACTTACATTGACCGGTTTGTTAAAACAGAATGTGATAAAGGTCCAAGAGGAACGGCCAGATAAAGAGGTGCACCGGTGCAAACAACTTCACTGAGTCCACCCATTCAAATGTTAATTTTATCCAGAAACACCCCACAAACACACACAGAAATATCGTTTAACCAACTATCTGAGCCACCTCATCACCCAGTCAAGTGAATATTTAAAATTAACCATCACATGGATGATTTTTTTTCTGTCCTATTAAGGCACTGACTTTTACTCATGTTTTTGACGAGAGGTTTTCAGGATCGAAAAGGTTATTGGGTAAAGCTCCTATAACTACCAAATTAACCATATAAGACAGAGAGCGGGCAGATCTTTTTAAAATACTTCCAAGAAAATAAACACAGTGTAAGGTAGACTATAACAATCATCAAGTCTAGCATTGTTTTAAAGGGTACAGACATATTTAGGTTCCAAACCAATTTACTGGTGATAATATCAGTAATAATCTGTGCCAGAAAACGTGCTAAATTCTTTACATATCTCAGTTAATCCTCACAGTCATCTGCAAGTTGTAACAATTGTTGATAATTTACAACCAAGGAACCTAAAACATAAAGGGTTTTATGTAAGTTTTTCAAGAGTGTACAGCTAATAAGTGTAAGAGCCAAGATTAAAAATCTGATTTCAGAGTCTACGTCCTTACACTCTACTGTCTTTTCTTTGCTGTACTCTTTTGAGTTTCTTGGATAAGTTTTTTTTTTCCCTAAGTAAGTTTGCTAAGTTATCACGAGGATATATAAATTGTATAGCATTTACCTTACTGCAACAAATAAGAAATGGATGACTGTAAATATCTGTGTGAGTAGAAGAGATTATCCCTGACTTAATCCTGTGTCCTTAAAGAATATCCTTTCAAGTGTTGAGCCAAATAGAATGTTTCTTTAATATGTAGGCCAAGGTCAATTTATAAATTAGTCATCTGTCACACCTAGAGTTTTTCAGAAATCTTGAACACTGTGGCACACCCTGGGCATGAGAGAAGTATTTTTCCAGTGGATAAACTCAGTTCAATTATGCTATAACTTTATGCCCATAATGGCAGCTTTCATGTCCACTGAGTTAGTCAGGACTCTTTTGCTTGAAAGAAAAACAAAATCCCATCTCAAATTGGCTTACAAAACTGGAAATGTATTGGCCCATGTAAATGAAAAGTCCCCTGCGAGGAGCTTCAGGTACACGTGGGTTTAGGGTTGCTCTTCTTCCTAATACATCTGTCCTTGTCTGGGCTCGTTTTTCCTCTGTGTTGGCTTCACACATACCTTTCCCAACAGATCCAGGAGAGTCCCAAAATGACTGTCGATTGGAGTGGGCTTGGGTCTGTTCCTGATCCATTTGATGAAACAAAGGGATTCAATACCCTGATTGGCCAGGTCTGTGTCCCCTCCATTGGTGCAGCTGGTGGGTGTGGTGAGTGTCGCTTGAAATACCTCGACTGACAGTGAGGGAGGACGGCTTTCCAAAGGAGAATTAGGGCGTTAGGACCGGTGGAAGGATGCCTTGCAGGGAAGGTACAACATTCACCTGCTTGACTGAGTCATCTCTTACCTGGCATAAAGAGCTTAGCTTTTCAAATGTTCTTCAAATGGCAAGATTCAGAGTCCTCGTCTCTGAATAACTCAAAAGGATTTGTGTTTCCTCTCTAAAGCAGGGGCAGGGAACCTATTTTCTGCCAACCAAGGGCCATTTGGATATTTACGTCATTCGTGGGCCATACAAAATTATCAACTTAAAAATTAGCTATGAAAAAAGCTCCTAGATTTATTGAATTTCCAGTCCCGCTTACAGTTGCCTTGGCAGGGCCAGACCAAATGATTTTGAGGGCTCGTATACGGCAGTCAAGATGTTGAGTGACATACAGGCCAAGAAAGAAATTGCTGAAGGGAATTTTCTTAGGGTGTGTGTATGTATGGGGGATAATTGTTATAATCTTGGAGCAGAGGAGAAAAATGGAGAGGTGAGTGCTTTCAGGTTCTAGAAGGAACAAATGGGTATGAAAGAGTAGGGAGATAGAATTAACATAAGGTACAACTTTTTGTTAATTCATGTTGTTCCCTGGTGTTTTAGATAACGACGACTGGAGAGGTCCATAATTATTGAAACTAATGATGTAGCATTTAGTATGTGTTAGGCAGTGTTCTAAAATATAAATTGTAATTCATTTAATCTGGAGAGTTAGGTATCCCTACTTTGCATGGCAGGAAAGTTAAATCACTTGCTGAAAGCCGCTCAAACACTAAGTGGTAGGTTCAGAAATAGAGGTGAAAGGAGTAGGGAATTCAGAAACAGAAATCAGGGTAACACCAGACATTAGATAAAACCAGAATGGTACTTAAAGGAACAAGAGGTACAAACTTCCAGTTGTAAAAGAAGCCATGGAGATGTCGTATAACAGCTCAGGAAACAGAGTCAGTTACATCATAAGAATTTTGACAGATTTGTTCCTTGACTCAGCGTGGCATTCACAGTCAGATATATAAATGTCAAATCACTATGTTGTATGACTAAAACTAATATAATATTGTATACCAACTATACTTTGATAAAATTTTAAAAATGAAATAATGTGCTTTCAAGAACTTATGCATATTAAAGAGAAAAATAAGTTATGCAAAATTATAAGTTATCAAAATTAAAAAAAAAAAGTTTTGAGGGCAAATTAGTTTCACCTAAGTTTCTTTTTTTTTTTTTTTTTAAATATATCCTTATTGTTTCAGAGAGAGGAAAGGAGAGGGAGAGAAAGAGACAGAAACATCAATGATGAGAGAGGCATTGATTGAACCCGCAACCTGGGCATGTGGCCTGACCGGGAATCGAACCCCCAATCGCCTGGATCCTAGGTCGAGGCTCAAGAGCTGAGCCACGCCTGGCCGGGCTCGCCTAAGTTTCTATACCAAGCCAAATGGTTAATCAAGTGTAGTATAAATGTAAAGTTTGCACAGGAATTTTCCTATAAGCATCCTTCTGAGGAAGCTATGGAGGGTGCATTCAACAAAATGTGGAACAAATCCAAAGAGGGAAGGCATGGGATCCAGGAAACGGAATCTGACACAGAAAAAACATAAAGAATTGTTCTGAAAGACATCAAAGGAAGTGTCCCAGGGCGAAAACTGCTCAGCAGCCCTGGAGCACCCAGTTTCTACAGAAGCAGGTCTTCTCCAAGAGGCCCAAGCAAGTGATTACCCGATGCAGTTGACTACACTGAGAGAGAGGTAGCGAAAGGAAACAAGAAGGCAATTTTTAACTTCAGGAAATATACACAGACATGTGCAAGAAAATGTAATCGTCGTTCATACTTTCTCAGTAGGAAATAATATATACTTATTCACTTAATCCTTGTGAAGGTATGCTGTAGATGTGGTTAACATCACAATCAGTTGACTTGGAGTAAAGGAAATTATACTTGGTAGCCTGGGTGGTCGTCCTCCAATCAAAACAGGTTTGCCTGGGGAAGAATAGATCCTACCTCTGGGCCGCAGATTCAGCTCCTGCCCCAGGGTTTCCAGCCAGCAGGCCTGTCCTACATATATTGGACTTCCAGCCCCCACAGTTACACAGACCAGTTCTTTGGAATAAATGTGTGTGTGCGTTCATGTGTATATCCACATATATATTCATATTCACATATGTCGAAGTGAATGAATATATACATGAAGATGCTATCTGTTGGCTTTGAAGATGGAGGGAGAGACCATGAGCCACGGAGTGCAACCTCCAGGAGCTAGAAAAAGCAAGGAAATGGATCCCCCCCCTCCCCCGAGTCTCCAGGAGAAATGCAGCCCTTTATTTTAGCCCAGGGGGACCCATTTTGGACATCTGACCTCCATCACCCTAAGATAAAAAATCTGTGTTGTTTTAAGCCGCTAAAGTTATGGCAGCCTGTTAGAGCTACTGTAACGCTGCCCTCCCGGTCCAGTCACACTCACTCCACTGCAAACTGACGCTCTGGAAACTTCGCAGCCCGCTGGTCACTCATTCTCAGGCACATGCCTCCACACTATATTAGGAAGTGGCCTCTATGTCTCCTCAGGGACATTTCTAGTTTTTGTGTGTTCATAACAAAACAAGAGGAGGAATTAAGGAAAACACAACTCCCTGGGCTTCTAGTTGCCACTTGTTTGTTGGTGAATGAACCGTCTTCCCGAACTCGCGGTTAGGCACCACTGGGTGATGAACCGTGCGGGCTTCACTGTCGCCCAGCCTGGAGGCCTCGCCAGGCGTGCCCGGCTGTCAGCGCCAGCAGCTGATCATGCCACCTTGACCAAGTACTGACTTCCCTTCGAACAAAGGCTTTTAATGAACCTTTCTCACAATTAACAGCCCACTGATCACGGAAGAGACATTTCAAATTTCTAAGCCAGTCTCTCATTCTTTTGAAGGCCGTAGTTGTTTTTATTTTTTTGAAAGAGTGATATATTTTTCATAAAAATTACCTAAATTATAATCGATTTTTTTTGTTTTTATAGTTTGTATAATTACTATTAATGATGGATAACATAATTTCAGAAATTACAATTAGTTTGTCAGAGCATGACATGTAATTTTCAATTGTAATTGAGTTATAAATTTAAAACTGGTCCTACATTTGAATCAATATATTTTAAAATCCAAAGTAATTCTTCCTATAGAATTCAGTTTTAAATAGGGTGTATATGAATATATTGGGAGGGCAAACCCATTTGAGATCTTCACTTTGCCTGTTAGACATTCTTGGCTTTTGTAAAACTTTCTTCATGGATTTCAAACATACAGAAAAACATATAATATCGTGCTAATCATCCATGTACCCATTACCCAGCTTCAACAGTTATTAATCTCCTGTCAATTTTGTCTTATTTATCTCAATTTATTTACCTCTTCCTCACTGGATTATTTTGAAGCATATTTCTATAGTTTGAAATGGTTTGGATATGGGTTAGGGGAATAGATTTAATTAGGGGCTCAGGTAATGAAATGTTTTGCATTCATCAAAGGGAACCATTTATATCAAAGCCAGATTTTATCTTCTAGTCTCTATTTAGACATCAAAGAAGACATGTCTAAATAGAGACTAGAAGATAAACAAGATTAAGAAATAAGGAGATTAGGGGTGTAGTCAATGAAATGATCTACTGGGAGAGAAAAGCCAGCCGCAGGTCTGTGGGCAGGGGACCTGTGTCTCGTACCCACGGCTGCAAGGGTGGTATATGAAAGGGCAAATGACAGGAGGTGAGGCCCGAGAGATGAGCAAGGGATTTGGATTTTATCTAGAGCTTAGGGAGTGTCTTTAGAGGGTTTTATTGGTAGTGCTGAGAAGATGTGTCAGAGAAAGTATTGTCCTAGTCTAACAGTGAGGAAAATTGCTCTGAGAGACTTCATCACTAACTGAAGACATCAGACAACCAGTCATTCCCATCCCCGGGCCTCTGGCCTTCTGACTTCTGGTCCAGGGCATTGCCATCTTCCTCTGTGTTTTGTTTTGTGTTTGTTATTTACATGATTTAATCAGTAAAGGCTGCCAGCAATTCCCTCAGTTGCAATCATGTTGCGTTTTGTCATTAACCCCTAGTATAATGGGACATAAAGCTGAGAAGGAAGACTCCGAGTCCACTTTCCTCAGTAGAATCATTGCAGAACTGTTCAAACCATTGATAATCTGCTGGTTAGTCTGCAGTGCTCTTTCCCCCTGTGCCATGATGTCTGTTACATTCATCCTGAAATTAGGACACTAGGCGACTCAAGCCCAAGGATTTGGGTGCAGTGAAGTTTTACTGGTGAAAAAAGGTTAGGTGTCACCTGGGGGCGTGAAGAACTCATGGGCGTGGGGGAGGCAATCCAGCTCCTTGAGTTTGGGGGCTTCAGAGACCTTGCCTGCTGGAGTACTAGGCATAAGCAAATCAGAAGGGGGGAGTGCTGACTTTCTACCTGGTACTGCGGTAGAGCAGGGGTTCATAAATTGCATCCCATGGATCAAATGCAACTTGCCGCCTGCCTTTGTAAAGAAAGTTTTATCAAAACACAGCCCTTGTCATTCATTACATGTTGCCTGTGGCCGCTTTTATGCTACGGTGGCAAAGCTGAGTAGTTGCAACAGAGAGAATATAGCCTGCGAAGCTTAACACATTTACTCTCTGGAGTTTTATAGAAAACGTTTTGCCAACCTGTGCTATTGAGGGAGTCACTGAGCATGGCTCTTGGAGTAGATTGTGCTCTGAAATCTGAAAAGTACTCTTAAGGATGGGTTCCATAGGGGGTTCACATAGGTGGGTCAAGAGCCTTAGTTACTACAGAGCTGCGGGGTTCCTGGAGCCCCATAAGGCTTTGCTTCAGATAAGATGTTTGAAGGAGCTCCTTTCCAACTCATTAAACCCCAAGGGGCTTTCCCTTGAGACTGCCAAATAGTTCAGTGGTGGAGAAAGGGCACTTCTCACTGTCTAGGGACCGGTGAATTTCCACTGCTGTGTGGCATTTGCTTTATGGCATTGGAGCAATGAACAGAGCTTTGTCTTCCAGCTGTGAGGCATCTGGCTTGCATCCCTCCTCCCCCCTTTGCTGCAGTAGCCTTGATGCTCCTGCTGTGTGTTCTGAACTGATTTGGCATCTACCTTGCCCTCCGCAGTGCCCTTGCAGGCTTTGCCAGGCCCACACCCGCCCAACCCGCCTTCCTGCTGACTCAGTGGGCTTGCCCCCGGGCGCCTGCCTGCCCTGGGGAAACAGCAGAGCCTGAGTTCTGCCGAGGATAGCTCACGGAGCTGCACACTACCCTGGTTTCATTAGCTCACCCCTCGTGCCGCCTGTTCTTAGCGTGTATAGCGAGAAGCCTGAATGAAATGCTACTTAAATCATCGAAAGGTCTTTCCTGGCCCAAAATATTTGATCTACTGACCCTGCTGTGGTGCTTGAAGGATCCCAATTTGGATAAAAAACCACAAGCACTTATTAAAATGATAATGCTTCCCTCTGCAGTTACTCAGCCAGCCCCCAGCTGCCACTTAAGCTAAACATGAATGACTTGAATGGAATACCGAAGGAGAAACAGAATCTCCAAGTAAATGGGACAAGTCAGTTTTGAAAGGGAGAGGAATCTGGGGAATGCTAGGGACAGTCAGGCCCAGTTGGCACACTCAGAAGGAAAGACAGATGCTGCATGCAAGGGAGAGGAGTTTCATAAATATAAAAAAATATACACAAGGCCTCTTGTGTCATCCTCTGGACACACGAGGCCTTGTATACATTGTCTCCACTGTGTCTTACAAATATTATTATTCTTTGTGCTGTGAAAAGGTTGGGAAACACTACACCAGGGCAAATAAGAGGTGGAATTTAGTGAGGTAGGGCAGTGGTGAGAGATGAGACTAGGTGAGCATGGAGCAGCCTTAAGATTTGGGTCTTAATCCTAAAAGAAGTTGTTCCTCCACTAGTTGCCTGAGCCCCATACTTTTTGGACTTCCGTTTTTCCCCCCAAATTGGAACAGATAATCTGTTTGCTTTTCCCTCTAATTAGTGAAAGGTATTTTGACATAGAAATGATGGCAGAGTGGAGTTGGAAGAAGCAAACACTGGCAGATGAGGCCACTGAGGGACCAAGAGGGTCTAAGACTTCCTTGGGTACTGCAGAGAGTAATTAATGGAGTTTTGGACTAGCATCTAGGTCTGCTGTCCCCTAGACCTGTGCTGATTTCACACCCCAGTCTTTCCCAAAGTGTGCCCTGGAAAGTGCTACTTCTGCAAATATTAATAGGACCTTACGTAGAGAAAAAGGCATGGTAGTTAAATAAGTATAAGAAATATGGTTAGAAATATGGGCAAAGCACATATCTAGAGGTCTTGCGACATGAGTTCTAGCCCTTTAGTCAAGAGATATTTATAAAGAACCTATTATAAGCTATTGTGCCAATGGCTGAAGGTATCATCATGGACAAGAGAGAGAGGGTCCTGGTTTTCATGATTTGACAGCCTACTCCCCCACCAGAAGGTAGACACTGCTCCAATAATCACACAAATGCACCTGTATTTGCAAACTGACTAGTGCTGTATAGGGAGGCAATTCAGTTCTCTGGGAGCACATGTCAAAGGGTCCTGCTGCTGCAGTGGTTCAGAGATGATTTCTGGGATGAAAGGGGTCTTGAGCTGGTAACTGAAGAATTAGTATGAACTAACTCGGTGAAGAGCAGTCCAAGCAGAGGGACAGCATGTAGCAGAGAGAGTACATAGTACACTGGAGCAGAATGTTCTAGGTAGAGTGGCAAGATCCACGGGTACTTCCCTCAGCTCATTTTGGACCATCATTGGCAAACAACAGTCCCACACAAAAAAACCACCTCTTTCTAGTGTTAGCATTTCTCCCCAGACTTCCAGGAATGTGCAACGGCATTCAGGGCTATTCCACCCCCATTGACCGTCTCTTACCGTGTGGCTTGTACATGTCCCAGATCACATATATTTTCCTTAGTATCATTTCTTTAAGAGTACACCTGGAGCCCAATCATTAGAGATGACTTCTTGAGCATATGCTAAACTTTCATCTGTTTGAAGGGTAATTCTGGATTTTATACTCTTTTCTAGGGTATTTTTGTCTATTCATGTGTCAACATAATCTTAATTATTTCTTTCTCCTTGCTCTTCTTTTCCCCAGGTTCCCAGGTATTTCCTGCTTGTCAGACCAAGTCCTTCTGCCCCCAAATTATATGCTTTCATCGAGTGCGTTTTGCTGGCAGGTTTTGTGTCCATTCACGTGTTATATTACTACAGAGAGATTT
The DNA here is from genome assembly GCF_054644295.1 of Miniopterus natalensis. Classification (NCBI taxonomy): domain Eukaryota; kingdom Metazoa; phylum Chordata; class Mammalia; order Chiroptera; family Miniopteridae; genus Miniopterus; species Miniopterus natalensis. The sequence goes on along the minus strand of NC_142084.1, from coordinate 81,816,121 downwards.
ACTGCAGACCTTTCTATGCTGGTCTTTGTGTTATGTACAAGAAAAGAGCACAGACGAGAGCCCTGACTTTACTGAGCTTAGAGTAGAGCCCTGGTAGTTTTCAAAATGTGGAATACGCATGCACTATAAATATTGCGAGCTCTAACTGTACATCTGTATTTTATTCATTTTTATTCATTATTTATTTATTTATTGACTATATTGGGGTGACATTGGTTCACAGACTCATAAAGGTTTCAAGCATACAACTCAATAAAACATCATCCTCACACTGTATCCTGTGCCCGTCGCCCCAAGCAAAGTCCCTTTCGGTCCCCATTATCCCCCCTTTGCCCACCGCCACCTACCCTCCACCCCCCTTTCCCTCTGGCCATCACCACACTGTTGTCTGTGTGTTATGTATATATGGTTTTTGCTTAACCCCTTCACCTACTTTCACCCAGTTCCCCAGCACCCCTCCGCTCTGACGGCTGTCAGTCTGTTCCATGTATCCGTGCCTCTGTCTTCAGTTTATGTTCATCCGTATTTTTGGATATTCCATGGATGACTCTGCAGAGCCATCAGGTTTAAAAACCAATAGACTCAGAAAACCCAACAAACCGGGCCCTCTTTCTACATGGCTGGAGAATGCTTGGTCATTTCCCCCTTGGTTCCCATCATGTCATAAATCAAATATTGTCAGAATTGGAAGTGGCCTCACAGGTCCTCATTCATTCTGCTTATTTCATTTACGGAGAAACGTGGGCCTAGATGTGATTCAACCTCCTTAAAATTGAGTCAGTGGTTTATTTGGTCAGGAACTCAACATTTATTTTCAGTTCCATTTTATTTTTTCTCCATTATACCATGCAGAGACCTCATTGAATAAGCCAGTATCTCATGATGGAATTGTGTAAAATTAATTTAATTCACATGTAAAGATTTTTAAATCATTCGCTAGGCTTGGGTTGGTTTCACACGCATTTTCAATGGTGCTCCTAAATGTATTCATTAATTATTTGTTCAGACATTTATTCATTTATCGATGTATTATATTTATTAATTTATTTTTTGTTTTATTTTATTGATGCATTACATTTATTGATAATTATGTGTTCTTGATGTAATAAAATAGCCAACATTGAATTTGTATTCAAATGACTATTAATTTAAATGTGCATATAAGATACATGCACATGGGGTATTGATTTAAAAAAAATCTAAATTTTGCATAAAGTATAAGACAAATAATTCAAGGAATGTTACAGGTCACTCCAATGCTATATGAGTAAAAAAGATAAAATGAGGTCAGCGTGGGCTAGGAGTAGTTAGAGAATGTCCTGCGGAGGAGGTGACTATTTTGCTTGGCTAGATATTGAGGGGACAGTAAAGAGCATTTGATGGCTGGCGATATTTTCAATACATATAAACCTAGCAATTGTGAAAAACAATGAGAGACTTTTCTCTCCTCATTTGTCCTTTAAAAGAACTTTTCTTTCTCTAACTATGTATATCTGCTTTGCAACCACTTTAGTCTTTTCAAACAATGAAAATTATTCAATAGAAAGTTGTCAATAAATATACTACACAAATAGTAAAATCTCCCTAAAGAATTAACATCATCGAGGCGTGCAGTGCTTGATAAAAAATGAATTTTTCAGATTACTGAAGCTTACCTTCTGAAAGTGAAAGCCATTTTGTTTGTTCTTTATTTTACCCATTTTGGATATAAATCCTAGTCCAATGCATTTAGACTTCCCTAACTTTTTATAGAGAATTTATCACACAATTTTGGAACTCCTCCTAGTGACTACAGTTATCAGAAGAAATATGTGTACTTGCACTCTGCACAGTTGAAGAGCTGTTTGTCCTTAGACTAAATTTCCCTCAACAGCAATACAGATTAATTTCTCCCATCTTTTTAGTTTCCCTGTCTCCTCTCTCACTGTGTCTTGTTATAGATTCCCATCTTTTCGGTATCTATTTCTAACAATCGACTTTCTCTCCTAAACTGTTACTTCGGTGCACCCTTTACCTGTAAAAATAAATGGGGACTGGATTGGAGAAGGTTTGAAATGTGGGGGGGAAGGGGCTGCACTAAGAGTCATGAGACCTGGGTGGTTTTTTTAATAGCTTTGCCAACAAATGGACTGTATAACCTTGAGAAAGTTGCTTGCTTTCTCCATCCCCAGGTTTCTCAGTTGGAAAAGGAGCCTGGATGTGATGATTCATGGTTTTCCACTTCTTCAGGGACTACATTAGACAGGGAACTAGGGTGCTCAATGAAGGGGCTCCTGGCCATTTATGTTCTCTCCCACCATACTTTAACCAGCTTATGTTTTGTATCTTGAATATTTTCATAGAAAGTGCCCATAACTTTTTCCTTTTAAGCTGTGAATGCCACTGAATTAGAATGGTAATGGCTATGGTTTATTCATATATTAAATACCTCTGTGTTCCCCAATCTACCCTAGGCGTGTGTGTGTGTGTGCGTGTGCATGTGTGTACATATATGCCTATATATATCCTCTAAACTTCACAAATCCTTATAGGATGGTAAAGTACTATTATCTTCACTTTATCCTTGAGAAAACTAAGCTTCAGGGAGTTTAAGAAACATTCCTAAGGCCACACAGCCCGTAAATGGTAAAAATATAATCCAGCTCCATGCTGCGAGACTCCCAGTATGATTCCTTTCGCTTCCACTTGACTGCTACGCTGGACACGGTACAATGTATCTAAACGAAGGGTAGGAAGAAACTCAGAGGGGAGCGCTGTCCCATGAGGAAATCGCATTGACTTTAGGGGCGCTTGCCGATGCTTCTCTTTGACTTTTTCTCGCATTTGTGATCACGTTCTGAACATTACCCCGCCCACAAAACATCTAAAACTAGCAGATCATTTGTGTTTTAAAACATTTAAAGATGCATCCACCAGCTATATGGAAGACCATGGACAGGGGAGGAATACGGGCTTAAGGAAGGAAAAGTCCCAAATATATACCTAGAATAACATGAGTGCTTCTTTTGGAAAATAAAAATCAGTCATTTTTCACTTTGACCTCCTAAGCAATGGGCTAATTTCCAGCCCACGGTGAACTTTGATGTCTTTTCTGTTTTGTGACTTCCTTTTGCCACCGTCACAGGAGAAAGCTGCCTCCTCCGTGGGCGGGAAGGAAGAAATTAAACAATGAACTGAAACCAGAGAAGGGCTGGCACCACACTGTGCGAGCACACGCGTACCCTTTGTCTCCAAATAGCGGTAATTACCAGTTCCCTGCGCCTCTTACTCTTTCTCCCGGGAGCTGTCAAACTTCTCACCTACCTTTAGAAAAATCGACAATGGCTAATGTTCTTGCCTTTTCAATGAAACAGCTCCAATTTAAGAGAGCAACCAGGAAACGCTCGGCTTCTTTGTCCCTGCTCAACTGCCTTTCAGCCTAAAACTTCATTTATGTCTTCGTTGTCATCGGATAGTTGTGTGAGGGCATCACTTGACCTTCCACACTTTAACATAGCCTCTTCCTGCTCTTTCCTGACTCTCTGAACTCTGATTTCCACAACCAACCCTCACTGTGGCCTCGGTTCCCAAGTTTCTTGACTTCTCAGAAGGAAAACATGCCCTTGGGTAGACCTGTCCTCTCCCTTCTGCTTTGTGTTTCAGAGATTCATGACCTGGAATTGCTGAGCATCTCTTACAGTTCTCTGAGGCTCCTTCCCTCCATAAAGCACCTTTTCCTTTAGACGTGCGTGGAGCCTGAGAGCATAGCATAGAATGAGCACACTGAGCACTGTCTCCCACCCGAGTCTCCTAGGCGGAGTTAACAGACCCGGGAAACACTATGGTACAATAATCACAGGATTTCGAGTCATATAAACTTACTTCAATCCCAAGATGCATCCTTACTACCAGTGGGATGTTCTCGAGAGAGTGTTATTCATTTCTTTAAATTGAAGTACCATTGGTTTATAACATGAGGTGAGTTTTAGGTGCACGACATTATAATTCGACATCTGTATGCACTGCCCTGTGCTCACCCCCGAAGGTCTAGTTTCCATCCATCACCATACAATTAACCCCCTTTATCTATTGCGCCCTCCCTTCACCCCCCTTAGAATAGAGCTACCGTATGACCCAGCTATTCCATTTCTTACTCTTTTCTTAAATAACAGCTTAATTGAGATATAATTCATATATCATAAAGTCACCTTTTAAAAATGGAATACCACCATTCAGTGGTTCTTAAAATATTCAGAGACGTGCATCCAGCACCACCATCTATATCCAGAATACTTTCATCACCACAGAAAAGCAACCCTTACTCCTTAGTGGCCACTGCTCATCCTATCTCCTCTACCCCTCCCCCTGATGGCCACTTATCTGTGACTTGTCTATTCTGGACATTTCATATAAATGGAATCATAAGTTATATGGCCTTTTGTGTCTGTCTGGATTCTTCACTGGTGTTTTCAAGGTTCATCTATTCTGTAGCATATGTCAGTGTATCATCCCTTCATACAACAGAATAATAATCTATTGCATGGATACCACGTTTTGTTTTGATAGACATTTGGGTTGTTTCCGCTTTGTGGGGCTGTTATGTATATGCTGGTATGAACATACTTGTACAACCTGTTGGGTGGATATGTTTTCAGTCCTCTTAGGTCACATAGTAACTGCATGTTTAAATTTTTTGAGGCATGCCAAATTGTTTTCCAAAGGGCTGCACTATTTTGCATCCCCACCAAGCATCTAATTTCTTTAAATAACTCACCAACACTTCTTATTTTCTGTTTGTCTTATTATAGCCTTTCAAATGGGCGTGAAGTGTCATCACATTGTGGATTTGATTTGCATTTCCCTGCTGACCTATGACTTTGGGAATCTTCTGTGTGCTTTCTGGACATTGTATATCTTTGAATCAAATGTTTATTCAAATACCTGGCTTATTTTTAAACTGAGTTGTTTATCTTTTTGTTGTTAAATTGTAAGAGTTCTTTATATATTCTAGATAAAAATTTCTCATTAGATATGTGATTTGCATGTTTTCTCCAATCTATGTGTTGTCTTTTTACTTTATTGATGATATCATTTGAAACAAAAAAGCTTTTTAAAGAAGATTTTGGTAAAGCTGAATTCATTTTTGTTGTTGTTGTTGCTGCTTATATTATTAGTGTTATATCTAAGAAACAGTTGGCTAATCCAAGGCCAGGAAGATTTACCTATATTTTCTTCTGACAGTTTTGTAGTGTCAGCACTTACATTTAGATCAACAATTTAGTTTGTGTTAGTTTTGGGTTATGGGATGAGGAAGGAGCCCAACTTCAAAATTTTTTTTTGTTTTTTGCATCTGTTATCCAGCTGAGCCAGCACTATCAGTAGAAAAGACCATTCTTTGACCATTGAATTATTTTGGCATTCTTGTAAAAAATTGACCAGAATGTGAGGCTTTTTAAAAATAACTAATTAATCAATTATTGATTTGAGTGTGTGTGTGTGTGTGTGTGTGTGAGAGAGAGAGAGAGATCGAATTGTTGTTCCACTTATTTATGCATTCATTGGTTACTTCTTATATGTACCCTGACCAGGGCTCTAACCTGCAACCTTGGTATATTGGGACAAAGCTCTAACAGCTGAGCTACCCAGCCAGGGCCAGAATGCGAGGTTTTATTTCTGAACTCTCAATTCTATTCCATTGATCTCTAAGTCTTTTCTTATGTCAGTACCACACTGTCTTGGTTACAACTGTTTTGTAGCAAATTATTTATTTATTTGTTTGTTTGTTTGTTTGTTTTATTTTTTAAAAAATTTATCTTTATTGTTGAGAGTATTACAGGTGTCCCATTCCCCCCCCCCAATTGACCGCCTCCACTTCGCTCCCACCCCCTCCCCAGGCCTTCACCCCATCATTGACTGTGTCCATGGGTTATGCATATATGCATATAACTTCTTTGGTTAATCTCTTCCCATCCTCCACCCCTCCCCTCTTCCCTCTTCCCTCTTCCCTCTTCCCTCTTCCCTCTGAAATATGATCGTCTGTTGCATGCGTCAGTGTCTCTGAATCTATTTAGCTTCTTTTGCTCATTAGCTTCTTCTTAAAGAAGACCCTTCAGCTTTTCCTGTAGTGCTGGTCTGGTGGTGATGAACTCCTTTAGCTTCTCCTTGTCTGTGAAGCTCTTTATTTGGCCTTCAATTCTAAATGATAGCTTTGCTGGGTAGAGCAATCTTGGTGCTTCCTCAGCTCCCTGGCTGTGGGGCTTCTGTTCAGCCAGATCTCAGGAGGCTCTGCGTGATGGTGGTTCTGTATTTAGTTGTAATTTTGATGTGGTTGCGGGAGGCGGTGGGCGCAGCTGTTACCTACGCCGCCAGCTTGTTTCTCCTCTGTAGTAAATTTTGACTATTTAGGGTCCCTTGCATTCCCATATGTGTTTTTTAATCAGCTTGTCAATTTATGCAAAAAAAACTTCTAGCAGTTTTAGACTTCATACAGTGATGTTCCATAGTTTCAGTGTAAAAGTCTTATACTTTCTTTGTTAACTTTATTCCTGAGTATTATAATTTTGGGTTGCCATTATAAATAGAATTAATTTTTTAGTTTCATTTTCAGACTGTACATTATTATTATATAGAAACACAACTGAGTTTTTTATATCCTCATTGTATCCTAAAACCTTGTTGAACAGGTATATTACTAGTAATACATTTTATTGATTCCTTGGAATTTTCTGTATACAAAATCATGTCATCTGCAAATAGAGATATAGTTATACTTCTGTTTTCTAATCTAGATGCTATTATTTCTTTCCCCCACCCCAAATTCTCTGACTAGAACCTCCATTACAATGTGAATTCAAGTGGCAAGAATGGATATTCCTGTCTTGTTCTTGATCTTAGCAGTGAGTTCTTAATCTTGCATCATTAAATATGAATTTGGCTGTGGGAACTTTGTTGATACCTGTGTTTACTGTTAAAACTTGGTGGCTTTGAATAATGGAAGAATATTTTCTCACAAATTCGTACGCTAAAAGTTCAGAATCTGGTAGAGCTGCTCTCCCTTAGGGGGCCTGGATGGAAAATCTATTCCTTGCCTTTTCCAGCTTCTGGTGATTGCCCAGCACCCCTAGGCTTGTGGCCACATCACTCCAACCTCTGCCTCCATCTCACATCACCTTCCCTGCTTTGTATCTGTATCTTAAGGATACATGTTATTACACTAAGGTCTAAACGAATAATCCAGGATAAACTCCTCTTCTCAACATCCTTAACTTAATTACATATTTTGTAATATAAGATAATATTCCCTTTTTTGCCATATAAGGTAAAATGTACAGGTTCTGGGGGTTAACTTGTGACTATATCTTTTGGGGTGCTACCATCCAACCCACAACAATGCCCTTTATCGGGTTGAAGAAGCTGCCTTCTATTCCTAAATTGTTGAAGTTTTTATTTCATTTAGTTTTATCATAAAAGGAAGTAGAATTTTGTCAAATGCTGTTTCTGCATCGAAATGATCATGTGATTTCATTATTTTTTATGCTACTAATGTGTGGGATTACATTGATTAACTTGGGAGTGTTAAAGCAACCTCACATTCCAAGATAAGTTCCACTTAATTATACCATATAGTCTTTTTTTATATGTTGTTGGAATTATTTTGATGGTATTATGTTGAGGGTTTGTGCATCTATATTCATAAGAGACATCAGTCTATAGTTTTGTTTTTTGTCCTATCTTTGGTATTGGTATCTGAGTAATACTGTCTCAAGGAATGATTTGAAGAGTGTTCAGTCTTCTTCTAAGCTTTGGAAGAGTTTGTATAAGGTTTATGTTAATTCTGTAAACGTTTGGTAGAATTCATTATGAAACCGTGTGTTCCTGGACTTTGTGGGCAGGTTTTTGTTTACTAATTCACACCATTCAGTAACTTTTTTGGCTTAATTAGTTTATTATTTTATTTATTGGTCTATTCATATTTTCTGTTTCTTGATTCAGTTCCAGTAGTTTGTCTCTAGGAAATTACCCTGTTTCTTTAAGTTATTCCATTTTCTGGCATGCAATTTTTATAGCATACCATTATAATCTTTTTTTATTTTTGAAAATTTTGTATTGATAGTCCCTTGTTTAATATCTGATTTTAGTAAATTGAGCCTTCTTTCCCTCTCTCTCCCCACCTACTTGATCAGTCTAGCTAAAGATTGGTCAATTTTGTTGATTTAGAAAAAATAATAACGTTTCGTTTTCTTATTTTCTTTATTATTTTTTTAAAGGCATTTATTTATTTATTTTAAATATATCTTTATTGATTTCAGAGAGAGAGGAAGGGAGAGGGAGAGAGAGAGATAGAAACATCAATGATGAGAGAGTCATTGATCGGCCACCTCCTGCGCGCCCCCGACTGGGGACCGAGCCTGCAACCCGGGCATGTGCCCTGACCAGGAATCGAACCCCAATCTCCTGGATTGTAGATCAATGCTCAACCACTGAGCCACGCCCGGCCAGGCTCTATTATTTTTCTGTTTCATTTATTTTCTCTTCAGCTTACATTATTTTCTTCTTTCTACTTGCTTTCTATTTAGCTTCATTTTCTTTTTACTTAAGGTGAAGGATTAGGTTATTAATTCGACTTCTTTCTTCTTTTTTATCATAGGCATTTACAGATAGAAATTTCCCTCCAAGTACTGCTTTAGCGACATTTCATGAATCTTGGTAAGTTATGTTTTCATTTTTATTTTCTTATTTGTTTTGTGATTATTCATGGACACATTGGTTATTTAGAATTCTGTTGTTTAATTCTCATGCATTTGTGAGTTTACCAAATTTCCTTCTGCTGTTAAGTTGTAATTTCAATTAATTTTAGTCAAAGAACATATGTGCATTATAAGTATAATTTCAATCTCTTAATCTTTATTGAAATTTGCTTTATGACCTGATGGTTAACCTGGAGAATGTCCCATGTGCTCTTTACAAGAATGAGTATTTTACTACAGTTAGGGGTCCTGTTCAATGGGTTTCTGTTAGGTGTATTTGGTTTAAAAGACTATGTTATAATGGCTAAGTTATCCTCCTACATTGATATTTTATCATTTTAAAGTATCTATTTTTGTCTCTAAAAACAATTTTGTTTTAAAGTATGTTACTTTTGATATTAGGATAGCTACTTTTGCTCTCTTTTGAGTCCTGCTTGAATGTTGCTTGGCTTTTAACTTGTATCTTTGAATTTAAAGCGTCTCTTGGTGACAACATAAAGGTGGGTAATATTTTTCTTTAAATTTATTTTGCCAATTTCTGTATTTCAACTGAAGCATTTAGTCAATTTAAATGTAATGTAATTATTGTGATTGTTTGCTATTTTGCTATTTGTTTTCTATATATATCTTATATCATTTCCCCTAGAATTTCTCCATTACTGCTTTTTATTGTGTTAAATAGATATTTGTATTATACCATTTAAATTTTTGTTGTACTTTTTACTATGTATAGTTTAGTTACTTTCTTAGTGGCTGCCCTGGAGCAGTTAACATCTTCAACTGTTTGAATTAATACCAAATTAATTTGAACAAATTTAATTGTACTGGAAAACTTTTCTTCAGTTCCTTCTCTATCCTTTGTATAAGCTCAACAGCACAGTTTTATAATTGTTGCTTAATACAGTTTTTTATAAATCAACTAGGAAAAAAGTTATCAACAAAAATACATTTGTATTGTCTTTTATATTAACCTATGCATTTACCTTTACCACTGCTCATTATTTCTTCATGAGATTTCAACTTACTGTCAAGCGTCCTTATATTTTATTATGAAGACTGTTTTACTATGTGTTGTAGGGCAGTTCTACTAGCAATAAATTCTCTTGGATTTTGCCTTTCCTGGGAATGCAATAATTTCTCCTTCATTGCAAAAAGATAGTCGGGCTATATACAGAATTCTTGGTTGGTGTTGTTTTCATTTTAGCATTTTCAATGTCATTTTACTACCTTCTGGCATCTATGGGTTTTGATGAAAAATCAGTTGTTACTCATATCAGGGATCCCTTACAGGTGATAAGTCCTGTTTCTCTTGCTGATTTCAAGATTCTTTTTGTTTTTCACTTTCAGCAATTTGTCTGTGATGTACATAGGTATAGATCCCTTTGAATTTGACCTTCTTGGAGTTCATTAAACTTTTAATCATGTACATTAATATTTTCAAATCAAATTTGGGTATTTTTTAACCATTGTTTTTTAAATTATTCTTTCTTCCCTTTTCCTCTGGTTCTCCGATTATGCCAGGCTCTATTTATTTATTTTTATTTATTTTCCTTTTTTCCCTTAGACTGGATAACTTTAATTTACCTGTCTCCTGTTTCACAGATTCTTTCTTCTGCCACTTCAGATATGCTGTTAGTCACCTCAAATGAATGTTTTTTCACTTATTTTTCTTCTCAGTCTCAGAAATTTTTATAAAAATTTATCTCTTTATTGATATTATCTATTTGTTGAGACACTGTTCTCATATTTTCCTTTAATTCTTTTAACACAGTTTCCTTTATCATTTTGAACATGTCTAAAATAGCTGATTTAAAGTCATTGTCTAGTAAATCTAATGCCTAGGTTTCCTTAGAAATAGTATATCATGGCTTTACAAAGTCCCCTGTGAACATTTTATTGCTCAGTTTTACTCTTAGGCTTTTTAGGCATTCTCTTGTTAAACTTACTGGTAAGGCCACCTCAGGCAGTTGCAATGTTAATCAATTACAACTGATTGTTTTTAACAAATCCCTGTGTGTAGGACTCTTAACACACAGTGAGCTCTAAGGGAGGTCAAAGAAACACAAGCCCTTAGAATAGAGTTTTTCAGTGTGACAGCTGCTAGACAGGTCAGATCATGTCATATTTTCTGGGAATAAGCCTTTTAGAAATCTCCAAGTTCATTATTGCCCTTCATTGGCTTCCAAGGTGCTGGTGTTTATAGTTACTATATTTGTAAGTTGGTTTCCCCGGCTGCCATGCTGTTGAGAAGATGGAGATGAGATTTAAAAAAGTTAAAATGCCACAAAGCTTGATGTTTTTAAATTGTTATTTTCTTAAATAAACACTCCTCAGATTATTGCAAGGCTTTCGTTAATTTCCAGAGATTTGAAAATACTGACTTTTGACAGTTTTTGCCAATAGCCTCATTGATTTTATGAAACAGCAGGTTTTTCTGTGGTTCTTATTGTGCCATTCTAGATGTTACCTCCTTAGGAAAATCTTATGAACTTACTGAGTCTTAGTTTGTTCTTCTGTGAAACGGAAATGTAATACCTACACTGTCAACATCATTGCAAGTATTGAATAAGATAACGTGGATAAAGGACTCACAATAAACCCTGGCATACCATAAGCTTATTACAAATGCTACTGCCTTCCTTCTTTTCTCAGTTGTCAAATCTATGGAAAAATGACACAGTTATGTTATATTAACACCCTACTTTTGTCTAGCAACTTATCCCCATCTATGTTGGTCAGAAAATTACCCAATGGCAAATGACAGAAACTTTATTCAAGCTGGTTAATGTCAAAGCAAGAGTAAGGGAAGAATTTATTACGTTACATATCTGAAAAATGTATTGGTATACTGACTTCAGGCACTTCCAGACCCAGCTGTTCCATCTGGACAGACATTATCTCTAAGATACTTTCTTTTCTGATGACTTTATTGTTAGGTAGACTCTTGTCTCATGCTGAGAATATACTAACAAGCAACTACAGTCCAATATTCTATTAGATTGGGATAGCCAGTAGAAAGGGATCACCTCTTTATCATTATTTCTACCATAAATTTTGAGATTATTCTACTTGGATATGTTTAGGATATGTGCCTATTCTGACACACATCACTGTTGCAGGGAAATTATATATGCCAGCTGGCTTAGTCTGACTTATACCCCATTCCTGGAGTTAGGAGTGAAATCTGTCAAACATGTCTATGCAGTCCAAGGTTGGAAGGGAGATGTTTTCTCAAAGGGTAATTCAGTGTTGGGAAGAAAGACACAATGGTTGTCGGAGCAAAGCATTCCATCTTTCATAATGCCCTGTTGTTTTCTTTCTCCATTCCCATTCTCTCCTCTTCAAACAAGTCAAGGAGTTGTCAAAAGTATGTAATTCCATTAGAGAGGGAGGTACACTGTATATGTATGGGACATTGTACAGGAGTAGCATGGTAGGAGGCATTATCAGAAGCCCAGGTGTACAGTGTTGCCACTGATGCTGTAGTCGTAGATGAGAAATGGAAAGCAATGAATGGATACTGTAGCCATCATTAATTTCCACTCATGGAGGAAATGGGACTTTAGCTGACCCGTTGAAGGATGGCCATTTAGAAAAGCACAGGAGAGACAGCCTGGTGTATGTTGTGGTATCAAAGGTAACGGTGATGATTAGTTTTATTTACTGCGTGCTCCCTCTGCCAGCCCCTGCCACTGTGGTAAGTGCTTTATCTGCATTCTCTCATATTTTGGCAGTGTGTCCACTGTTACTGTTCCTGCTTAATAGATGAAATGCTGAGACATGGATACTGTTGTTTGGGCACTCAACATTGCTGAACTATGTAATGGAATACCCATTACTAAATCAGACCATTTGAATCTAGTTTTATCTCCTAACCGCTCTATACTGTGGCTCAGAGAACACACAGTCACTGGAATATACACTTTTTACTGTTTCTTAACTCCACCTCATTCCAAAGATCGTGGCTTAGAAACTGAATCGATTCTTAGCCATTGACACTTAAATTTCTGTACTCCGACTATGTTCTTGCCCCATAGATAAGAAGCCCTTTGTAAAGGAGAAAGTGTCTTCAAAGACTGTCTAGTTTAAGTACTTCCAAATTTTGTTGTCCATAAAAGTCTCCCAGGGAATATGTAAAAAATGTAAATTCTTTGTTATCATTATAATTCTTTAATTGGCTTTTGTCAATTGACTCTGACACATGTCAAGGTTCTCAAGGCTGCCTGCACCTGGGAAGCCTTTACAGATCTTAATGCTTCAAACTTATCTCTAGAATTCCAACATAATTGATCTGATGTGGGGATGGATACTGTTTTGTTTTGTTTTTAATCTACTTAGGTAACTTTAATGTATATCTAGGATGGAGAACCAGTAATCTAATCCATTCCCTTTATAGATAGTAAAAGCAGATAAGCAAGGGGAAGAAAAGTGTCCTAAATCATCTGGCCCTTTGGTGGCACAGCCAGAAAGTGAAGCTGAGTTTTCCTGTCTCCTTGATGAGGATTCTTCATTAAAAATGTCTCATGTCATGTCATTTCCCTGAAATGACCTTTCTCTCTGCCTTGTCCCCACATTCACACAGACATGTGTGACATGACTGATGCCCCCAGGCCTCAACAGAGCTCAGTTCTAGAAGAGAGACAAGAGAGGAGAGTGAGAAGCCCTTAAGTGTATCGCAGGTCAGTGGGGCTGTCAAAGTACAGACTTCTGCCAGCTGAGTCTCAACACTTAGTTTTAACCTTGCGCCCTAAAGCCTTTGATGAGTTCTAATGTCCCTAGGACATGGTTGGAAAGGCACAGTCTCTTTAAGTCCGATTATTTGTTCCAGTCACTGCACACTTAGCAAATTATCTCGGGTGCCTGGGAAATGGAGATTATACATATTTAATCTGTGTTTGATTTCACTGTTTTCTATACGGTATCTTACTTCTGTGAGCCCAGGCTTTCCTGAGCCAGCCCGAGGCTCTGTCCAACTGCTGAAGTGGCTTGCCTTCCCAACCTTAGCAGTCCGTGCTGTGAGCTTCTGAGTTAGGGAAGGAAGGGAGCTTCCTTTACTGTCCCTTAAAGTACCGCCTTCTCCGAAGGGGATAATTGACAGTGGTCTTGGATAAGGGGAAGAGAACCCTGCGTTATGTATTGGGTAGCCAATAGAATTTCTTTTTGCTTGATAGCAGCTAGGTTTGCTTTGAATATTTCCTTCTAAAACAACTTGTCTCAGCCTCGCCAAGGGCGTGGCCAGAAAGCCACATGGGAATGGCAAGTTGGCAGTGAATGACGAAGGAGTGACACGTGATGCTCAGAGTCACATCACACATTTAATCATTTTTATATATATATATATATATATATATATATATATATATATTTTGTTTTTGGCTGGACACCTGCGGTTTTGATGTCTAATTTCTGTCAGGAGAGTTTACACAGCAGTTTGCTTCCCAGGCGACGATCGCTAACGCATTCATAAATTTATTCACCCGTCGGTTCGCTGGCTTGCTCATTTTTATGGTTATCCATTCACCAGCACTTACTAGGCAGCTATTCGATGTCAGATGCCAAGCAATGTACTGGGGATTCAGAACTGAAGGAAACGCAGTCCCTGCCCTGTGGCGTGTCAGTGCGCCGCCGCGGGAGAGGCACCCGGGCCGCAGCGGAATATAACGCGATAAGCACAGCTGGAGACAGGTGTAAAGAGCAATAGGCGGGGCCAGTCTGTTTTCCTTCAGCTATATCAAGGGATATGATATGACTGGGAAAGTTAGCAAGGAAGGAATATGCTCAAAATACTTGAACTGGGACTTGAATGGTTTGATGGGAAGGGGCAAAAGGACAGAGACGAAGTAGTCCCAAGAAAGAGAGTTAACATATTTTTTAGACATGGAGGCTTGATGCTGCCTTATATTTTATTCATTTCTGTAAAAAAAAAAATTTTAAGAATACTAATATAAGGCCAGATAATGTTTTAGACACTAAATTCAAATAGGTGTGGCCCTACCCCACCCTCATGAGGCTTACAGTGCAGTGTGGGGACTGGCCTTCGTCAAGTCATCACATGAAATTCTAATTACACACTGTGGGTGAGATCCTGAGACTATGTGTGGTTTGCTATACCAGGAGCAGAGAATAGAGGGGTGAGGGCAGGCTGAGGGAGGAGAGCAGGGGCCAGATCATGAAGGGTCTGTATCCTAGGCATGGAAATATGAACTTTATCCTAAACTCATGGGAGACCGTAGGAGACATGTAAGCGAGGAAGAGGCACACTTAGCCGTGTGTGTTTGAGATACTTCATTTTCATAACAGTTTAAACAACTGGTTTGAGGCAGGTAAGACTAAAGACAGACTAAGCAGAATCTTCCAGAAATTCTAGTGGGAGATGAAAGTAGCCTAAGGCTATGACTGTTTGGAGAGAGAGAAGAGTAAAGATGAGTTAGAGATGTAAAAAGAGTAGATGCAATGGGACTTTCTGGAAAGAGTCTCCAGGGAGGAATGTGTGGCCACTTCTCTGCAAGGACCCTGAATCCATGTGACTTGCCAAATCCTCAGGCATGTGGGGGTCCCACTTTCCCATGAGGTTTATAGAGAACCAAAGGTGAGTAGACAAAATAGTCAGGATGCCAAAGTCTTCACATTTAATTACAAGAGCAGCAACTAACTAACAGCCTAGAGACTAGAAGAACCACCCCCCAAAAATCCAAGTTCCTGGATTCAGTGTCCATCTCGTGAGTTTGATGAGACCAGCTTCAACTGCTCTAGACCTAGGTATTCGAAGTTAATCCTCAAAGGAATTCGTTTAGTCACTCATTCATTCATTTACTCATCTATTTATTTGTCTGCCTACCCATTGATCTATTAGATAGGGCTCGATGGTCTGAAGGGAGGATTATATTCCTTTGGTATTATTTGTAATTTATTCGTTTAACTAAGAAGGCAAGCATCTACAATTCTTTTTTTCTGTTAAGAGCCATGTAGTAAATATTTTAGGTTATGCAGCCATATAGTCTCTGTTGCAATTAATCTAACACTTTTTCCATGTAAAGCAGCTATTGATAATATATGAACAAATAGACATGGCTGTGTACCAACAAAACTTAAATTATAAAAATGGGTGGTGGGCCAAATTTGACCCCCATGCTCTAGTTTGCTGGTCCCTGAAGCAGAGCTATCCTGAATTTGATGCAGATATTTGATATTTCAGAAAGTCCAGGTTAAAGTTGGTATGAGTGACTTAATAGCCTTCAGAGCCTGAAGCGAAGACAGTTCTTTGGGCAATGTAGTGGGTGGAAGACCTCTAACTGAGAGTAGGACTGGATTTTAGGGCTGCTTCCTGCTCACTATGACTAAGGATAATCACCTAACCTCTTTCTGCTTCTATATCTTAACCTGGGTTTCTTTTTCCTGGTTTTGTGACTCGTGAGGACCTATTCAATTACAGGTCAAGATAAAACAGATTTAAATCTTAGTTGTGGGGTGGATGAACAGAGTAGAAGTTTAGTGAAAGCCAGTAGATAATGCATGAGATACAAATCAGAACCACTAAAGACTTTACTTACAGCTGATCTGAACAAGATAAAATCGAGGCATCTGTTTCTCAGAAAAATAACCTGTCTCTGTTGAAAGCACAAACCATGAAAACTTTTCTTCAGTAAGCAAGAAAGCTAGATAAAATGTAAGATTACAAATTGGCCCTGGAACTAAGATTTTTTTTTTTGTAGATGTAATAGGAAAATATAATAAGCAAAGTTCTTCTGTAATCATAGCGCTCATTTATTTGAAAAGGACCTGGGCAGTTACCAAAGCAATCCTTCCTGTATTACCAAGAAGTCGTTCACTGGGTGTCACTTGAGTGACTTTATGGCAGCTGTCCAGTCAATCCATCCATCACTAAGGCCATGTTTTCTAGATTTGACTGCTCTCTGTTTCCTGGATGATATGTGGCTGAAACAGATTGCCCAGCTTGTGCCTGGAGCAGTCAACAAAAATTGGTTGAGCACTCTACTCCTTTTCCTGGGGAGCACAGGGGTTGGGCAAAGCACCTTCTGAACATCAGAAAGCACATGCGGGGTAATTCAGAGCTGACAGATGAAAGATACAGGTGCTAATTTCTGACCAAATCTAGAGGAAGAGTTGACTTTGGCAGATGTTTGGGAAATTTTATACATAAAACTTACGGGTTGTCTTCAAGATAGGAAGGCAGGATATGAGGAATGGAAAAGAGAGAAGCACGTTGAGGGTGCAGGGAGAATAGGCCCATAAATGAAGGAGTCAATTGGGAAATAATTGGAAGGTAGGTTAGGTTACGTTGGGAAGGGCCCCCAGTTACACCATGAGAGGCCTGTTGGTTCTGTTTCTGCAGTGACAAAGGAAGTAATGAGTAAAGCAAGCTGAGGGGTTGGCAGCAGAGCGAGAAAGAGGGTAAGAGAGGGAGAGAGAGAAAGAGAGAAAGTCACTAAGGTCCCTGCCCCCACTGGGAAGGGGCAGCTGGCATTTATTCAAGGACATTTTGTGTCCCAAGCGTGTGAACTCATGATGTAATTTTTCAGGAGGAGTGGAAAATCTGGGACTTTATGAGAAATATTCTACATTTCAAGGATGGACAGCTAATCATTTTTAAATCAGTATAGGAAGAACCCCACCCCCCCAAACACTCAAGAGTGTGATCTGCTGGCCACACATTTGTAGAGACTGTGTCCTCTGGGCTATCCAGAAAGCACTGGGGAGCACTTGACAGTTTGGAGTCTGGGAAGGACGGCATCTAGGAGGGCCTATGGGATGGTCCCGGTGGGGGCCAGTCCCATGAACTTGACCCTGGCTTCCGGAAGTGAGAAGGAAAAGCAGGTGGGTGGGGCCCAGTGCACGCTGTGGAGGAAGGTGCAGGAAGGTTTGCTCCTTCTCAGGGAGCCCAGAAATAACTCATGTTCCGTTTCCCAGCTGAAAGGCACTGCCTGCGCTTCGCCCTGTTACGCACCCTCAGCTGACCTTTCTCGGAGCTGATTTTACGTTCTAATTGCTTTGCTATAATTTTAGTTCCCAGTTCAGCACTTCCAGTCTGCCCCCAGGTAAACTTGATCTCGTGTCCAGGTAAAGGTTGCAGTCTTTAAGCTTGTCAAATAAGAAATCATTTTATAGCCCTATTTTGATGTGGGTTTTTCCTCCTACATTTCAAGTTAAAGAAGATCAAGGGCTTGTAACTAAATCACTTTCAAGGTAAATGAGTCACAGGGCAATGCAGTACTTTTGATGAAAATATTCTCCTTATATTTCCTTCTTATGTCAGTGCTCTTTGAAGAAATTTCCCCAACCATTATGAGCCATAATCTTTTCTTCATTTATTTATTGTATTTTTATTATTCTGAAAGTTTCCAGGATATAGCTCTTTTTCAAAAGGTAGTGATTTCTTGTTAGCTTTGATTAAAAGATTGTATGCTAATTAAAATAATGTTATTTCCAAAAAGTACAAAGAGGAATTTAAATATCCCCACTGCTCTGTGTATATTTTAAATGGTGTCTTCTATATATTGTCCCACAACCTGAATTTTCTCATTTAATTTTCAATAGTCCCATGTCAGTAAAGTAGGCATTCTTTCCGTTCATTTTATGTCTTTATTCAGTAATTTCCTCACGATACAGAATTAAAATGGCTGTGTTGAAAGATGCTAATTTTAAGGATATTTGACAATCTTTTTCATAAATGCCATTTTTACTTCCAGGAGCATATAGCAGCGTAGGCTTCTTTCCCCTCCAACCATGCATATTAGCAGTCTCTACAATATTCATTATCTGAGAGGTAGAATGTTGGCTCTTCAATTTTTATAAAATATGTTGATTGTTTCTCTTATTTGGGGATTTAGATATTTATAGATGTGTACTGACATTTAAAGATCTTTGAAAACATTTGTTCTGTCTTCCCTATTAGGATACAAATCCTTAAGACATCATTATTTCCATTTTAACAGTCGTCTCTGTCATGGACTCTTCATTCCTCTGTAAGACAGTGCCCTGTTGGTCTTATATCATTTTGCACTCCCCCAAATAATTTAAGAAATTATAACATCCTTTTAAAATCAGTAATTAAGATGCTTTTTAAAATCCAAAGCAGCAAACAGTTATTGATAGCCTATAGCCTATTCTGTGTTAATTTTTTATGCCTTCTGGGTAAAGCCTCTGTAAACCTTGTTAAACAAATGTATGTTGAACACATAAATGCAGCCAAGGTCTGGGGATACACTGTCCAGTAAGGCAGCCACTAGTCACATGTATCTACTGGGCATTGAATAATAGTCTGGATTGACATATGCTCTAAGTGTGAAATACATATTGATTTTGTAGACTCAGAAAAAACACACCTCACAAATAATTTTTATATTGATTGCCTTTTGAAATGATAATGTAGTTATACTGTATTAAATATAATAAGCTAGTTAGCATCACATCTCTTTTTACTTTTTTTTATTTTATTTTTAAATATGTCTTCATTGATTTCAGAGAGAGGAAGGGAGAGGGAGAGATAGAAACATCAATGGTGAGAGAGTCATTGATCAGCTGCCTCTTTCACACCCCCCGCTGGGGATCTAGCCCGAAACCTGGGCATGTGCGCTGACCAGGAATCGAACTGAGACCTCCTGGATTATAGGTGGATGCTCAACCACTGAGCCACGACCAGCCAGGCTCTTCTTACTTTTTAATGTGGCTACTAGAAAATTTAAGATAACCCATGTGGCTCACGTTATATTTCTATTGGACAGCACTGCTCTAGGGATTTTTACAATATAAATATTAAGACCACGCAAGGCCAGCCTGGATCTCCTATTGGATGGTCTGCAGGCCAGACTCTCCTCATTCTTTGGCAGCAAGAAAGGGAGCGAAGCACCCAGATACCATTGTCATACTGGCTGATGTTTGCCTTGTCTTTCATCTGAGCAAGCCTTGATGAAAGGGACTGCCTTCAACCAGAATAGTTTATAGCCCCTTTAGAAAGAAGCTTAAATTGAAAAGGAAGAGATGAATTGGAATTGTTCTGACTTTGAACAGCTGCTCATGTCACCACAAAGCCACGGTCACTGTGTGATCTGTCGGCTGGCTGCAGAAAGAGGGTGAACCACTGGCCTCCTCAAAACTTTGGGTATTGCAAAATCCCCAAAGTGGCATAGAACTGATGAAAGAAAGCTTGGCCTGAGCTACAAGGAGGGAGCTTCCTCTGGCTCCCTGGTCCTTCCCTCTGTGGGAGCAGAGGAAAGAGAATGGCTGTTTACACCGGGCTCTGATTATCTGCTCTATTAATAACATTTCTTTAGTGGGAATGTGGCCTCCTTCCCATTAAAATGAATAACTCCAGCACTTTGCAGTTGACTGTCTCATTTTGTAGACAAGGTAAATGATTTAGAGTGATGAAATGAATGACCCTGGGCCCAAGAGGGAAGCTACTCGGTGTAGCAGGATTCAAATTCAAGTCTTCACATTTATAATGCAAAGCTCCTTTATATCAGCCTTCAGCCTCCCATCACTACCCTTTTAACATGGGTATATCTTGGCTTTTCCCCCCATAAAGCTTTCAATTCTAATTTCTCATAGAATGAGTGCAATCAGTTGGTTCTGGACAAAGCCTGTTCTGCATCAGGTATTTCAAGCTCGAATTTTCTAACTTATCAAGGGGTCTAAGCTTCTTTCCTCTACCCCTAACATTTGGATTTATTTTATTATCGTTGTTATTGTTTTGTTGTTTTAATGTATCCATTAGGTGTGGCAGGGAGATAGTTTGAGCTCATTGAAATCAGAGTGGGTCCCAGCACACACTCCCAATTTATATATTAGAAGGAGACAGTCAGATGTTTATGCATCACACATCCGGTTCTCCCAAGTGTGTGAATACGTGGCTGTCCACAGAGTGCTTCCGGAGAGTGTAAAGAAAGACACTTGCTCCACGTATCATTCCTAGAAATACTGCACTTGGGGGGAATCAATATTTAGCTAAAATGAAAGAACAGATGAAGGGCTACTACATGGGCCGTGACATTTCATTTTGTGTAAGTCCTTCCTTTCTCACATTTACTGGATTTCTTCTTCATTTTCCCACCCATCTATACATCTACCAAACACTTACTGACTTTCTACCACGTGTGCTCTTTTCGCTACTCTAGGAGAGATACATGCACAAGACACGGCTCCACTGTCAAGAAGCTTGCAGTAGAGCTGTGGTCCTCACGTGAAGAGACTATTGAGGGAAGATAGTGAGCGTTGGGCTCTAGGAAACTGACTGGGGTAGGGTATTGCCCTCTGGCAAAGGCTTTGGCCAACCATGAGGTGGATATGGCTTGAGAGCCCTGATGGGATGCTAAATTAATGGCTGAGATGGGAGGAAAGTAGAAATGGTGCATAGATACAGAAAGATAAATTTCACTCTCCCTTCATAATTTTGCTAATGGTAGTCCCATAAAAGAAGAGTTGTAAATTGGGGCCACACAATACTGACAGATCCATCAAACCCTGTGTCTTTGGACTTTCGGAAGAAAGCCATTTATCAATGTCTGTAAGTAAGGAGAAAGTTTGTCTTGTGCTAAGTGAGAGATACTTTGACAAAGAAGATTAATTTTGTCTTCTCAATTTGCATTTTCTTTGAAACTTAGAAGCATAAGGCTCAGCAGGCCGTGGATTAGGGAAACAAAGTCCCTTCATCTCTCAGTAAATACTCATTTCCTGTCATAAGTCTGATTTCTTCCCCAGATGCTTGGAATTTGCAAGCCTGGTGCTTCTATTTCTAGGGTTGTTCATAATGTTTCCTCACTTCCCACTTCTTCCTTTCTCCTACTTCCTGAATACACTGCTGCTACTTATTAGCCCTATTCTCCATCTCAAAGGAAGCTAACTCCGTGGTAGAGAAAATTACCATTGAATGTTAAGACTTAGCTAAAGAATGTTCATCTAGAAACTCTACAACTCATTGCTTGGCAAATTTTTAATAAACGCCTGGTCAGGAGCAATGAAGGCCGAAAAATAAAATTAAGTAAATGCTCATGCCTTGAAGTTGCATGTATTTGTCAGATGGAAACAGCTACATAAACAGTTGCTTGGAGTTGGAAGTTATAAAGACTTGGATGTGAGCCTTAGATGAGCAGTGTGACTTTGAGTCAGTAACTTTCTCTTTCTTAGACTGTATTTTCATTTGTAAACTCAAGAACTTACTCCCGTTTTTAGTATTGACAATCTCTTGTCCTAGTAGATAATAATATGAGGTCATACCCATGGATCCCTTAATATGAAGCCGAAGCCACATGGATGAAAGAAGTGAATTCTCTGGTTTAATTCTCACCGCTACTCTGTGAGGTTAGGTGCTACTGCTATCCTCATTTTACAGATCAGGAAACTGAGGATCAAGTACTAGTCCAAAGGCATGTACCCAGTGAAAGGGAGATCTGGTACATGTTGTCTCCCTATATAATCTATTGCTTGATTTCATGCTAAAGATGTGCCAAGATTTGACATACAGATAGTAATATTGGGGTTAGAAAAAATTGGCTACAGTTTCTAAACTTGAGGTTCTAAAAGATAAACTTGTGCTTATGGGGGTATTTGTATAGGCAAGGAGAAAGAGTGCCAGCCTTTCAGGTTGGGTGAGCGAAGTGTGATACGTGTCAGGAGTGAACAGGGTGAGTCCAGGGAGTACAAAAACCTTAGTTTGGCTTGCTCAGAGGGCCTTCAGATAAATGAGATTGAATAGGGGATGACACTGGCTTAAGAACAGCCTCAAATACCACCCTCAGTAAACAGAAATAAACTCATCCACTCTCCAGACATTGACACAGATGGTTCCATGTGCATGTAGCCTGAGAGAGAAGCATCGCACTTGGGTTTGATGTGGCTCTGCTACTTGATAGTTCTGTGCCTTGAGTGAATGATTTAACATCTATAGACTTTAGCTTTGCACCTGTGGAATTGGAATAATGGTTCATATTATTTGGTTTCGTGAGAATTCAAAGTCAAGAGTCTGTATAATACCTCCAAAGTGATATACTCAATTGAGCAAATAATACGCTCAATATATACTAATGCCATCATTGTTTGAAAAATGAGATAATATATGTAAAGCATCTGATACAATGATACAATTCCTAGCACTTTGTAAGTACTACATAAATGTCAATTCCTTGTGCTAATAATTCTATCGTAAGGCAGACACTGTGTCTTGAATTGCTGGTAACCAAGTAGAGAGGAAAACTCAACGAGTATTCATCAACATGCGCTGTAAGTACTTTAGAGACATAAGGTACACTGTAATCATGGTGAAGAGACACCAAAGTTGGCCAGGAGAATACGAGTGATGAGAGAAAGACTGACAGAGAAAGCCGCACTTGGGAGAAACATCTTAAAAAATAAAGTAGGATTACTCCAGATAAAGAAGTAGTTGGCAAGTATTTCGACAAAACAAAATCAGGAAGGTGTTAGAGATCATGGAGCACTCACTGAAAACAAAATAGAAATTAATTGGTGAGACATGATGTGAGAAGAAGGAATGGCAGGTGGGGCTGGAGGACTAGGCAGGGCTCAGGTCGTGCTGGACCTTGTAGGCCCGTGAAGCAATGTGAGCTTCCATCCGGGATCAAGCCAGAGAACAGTGTTCGACTGTGACATGACTGTGAAAAGACTTTGGAAATGCCAGGTTGCCAAAAGAGAGGGGGCTGCTTTTTGCATTAAAAAAAAATCTAATTGAAAGCACAAGTCGTCTCCAAATATAGACGATAGACTCTGGACTGCGGTAGAGAATTAATGGAAACAGTCTTCAGCCTGAATTCTGTTCTCTCCCAAATAAAAGATGGCATTCTGTGACTTGGCTCAAAGGTGGCAGCGTTACGTGGGAATGGTGTCAGATCAGCGGTGAAAATTACAGCGTGACACACAAAGGTGTTGATTCCAACTGTCAGCAAGAGACTTTCAAAAGGTCAGGCTTAGGAGTCACAGAATATCCTGCTCTCCTTGTGAAAGTAGGAGGTGATGTACATTAAACCTATGATGAATGAAATGAACGTGGAGGTCGGAGCTGTATCAGTCTGGTGGAGCTGCTGCATTCTAGATGCCTGCTGGCCTGCTTATCTGGCTACCTTCTTTCCATAAATATTTATTGAGCACTGGCTGTGCAACCTTAGACAAGTTACCCCACCACTCTGAGGCTTCTTCGCTTGAAAATTGTAGAACAGCCATGCCTCTTTCAAAATTTATGGTAAGAATCAGGTGAGATACTGTATTTGAAAGCACTCAGTAGATTGCTAGCCACATGGTGGATACTCAATAAGCATTTTCTCCATTTCCGCTCATTGATATAGACATTTATTGAGCACTTTCTTCTTCTGGGCACTAGTTTGGGCATGAGCAGGAACAGAGCAAGCAGGCTGTCTGGAAGCTTACCTTTGGCGGGGGCAACAGAATTTAGCGAGCATACAAGTAACCAATGTAATTCCTGGTAGTTTGCTACAGAGATAAAAGCAATGATGTCAAGCAGGGTGCCTTGGAGGGAGAGCTGACTTGGTAGGGAGATGAGATGTGTCATCTTGGAGGAGGTGATGCTGAAGTTGAAACACCTTAGGCTCACACATGAGAGCCTAAGGTGCAAAGACCTGCGAACACACTTTGCGGGCGAAGGGAACTGCAAGTTGAAGTGCACTAAGGTAAAAACGTGGAGTGTTAGGGAAGCAGACAGAAGGCCAGGCTCCTGGAGCCTAATGCAGGAGGGGAAAGTAGTGCATGGCCCCGTCGGCACGGCAGCCGTCGGCTCCTGCCAACAAGCGCCCTGCCGCAGCTGTCGGGGGGCGGTGCAGCGAGGCCGGCGTCCTCCAGAGCAGCCCTGTCCCCGCGCGAGGCTTCCTCGCACATTTCCGAGCCGAGGGAGCATTTCAAAGCTGCTTGGACATCTGGACTGGAGAGATAATATTGCTGTTTCCTTCCACCCTGCTGTTCTCAAAAGCACAAGCTCTGCTCTTCCGTTTTTCTTTAATCTCTCAGCTTGTGGCACTGTCACTTTTGAAGATACACATTTTACAACAGAATCAGAGAGCTTACAAGCTAATGGTCGGGATAGATAAGTGCACGTAACAGAGCTACTGTGGCGGAGTTACGAAAGTCTGTGAGAGGGCAGGACACAGGCAAAGCCTAAGCGTGTGGCCTGGGAAGGCTTCGTGGAGGAAGTCTCAGGGCAAATGTTGCTGATTTCCAAGGCGGGAGGCGTGGTATTCTTCCCTCTGCTTTGTTTCTGTTTTCCATTTGTTTATTTTTTACTTTTAGCAATCTAAATCTATCCAGATTCCTTTGAACTCATTTCTTGTCCTCTCCCTTTTTTTTTTTAGTATTGTCCTTAAGGTTAGAGAACATTTTCTACTTTGCCCCACCCCAGTTCAGGATCAGGAATGCCCTCATCCGACATTTGACCATTCTGGTTTGTTTCCTCTTACAACCTCCCACACGGTGACATGATTTTATTTGCATTAGAAAATGTCAACTCCAAACACTTTCAATGATCAAACATTGTCTAAGATTTATTGATGTATTAGAGCCGAGAAACGTTTAGCTTCTTTTCTGGTTGCCACCCCAGAAGTACATGGTTACTCTCATTAAAGGGAAAGGCATATAAGGAAGGTGTTTTCTCATCTTGCAAAGCACAGTCAACATTTTCTATTTTTTCTCCTTCACTCATGTGTATTTATTACACTTTTAATAGATGTAAGGTTTGGCACTAAGGAATTAGACTTGGAACATACAGTGTATTATCACGGGCCAAATAATATAATATAGTATGTTATTTTGGGGTGATATGGGGAGATGGAGCAAAGGGTATAAGATGGGAAAGCTCAGCATGGTCATTGCTGGCTTGCTTGAGGAGTTTCTGAGAATGGGACCCATAAATCTCTTTTCTGGATAGAGAGGCCATTTCCCAGGAAACCGTTCTGTAACTAGGTACTAGGTCTCGAAGGCCCCCAGGAAGGTCTTTTATTTAGTCGCAGGCTGAGTGGTCACGCTTACCTGTGCTGGAGAAAGAGGCTGGGGGGAACTGCATACCCAGAGACACATGGATTTTTCAGGCAGTCATGGTCATATAATTCTGTGTCTTAGCCCTCAATATTACTGATACAGATCTTACTCGCAGTTCATTATCCTCCAAACTATTTGCTACCAAAAAAAATAATAATAATCCAGGGATCTGAGCAATGTTCGCAGAGGCCTGTGGGTAGGTGCGTTCTTCCCACTTGCTAGTTAGTCTTTAGCACACTCGGATGGAGGGGCACGAGACATGGAGGGATTAACCTTCTGAGATACATCAGCAACAATATTTTCCTGATGTAACTTCTTATTTTGTCTGATGACAACAGTAAAAATTGATTACAAAACTTGGGAAATTGACCATAAATAATAGAATGCAAATGAGCTATAACTTTAGAGCTCACTAGATGTACTTTATTACCTGTATCTTTCTTCTGCTGTGTGCCTGTTTGTACTAAGGGCACCTTGCTCACCATAAACTTGTTAGTAATGAAAGGTGCCTAAAATACCCCATCGTGAGAATGAGCCGTACTGCTTTCTAATGGCAGGGGTAGGTTCAATGCCCCGTGACGTTGTTTCTCTTTGGGTTGCTGTGATAGGAGCAGTATAGTAGAGAGGTCCTGACTAGATTCTGGAGCCAGAATATCTGGGTTTGAGCCCTAGCTCACGGCAGCTGTGTGACCTTGGTCATGACTTAATGTCTTAGCACCTTGGTTGTCTCATCTATAAGAGGGAGATAATAGTAGTACTGGGTTCTTTGTAGAGTGGGTCAATAGGCAGACATTCGAAGAATTCTTGAGTGTTCAATAATGCAAGCTATTGCCAGAGGGGGACAGAAACTCCAGTGCCTACAGGGTCTAGACAGAGCACATAAGTGAGTCATGTATGAAAAATGAAGCTCTTTTGGTCTGTCTTCCATTTTACCACATTGTATTAAAAACAAGAAGATAAAGAACAGTTTTTAACTATGAAGGAAAAAAAGACCATTGCAAGCACAATAAATGTGAATGACCTTGACCTGTTGGAGAACATTGGAGAGTGGTGAGGACCATGGAAAGAGGATTTGAAAGATTGAACTCAGATCCAGCTGATTGCTGCCCAAAGAAGCTGGAAAACTAGATGAGCATGTGAATTTTCCCAATATTTAAGTGTTGGCATCTAATGCACTTTTCGAAAAACTTCCGTGTGACTTACGCATTTTATACCTTCAGGCTGTATTTGGGCCGTAAGTTGCCGGTTTGAGACTCCTGAAATTCTGCTAAGTAGTGGATTATAAATTCTAGCCCAAGGGAGTTACCGCTGGTTCCCAGGCTCTTTCTGTGGCACCTGGCTTTAGTGTCACAAATTTACTGACCTCTCTAACTCTCTTGGATTGAAAGGAGGAAGCGATGTGACTCTCACCCCTACGCTGCCCATTGTGAAGGCTGGTAGATATAGATCATCAGGAGGCTGCAGTAGGGGGGTCGGTCAGAGAAGGTAACACCCATTCCTTGTTCCTGTCCCTTGTGTGCATGGTAACTGCTTTGCCTCAGTTGGAAATTCCAGCCTCTCCCTCAATTGCTCTCTGCTGGCTGATAATGGAGGCCCGCCAAGTCTTCCACCTGACTTTTGAAATGTCTTCTTACCACGCATTCAGTTTAATTGCTCCCTCCTGTGCAAACACTGTTCCTACTGCTCGTTAGAGTCAAGAATACAACAAGTCTTAGGGTTTTTCCTGGCTCTCACTTGCTGGTGATAAATGCTGGCGCTTTGGGGGCTGCTTTTTGAACCAGCCTAAGGCAACAATTGATCATTCAGGCCTAAGGAAAGGAGGCAAGCACTCAGAGAATTGCTTCTTAATAAAGCAGTTTATGGTCAGGGGAGGCGAGGGAGGGATGCCAACTCTAGTTGACCTCTTGGGGATGTCCTCTCACCAGGATAAAGAGCAGCATGAAAGGAGAGACTGCAGGGGACCGGAGCACAGCATTTAGAGCCAGCCAAAGGGCTGCCTCGAAGCAGCCAGGTTGATTCTGTATTAACTGGCTAGAGTAGCTGGTCAAATAGAATAAAATAGGGAAATTCTGACAATGCTGTTGCTCTCCAGATTGCAGGCTTTCCTTTTTTCACAAAGTTCCAGTTGGATTTGTAGAAACAGATCTTACGCCGTCATTTCTTCATCCCATATTACCTTATATGTACTCTCGATTCCCCTCACTTGCCCTACAGTTTCTTTGCCTCTGCATGTTGCCTTTTCTATCTGGGTTATCCATCTCTCATCTCAACCTGCGCAAATCCTGGGCTCATTTCAAATTCTGCCTCTACCAAGAAGCCTTTCTGGATTTCCCCAATGCATTGGGACCTCCAAGCCTCTAGGAAGGAAAGGAAGTTTTTTGTTTTTACCCATACCTCATCCTTCCATCCTGTAGCCCATCCTCAGGAAAAGGCATAAATCTGGCCAAATTCTAGGAGATTTATTGGGCAACTTTTGCTGAGGGTAGAGTCATTTTGCTTCCACATGTATGAGTCTCCATGGGCCTGTCTCTCCACGTTGCCCTTTACTCCCACACGAAGAGAAGTGCATGGAATTGCGGCTGCTCTCCTGGAGATGACCCCCCTGGCTTTCCGGGGACCCTTTCTCTTTTGTCTTGGGCCTTTCCTTGCATGAGCTAAGAATGTGGATCTGAGGCAGTAAGTCTGTAGGGTACAATTTGGGAGTGGGGGGGGGGTGGTCCTTAGACCTCAGTCTCAGCCATGTGTTCCAGTCCCACTTACCAGAGTTTCCTTGCAGCATGGGTAGGTTTCCAAGATCACTAAACAGCATGGGGCGGGGGGTTTATGTTTGCTGATGGCCCTGTATCTCTCTCTCCCCCAGGGGCTCTATGCACGTGGTAGTTATGCTCCATAATATCTTCTTAATACCAACAAAGCCCTCACATTGTTTTAAACACCACCCACCTTTGAAGGGGCAGAAAATCGACCTGGCGAAGAGAGTAGTAGTTGAGTTAGACTCTCCAGATTCAAGTCCAGGCTCTGCCACTCTGCAGAGGTGTGATTTCAAGACAGTTATCTAACCGAGGCTGGGTATAATGCTAGTCTCTTAGGATTGTCTGGGAAATGAATCAAAATAATATCTCCAAAATGCTGAGAGTGGTGGCTGGAGCATAGTAAACATTCAGAAAATGTGAGTTGTATCATCCTATTAGTCTTCCCCTGCCTCCTGTTCTCCCCTCCTCAGCCTCCTCAGCCTCCTCCCCTCCTCCCCTAAGCATATCACTTGTAATACCATCACCATCCTCGGCAGTGAGCCTCGTCCTATTACACTTGGTATATTACTTATTCTGGCCACGTTTTCAGCTCTGCCCCAAGGCCATTGGCTTGGTCACAAAAGGGCTCTGAAGTTTACTAGAAGTAGAGCAACCAAAGAACAGCCTGCTGATGAAAATGTGCCATGAACAATCTCGTCACAAGTTTTAGAGCTAGAATGCAGCTTAGAGGTCGTCGGGTCTGAATTCTTCTATTTATAGATGAGGACATTAAGGCCCAGAATAGAGAAGGAACCCCCCCCCCCCCCCCCCCCGTAGGAGAATGAGCCCTGCAGCTCAATTGTTGGGGCGCATTGCCGGGGGCCCATTACCCTTGCGTGCAACCTTAGAGAGCATGTAACCCATTTCTTCCGCCAGAGTCTCTCTGGGGGATTTAAAAATTAAAGGTGGTGGTTATCTTTGCATCCAGGATGAGAGGCAGTGTGTTCATCTAAATGTCTCTCCAAATGACTATATTTCCCTTTTAATAGGAACATCGCTATCATGTGTTAATTAGAGACCGAGTTCCTATTGCAAAGGATGCCTCATAAGGTTTTATAAATAAGTTGAGAGGCCAGTGCTCTATGTTTCCCTGCTGAGTAATTAGCTTCACCCATTTATGATGAGAACTACCAGCAGGATTAACATAATGATGTATACAGTGTAGCAAACGGAGCCACAGATCATAATGATCTTTTTGCATTTCTCCCGGTCTGTGTTCTCACCTACGTTCTTGCCCAATTTGCTTGTTAGCTGTGTGACTCCTTGCAGCACTCTCCCATCACAAAAGTATATAATTTGGCCAGTTACAAAACATTTTTTTAAGACTTTAAATTTGCAACTAATTGATACCTGAAAGGATGACTTTAAATTGCTTTTTCATTATGCATTAAGCACCAACAATTTTTTTTTATATATAAGTTTCATGATGGGCTCTTCCCAAATGCCAGTGTCTCTGCAATTCTTAGATCATTATTTACTGATCGGGGTTTATCTCACAATCAGTAATTAAAGCACCACTGAAGGTCCTTTTAAAAATCAATTGACATCGAGCTAATATGGAACATCTCACCGAAAGTAATAAAGAACATAAAGTTCTTAAGCACAGGAGATATTAAACATTGATGGAGACACTAAAGATGCTAAAAAAAAAAACCACATTTAAGTCCTTGGTACAACCCCCCCGCCCCCTGTACTCAACCAGCAGTCTCCCAGCCAGCAGAAGACAGACTGTGCCTTATATGCATAAACATCAGGGGGGTCTTATTGTATGGGATACAATCCTGTGTCCCAAGGTGTTTCTAGTACAGCGGGAGAGATAAGACAGGTCCTAAAATAATGCTCCTGCAAGATATAAAGTGAAAAGAGCCTCAGGAAGTTGATACAAAGTACATTTATATTCAGACACGGGAGATAAGCATGAAATAGTGGTAAGGAATGCAGGCTTTAGAAGCAACCACATTAGGGATCAAATCTTGCCTGGCCCACATACCTGTTTTGAGAGAACCAAATTGTCTAACACATCAGAGTTTCTTTACTAGAAAAGAATTACACTGGTTTGATGGATGAAATTAGCCAAGTGTCTGGCGCCTCACACGTTGGAAGGCAGAGGGAGGTGGTGTTTACACTGATACTTAGAAAATTAGAAAATGTGGATACGCCAAAATGATGTATAAGTGGAAGCAATAGAAACACCAGTTCAGGCAACCATGGCGTTGCAAGGAGAATGTTAGAAACAGAGGGTTTGTCAAGGGAATATTTAAAGATAAGACTAAAAAAATAACTTAGGACCAGACGATAAAGACATTCTGAGTAATAAAGCAGTTTCCATATCTCTGCCTGAATGGAGCCAAAAAATACCACGGTTTTGTCATGGTTGAGAATGTGGGCTCAGTACACAGTCTGCCTAGGTCTCCGTTCTGGCTTTATTATGAGCTTAGCTTAAGTTCTCTGTGCCTCCATGGCCTCATCCATAAAATAAAACGAGTACTGGTACCATTGATTTCTATGGTTATTCTGTCTATTCTGTCTGTGTTCCCAATAATGAACCTTTTGAGTAGGATGGAGAAAAATCTCATTTCTGCTGACCCTCTATCATCCTTCTGGTAATAATGGGCTAGATCCTTCAGGCCACATCTCTCACCAGAGGACAACTAAAAATACTGGACAAAATATACTTTAAATTCTCCTTAAAAGCCCTGTAAAGCTGAGATATAGTGAGGAATTACCAGACAAAGATCCAGGAAATGGCAGGATCTTAGAATAGTAAGAAAATGCTATAAATCCATTTTACATTGAGAGCATTCAGCCATCCAGAAGAGACAGGAGAGCTAAAGAAAAGGAGCTTGTGTAGGACACCTCCAGAGGCAGGCAAGTGGAAACTCCGGGCCAGCACAGGTGGACAGTCTGGTAAACACTGTTTGCACATGAGCCTAGGCGAGGGCGAGCCAGACTGAACTATTCTCCACCTACCCTCGTGGGCTGGTGATGCTCACTGCCTTGGGCGAGCAGGTTCAGGATGGGCCTGAGCAGGAAGATAACCCACCTCTGGCAGGTAGGATATTATGTTCCGGTCCTCTAGTGAAGTTGCAGTCCAGTTTTACATTATAAATATGACTCCAAACCCCCATAAACCTTGTATTTAAAGTGGTTTAACTTTATCAGTCTCCAGGTTCCAGACAAAAGGATGTGAACATTGTCTCTGGAGGAATGTTCCTTCATTCTGGGTCCTAAGAAATCCATGCAAACAGTTTTCCAAAGCCAATAATCAGCCCGCAGCCCCAGATAACCAAATACCCCAAACAACAAGCCACCAAGTGTGGCAACCAGCAGACACAATAGTGGTAGAGACTGACGCCCCGTGACTTCAGGTAGGAAAATTATCAGATACAGATAATAAAACACTAGGCTCAGTGTAGTTAAAGAAAAAAAGACATGCTGTAAAGTTTCTAAAAAGAGTAAGAAACTATAGTGTTATTTTAGATTTTTAAAAATTAAATAAATAAAAGCTAAAAATAGAAACTTTATCTGAAAGTTAAAAACCCATTGGATGGGATTGACAGCAGATTAGATGCAGCAGAAGAGAGACTTAATGAAAGATGGATGAGAAGGAATTATCCAGAATGCAGCAGAGAGACAAAATGATAGAAAATATAGAAGATTGCTAAGAGGTAGGAAGCACAGAGGGAGAAGCCTCAGGACACTCCCTGCTGGTAGCAGAGCCGGGGGAAGAGGGGTGAGCACTGCTCAGGGGAGGGTAAAGGTCCTGTTCTCACGACTGCAGGTGGAGCAGTATGTGCAGTGAGCAGGAGGTGGAGGGACTAGGCATCATTTCGCAAAACTCGGGTCCATTGGGGTGCGGGGCCCTCATCCAGCCACGGCAAAGAGGGCAGCCCTGTCCACCGTTCCATATGGGGCTTTAGCACAGACCCAGGTATTTACCTGCTCCCTCGGGATGCTGGAAGGCCAAAAGCTCTTTCTTTTGTGAAGCTGAAAGGTGTACCCATGACTCTTGTCAAGGGACGGCAGGCATTTTAGATCTCATATGTACAAGTACTCTGCAGTTCTCCCCAAGCCTTAAAAACCACGCACATTTGTAACTCAAATAGCACTCGTACTTAAATTCAAAGCACTTGTACTTAAATTCATATGCAGCATCTTGCCTATAATTCGAGGACTACAGGACCAGTCTGGTGACCCAGGGCAGGAAGCCCCTTTACAAAGCAGCATTTATTTGGAGGATCTGAGTTCCATACATGAGGAACTTCCTCCCATCCTTCCACCGATATAATGAAAAGGGAGAGTTAGAGAAACAACATGTGCCAAATAGTACGATGCACCAAGTGCTGTGCCAAATATTCTACATAAATTATCTACAAAGCTTAAAACATTTATCTGAGGAAGAACTATTATCCTATCTTCCCAGAGAAGTTAAGACACTTGTCCAAGTTTCAATAGTTAACAGGCGATGGAACTGAGATTTAATGGAAGTGTGTCTTTTTAAAATGGTTAAATTCTTTCCTCAGTACCTGTTTTCAATAAGAAGTTATTCAGGGCGGTGATACTGTTGATTCTGCACCATTAAGACAAAAACAAAAAGATAACACTTATCTAGAGAGAGATAATCTTCCTTGAAGAAGAAAATGAAACTAGTCGTAGGTGATGATGATTCCGAATATTAAATCATTATTCATTTTTTAAAATATATTAGATGTACTTTCTCCCTCAGGAAGTATTTTAGCACAGTACACCGAGCTGATGTGTTCATTATGGCTTCAAATGGACTATATTTTTAAATTCAGATGAATTTTCATTTCTTCTTCATTAGGATGTTGAGACATCTCAGCAGTCGGACAGAATTCAAGACCATAGCTATTTTATGTGTGTATTTGTTGCATAATTGCTGGCTAATGAGCTTTATGAGAAGAAAACCAGACGAATGAAAGCAACTCTATCTGTTTCCTTCTGGACAGCTGATGCATTTAAGAGCCTGTTTCCTTAGAGAAATTGTTTGGCCCTGCACCTTTATTTTTTTTTTTTGTTGCCATTATTATTCAAAACACCTCCCGCTTCTCTATGGGAAACTGTTTCATGTTCTGAAAGTGCCTCATGATACCCCTAGGGAATTGTAAGGCATAATCACTCTCATTTTTCAGATAAAGAAGCACGGATCGGGTTCCTAGGTTTCCTGGATCGGACGGCCACTTTCACAGAAAATCTCGAATCTGGGGGCCCTTCTGGGTTCCACTGCTCTATTTGGGGATTGTGGGAAATCCACAGCTCAACCTTGGATGTCATTTCCCCATTAGTAAAGAGCAGGGATGGATTTGGGAAAACTCCGAGCTGTGTAGCAATTCCCATGCCCCACCCCTGTGTTCAGTTAGACCAGGGGAAGCACAGGATACTAGACTATCCCTACTATCAGAAACCCTTTCAAAATATGCACATTTTCCAATCTTCCCCTGCCCGCCCCCAGGCTAACTGTCACAGACTTTTCAGGAACGAGGCTTCTAGAATCTACAGTTTTACAAAAGCATCTGGGTGGCTCTGATACTCAGCAAGGAAGGTCTGGGAAGCATGAGGTGGTTCCCAGCTCATCTGAGGCATGAAGACCCTCTTCAGTGTCTCTGGTTTCGGTAAACAGAGTGGCTTGGATGTGAATGCTAGTTCTGCCCCTCAGTGACTCGGTGACCCTAGACAAATTACCTAATATCTCTGTTTCACGGGAGTTGTCAATAGGGTGAAAAGATTAGTGGTCTAAGGTGAAAGACCTTAAAACAAAACAACTGAGCAGAATAAGGGTGCAGTTAATAGTTTCTGCTGATAGAGGCGGTGGTGCGGGTGGCAGGGGTAATCTTCGCTCTCTGACGGTTAATGCCATTTGTATGCATTTGTTAGAAAATTCTTGCTTCTACTGAGCAAACTACTCCTCTGACTTCAATTTCCAGCGCCAGCGTTAGGCATGCCCTTCTTGACGACTGACCCCTTGGACTCCTTACTCCGTGTGAGAGGCTTGTGCAAGTATTTAAGGTCCCCTCTGCCTCCACTCCACTCGCCTTTCTCTAGATCTGCTCCTTCAGCACCTCCCCGTATGAATGACTGGTCCTGGGTCTGCAGAGGGAGGGTGTAGAAGGGCCTCCTCATCGGTGTGTTACGTGCCCTTCTCCATGAAGGGATAGCTCTGCCCCATGGTTGACCATGGTCCACACACTACTGTACATACATCTAGGGCCGAGACATTATGTCCACTGCACCAGCGCTTCTCACGCTTGAAGATGCACGTAAGTCACCTGCGGATCTGGTCAGAATAAAGATCCTGATTCAGGAATCTGGGGTGAGGCCCCATATTCTTTCTTTTTAACAGGCTCCCGGGGGGATGCGATGCTGCTGGTTCTGAGCTACACTTTGGGGAACTACACTATCACACGTTCTGTATACCTAGATTTTTAAAAATATATGGGTTATTTTTATTGATTTTATTTTATTTTTTTAATATATCTTTATTGATTTCAGAGAGAGGAAAGGAGAGGGAGAGAGAGATAGAAGCATCAATGATGAGAGAGTCATTGATCGAGCCCGCAGCCCGGGCATGTGCCCTGACCGGGAATCGAACCCTGATCGCCTGGATCCCAGGTCGACGCTCAACCGCTGAGCCACGCCCAGCTGGGCTGTTTTTATTGATTTTAGAGAGAGGGGAAGGGAGAGGAAGAGGGAGACAGAAACATCCATGAGAGACAAACGTTGATCGGCTGCCTCCTGCGCGCCTCCTGCTGGGGATCGAACCGGCGACCTTTCAGTACACAGGACGATGCCCAACCAACTGAGCCACACCGGCGAGGGCGTGATGCCCCCTTCTTTATAGGGAGCTTCCTCAGAGGTCATTTCTACTTCTGACCCAGATCCAAAAGGCAAACAGAAGCAATTCACACTCAACCAGCAAAAGTGTTTTCCCTGAGATTCTTCAGAGGCCTCAGTCAAAGGAAAATCCGATAATGCACCTAGAGAATTGGCTGCTGCTGCACTGTTATTCTACAGGCGGTGGATTGTCTGACCCCAGCTTGAGCTCGGCGCACGCCCTGACACCGGGAGCTAATTGGCCGTGTAATTGTTACCGTGCTGCTAACGCACAAGCTGTTCTTATTCACATACGCTCCTAAACCTTCTCCAAATTCTTCTTGCTTTAATTCGCCTCAGTAATATCCTGCAGTACAGGATAATTGCACATTGTGTAGAGAAGGATTTTCTTTGATCTTCTCTAAATTTAGACTCCACTAATTTCACTTACAGTCCCCTTCGGGTAAGTGATGGGACCAGGTAGCCAGGAACACCCAGTGAGATGCCCTATGACATTTCATTTACAGTCCTCTTTAGTATCAACCAACACTTAGGGCTCTCTCTCCAGGTCCCCTGCTGAAGGGACGAACTCTTTGTCTTTGCCTGGAAGCCCCCCTGTTGCAGTTCCCCGGCCATTCTAATTATTTCTGCTGTCATCGGATAAAGCTGGCGGCGTCACTCAGGATCAAAGGAAGAATAAATGGCGATAAGATCGTTGACGCCCAGTGTCTGGAGGGATGTCGGGGGGATGGGGAATGAGACTTACCCCGGATGGTTTAAGAATTTGAAGTAGCAGCTGTGTAAATTGTTGAAAAGTGGACTTGAACTCAGTAAAAGGTGGGGGTTATATATTAAATAGAGATATCCAGCTATGAAACGGTTGCCTCAGAACAGAACAAGCTCCCCTTATGGGAGTCTTTGAACCTGTTAAACTGTGAGCTAAGGATCCCTCGGTTACAGGCTTACATAAGGGTGACCCTGGGTGGGCCATGTTTCTCACCTCTGTGGGAAAAATTAGTTTACATAAAGCACAAAATATTTTACATACCTATAAAAACATACAAAGTATCACTTTGCATGTTAAATGTTATAATCACATTAATAAATGAGGGTGTAGAAAAGATCAGGGAAGGCTCCCTGGAGGAGGCAATGATTGAGCTGCATTGTAGCCTGTAAGTAGGCATTAGAAGCAGCAGGGACACACTGAGCTAAGAATGGTGATGATGACAATGACAATGCTGGCATTTATTGAGTAACTATTATATCCAAGGAATTATGCTAAGAATATGCATGATCTGATTTGACTTCATTTTAAATATGAAGGCACTGAGATTCAGAAAGCTTAAGTAACTTCCATAGTTGTATATCCAATAATTGGTGGAGCTGGGATTCAACCCTGGAACCTGTGTTTTTCATATTGGGAAGCTGCTTGAGGTAGCTACATTTAGACGGATTCTTAGAAATGTGTCTGTCTTCAGTGCATGAAGGTTAAGTTTCCATTCATAAATTTGTTGGGGAAAGGATTCTAGGATGGGGCAGCAGAGAGATTAAAGAGGCAGGCCCAGAGGTGGTTGGCGATTCTGGGAAAACTCAGATACAAGGGAATCTCATAATGAACCACAAGGTGAGGGTTCCCACAACAGTTATACTCCGAAAAATTGACTAGACAAAAAGATGAGACTCTGGACAAAGAAAGTTCCCACAAAAAACAGGTTCATTGACATCAAGTTAACTTCAGGGTGGAGACTGGGCTCGTCACAATGGAAACAAACAAGGATAGGTTCATAAATGTGACTTCAGAGATCTCCTGGTCCAAGCTACCCTTTCACCATTCCTCCCTCACTTAGCAGAATAAGGTTTGGCTACAAGGACCAGAAGCCTTCTGAGCTGGCCAAAGCAAAGGATGGTTTGTGGTAAGGTTACAGACAACTCAAGAATCCAGGCACTGGTGATGGAGGTTCTCAGAGCCTTGATTAGGATAAAAATAAAAACGATACAGTTGGAGCCTAGGCAGATAGCTCCATCTCTTAAGGGCTCTCTGCTCTGTGCTCTGTTGAACACTTATCTCTGCCTACTCACCTTGAACAGGGAATCAGAGTCTATGCTGATTTCCATACAAAGAGAAGGGAGAGCCCCTATTTTCTGTCTGGGCACTCACACATCCTCATCAGGTTGCGGAGGAGATTTGACAAGGCTCACATTTCTCTGCTTCTGAGTATTTCCAAGGAAACAACGTGCCTTTGTTCTTCAAGCCAGATCATGTGGTGGAGGGGCTCAGCACACAGATATCTGTGGCTGTGTAGCTTGTTGTTTACCTCCTGCAGCAAAGAGACAGAAAGACACAGGCTGAGATGAAAGCCAGTCAAGCAAGCATAGACCGAGACCTGTCATTTGGACCAGATGAGCTCACCTCTGAACCATATCAGTCATCCAGGCTCTTGGCTTGGGCCCATCTACAAATTGGTAGTTACAGACTAGTCACAGTGATGTAAATTACAGCAGAGGGAATATAGTCAATAATACTGTAATAACTATGTATGAGACCAGATGTGTGCTTGAAGTAGTGGGGGGAGGGGGGAAACTGTAAAGTAGATGATTATCTATCCACTACGCCGTACACCTGAAACTAATACAGAATAATATTGAATGTAACCTTTAATTGAAAAAATTTTAAAAAATTGTAAAAAGAACCTGTACCTGGATTAGGTAACAGCTCACCTTTCCTTGAGTTGTGTGTGAGATGTATAGCAGCTTGAACGTATGGAGAGCTCTGGAAAGAATCAACAAAGGAGAAGCGAGTTCTGATGCCTAATAAGAGCTACTGACAACACCTACTGAGCCACGTCTAGACCCAGAGGAAAAAAAATGTCTTTGCCCAAAGGAATGATTCAGTTGTAAAAATTTCAGATATTTTAGGAGGCCAGACGTGTTTCTGATGAGAAACGTTTTGCTGATGGTTAGACAGTCTGTAGGCAGCATCTCTCCATGTGAGTGACAGCCCTCCCCCTCTTCCCAAGACGCCTGGGCCTCTGCTTACCCCTGCGCCCTATCTCTGAGGTTATTTCTACGGGAGCTGCTTTATGGCACTGCCCGCTGAAGCCGTTTCCTTATAACCAAGGAACTCCAGTCGTGGTTAAAAACCACAGCTTTGGAGTCACCCCTGAACCTGACCCATAGCCCAGCCCCTGTGAACTAGAGCCCTGTCAGCTCACCTGTCTGCACCTCATTTTCTCATCAGAGTCTCAATAGCCTCATCTTTAATCTACCTCCAGGGCCGTATGCAGTAAAGTAAAATGTTTCGAAGGCATCTGGCACTGTACTTGGAACAGAGCATGTTATCAGAAAATAGTAGTTACGGCAGTGAAAGGTCGAGGTGAGAGACTCGGGACAGCAAAATTTAAAAGGGAAGTTTGGCCCTGGCTGGTGTGGCTCAGTTGGTTGGGCATTGTGTCCTGCACCGAAAGGTTGTGGGTTCAATTCCCGGTCAGGGCACGTGCCTGGGTTGTGGCTAGATCCCCAGTAGGGGTTGTGCAGGAGGCCGATCGATGGTTCTTTCTCATCGATGTTTTTATCTCTCTATCCCTCTCCCTTCCTCTCTCTAAAAATTACTAAAAATATATTTTTAAAAAATAAAAGAAAAGCAAAGTTTGGTGACACTTGGGAGAATCGACGAGGCTTCTGAGAGCATAGCTCAGCTTTCATTTCTTCAAAGAGATGATGCATTTTTAATAATACTATTTACTTAATTATGCAATTAAAACACCATTGATTATAAGATACCCTGTGGATTTCAATACAAACTTTCAAGAGAAAATAGTTTCAGTACCACATTAAATGTATGCATCAATTTTAAAACGCGCCCCAGTTTCGGAAGCAATAAAAATTTACCAAAACTAATATCTTAGAATTGAGAAAAAAGGTGATTTATTGAGTATGAGGTGCGTGTTAAGCTTCACCTTTATTATATCACTTGAGAGTATTTGAAAGCCACTGTGATTCTGCCAGTGTGTCTAAGCCTTACTGGGGTATTTTTGTGGGTTTTGTGTGTTTTTTCCACTTCTGGTTAACAAAAACACCTGCCATCTCTTTATTTGGAGTTGCATGTTGATAGAATTTTATAGGAATTTATTGTATGATTACTCTGTGCCACACGGTTGCTGGGAGCCCTACCTCTATTATCTCACTTAATTTGGGCACCATACTGTGAGAAATAATTACTAATAATGTTTTGGACAAGAAGAATGAGACATGACCAATGCCCCTGGACTAGAGGGTGGCAGAGGTCAGGTTGGAACCCTGCTTTACCTGACTGAGAAGCCTGTTCTGCTCACTGTTTTTGCTAAATCATCTCACTCTACAGTTTCCCTTGCCTTAGAATCAGTCAGATTCCTCCCCCTTTCAGCTTGGGTAGAGGAAAGCGGGCAGAGCTCAAACAAGCCAGTCCCCCAGTCCCAGAGCTCCCCACCCCAGCCGCCTGCTAGTTCCTCCGACAGCTCCGTAATTAACATCCGCCCTGAGGAGAGGGCGGGAACCGCAGAGGTGATTTCTGCACCCTTGGCTAGCTCTGGATAAAGTAATTGCCCACATCTAAGCTTTCAGGAACACAGCATCCCTGGAGAAAGGAGAGTCGGAGGGAAAGATAAAGGGGGAGTTGAGAAGGAGGGGGTCTGGTAAGAAAAGAAACAGTTTATTTATAGTGCATGCTGCTAATTTGGAGCTGTGGCAATATGCTGATATTTCTTCTTCTAACTAGGTTTGTCAAGTTTGTGTTAAGCATCACAAAAATCGAATGATTTCTAGGGTAAGTTGAGGGTGATAAAAGAGGAATGGAAGAGTCCAGGCATGGCATCCAGGGAGGAGTTTGTGTATCTATACTGTTTGGAAAATTAGTCGGTCTTGGGGTTTCCAGTGAGAGTAGAAAAGAATGACAGGTGGGCTCTGGTCTTAGAGAACATGCAGGGGAAACCGTGTAGTGACCAGTTATGATGTCTGCTCTGGGCAAGGCACCAGAGTTGAACTTGTATTAGCTACCTACCAGGATGGATTTTTAAATAACAACTAATGTCCTTGCACCCCTAATCTAATCTAATCTAATCTAATCTAATCTAATCTAATCTAATCTAATCTAATCTAATCTAATCTAATCTAATGTAGCTTGACCTAACCAAGGCTAGTTTATTAAGACAAGAGCTCGTGATTGAACGTGAATACGTGCTTGAAAATGGAGAGAGTTGTTCTAGCAACTGGAAAACCCAACTGGTGGTCTGAATTTCTTAAAAGGGCGTCAACTTCCCCAAATTGCTTGAGAGTAAAAAGGGTGGGAGAAAAAGGTTATTTTTTTCCTTGTGATGTTAGATTCCTAAAGATACGAAAGGCATCTACGTTGCAATCCCGGCTTCCCCAAAGTACCCCAGGCACTCAGCCAGGTTTGGAGACAATGATGGCAATTTGCAGAATGCACTAATTAAATTAATAGTAGATGAATGTATCAAGTGTGTTAATTGGATTCTGCTTCATGAAATCCTGGCTGTTAATTGGTTAGAACTTTGAAGAGGAGCACTAGAGATTTTTCATCCTAGCAGAGAAAAACAGCTTAATGTGAACAATTGGGAGCAGATTTAAAAATACATAATACAAATCAACCCGAAAGGATTTCTGCGGGAGCTGATAGAATTGGATCTTAAAGACAAAGTGAATTTTTCTTGGACACATTCATCAGTTTTCAGCTCTGACTGCTCTCCCCTTAGAAATAGCCGGGTCTTTTATGAGCCAGAAATATGACTTAGAGGAAATCTATTTCTTCTTTTCGTGGTAGAACCTTTCAAATGAACCAGAAACAGAATGGCAATATGTAGAATACAGAACAGGGGAGCTGCTTTGCTTGGCAGAGGGGGGTTCACAGCGTCCTGCCCAGTGGACACTCTCTCACCCCATAGGCCCCTTTTGCAGAATATTTGAAATCCCCCCACTCTCTCATTATGTAAAAGAGGAATCGCTATTCCGGTGGGCTTAGTGACTTACTCAAGGTGACACATTTAAATAGCAACTAACTCAAAGACCCTGCATGGCCATCTGACCCTCAAATGAAGGTGGAACTCATGGCCATATGGTTACATTTTAGTATTCTTTCCCTAATGCGTTGTCTTTATTTAGAAGGTCAGTGAAGTTTCTCTTTTCCCTTTAGATTTTGTTTTCGTGACTCCATTTATTTTGGAATCTAATGTTTGAATAATCTCAGAGTCAAAAACATTTGTGTTTGTAAATTTTAATACACTACTTTTACTAGATTGTTTGTTTGTGTGTGAATTTGTTCTTCTAGATTACAGGCTCCTAGAAGGTTCAGCCTCAGTGCTTAGCATATCGAAGCTACGTAATGAGCATGCGTTTAACACAACTGAATGTGTAATGATAATCTGGAACATATATTTATAGAAACTCTTTGTAAAAAAAGAAGCTTATAAAATCGTCCCACCTCAGCATCCTGGTCCCAATATTTCATGGCATTTGAACACCAAAAGCACTTACTGACTAAACCCCTAATTTGGTTCATTTTATATGACTGCTCTTTCCAAATAGCCTTTTTTTCTGAATATATCTCACTTTATAAGTTAATTTGTAGACGTCTCTTCTTGTATTATCATATTATGCTTTTATATGTATTCCATCATATTATGAGAGGCATTAAAAATATTTAACCACTGATATATAACACAGGCCCTAACCAATAAGAATGGATACTAGCAACAAAAAAATCACTCTGGCCCCATCTGTGCCTATTAATCCCCCATGCTCAACAAATCTCTCCATCCCCCCACTTCAATTCAGGCAAACATTAATAAAAGTAGCTCTCTTACTGAAGGTTTTGCAGCAAGGATAAATGAGGATTTTACACTAACCAAATTTTACTTTCCAAATGCACATCCCACTCCCGTGCATTCATCCAGCTGACGTTTACTGGACACCTACAGTGCACTAGAATGCCTCTTCTTCCCAGTATCTCTCTTCTCAGCTGTGTCCCTGGGTCTCTCCCTCCCCCTCTCATCCTTCCCCAGGGCAGCCCTGGGCCCCAGGCTCCTCTCAGAGGCTCCTCCCAGCTCTGGTCTCCTTGTTTTCTAATGGGGAGAAATTCAACTCTGCCAAGGCCCAGCCATAGCCACCACTGAAACCTGCTTCAATATGAGGATGTTTGCAGAAAGATGATTCATGCTCATCAAATAAATACCTCTCAGGTATTAGGAGCTTGTTGCCTTAGAAACTGCAAGGGGGAAAAATAATTATTTTTGTCAGAAGATAGCAACTTTTAAGGTTTCTATTAGCATCTATACAGTGATGTGCATATAAAAAGCTCTGATAATATACACTGAATGAAGATTCATAGAACTAAGTTAACTCAGTAATCTTCTTTCCCATTCTTAAAATATAGGCTAAAACCCACAGTGTTTGATGCTGATATTTTGCTGAAAGAAGGACATTCATTCAACCATCAAATCATTAGTTTTTGATAGCATGCTTTTTTAGGCTAAGAGACTGAGGACCAAAGGGCCATGAAGGGCTATAAGATGAAGCACTTACTGTCCAGTAGAGGAGATGGACAGTGGGATGGGGCGGCTAGAACTATGAGAGGGGAATGGGGGAGAGCGCTGAAGGCAAGGAAGGTGGGCTGGGGACAGCCAGGGAAAGCTCCACAGAGGAAAGAATGCCTGCAGTGAGTTTGAAAGGTGAGCAGGAATTACCCAAATGAAATGGAAGCTGGCATGTCCCAGCGGTTGAATTGAATCGCTTATAGACAACAAGAGCGTAGAGGCCCCAAGGCACGCAGGGTCTCAGTAGAGTGTGAACAGGGGCACGATATGGGGGCTGGGAGGGCTGAGGGTGCAGAGGTGGCACCTTCTGTTTTGTTTTGTTTGTTTGATGTTTGTTGTTTTTGTTTTGATAAAATTTCAAACTCACAGAGAGGTTGTCAGAATGGCACAAAGCACTGTAATTTCTGTGTTGCCCCACTGAGCTTCCTACCTCTTCCCTCTTTTCTCTCCCCCCTTTCCCTTTCCCTCCCCCACCCTCTTCCTGTAATTTTGGTTTTGGACCATTTAAAAATGAATTGCAGATATGTTGCTTTCTGAACTCATCACACACTGAAGTGTGTATTTCCTAAGGACAAGAACATTCTCTTACCGATAACCACAGTACAATTACTGAAATCAGGAAATTTAACATTGGCATAATGCTAGCATTTAATCCACACTTTGTACTCATATTTTACCACTGACCCAACAATATCCAGGGCACCCACTGCATTCAGTTGTCAGGTATCTATAGTCTCCTTTAATTCAGAACGGTTCCTCGGCTTTGCTTGACATTTTTGGAAAACA
Organism: Miniopterus natalensis; assembly: GCF_054644295.1. Lineage (NCBI taxonomy): Eukaryota > Metazoa > Chordata > Mammalia > Chiroptera > Miniopteridae > Miniopterus > Miniopterus natalensis. The sequence continues at coordinate 81,772,393 of NC_142084.1, read as the reverse complement.
GGAACTAGTTATTTTGTAGAATGTCTCTCACTTTGGGTTTGTCTGCTGGTTTTTGTGATTGGATTTTGTATTTTCTTGGCAGGAATATTACACAAGTGATACTGTGTCCTCATAGCATCACATCCAGAGGCATAAGACGTCCTTTTGTTGGTAATTTTAACTGTGATCACTTGGTTGAGGTGGAGTCAGTCGGGTGTGCCCATTGCAAGGCTACTAGTTTTACCTATTGTAAAAATACAATAAGATAATATTCTAATAAGTGATTTATGCAAGGCTATGTCAGCATCCATTTTTTCTTGTAAAACTTTTACCTGCTGATTTTAGCATTCCTTGATAACTTTTTTGGCCTGAGTCAATTATCAGTGTGGTAGTTAAAATGCTGAACTTCCCCAATTTTATCTTTTCTCCTGGATGTATTAGTTGGCATTCCATTACAAAAAGGGCTTTCCCTTCCCCTCCTTTAGTTATTTGTTTATTATCAGTGTGGAATCATGGTTCTCAATTCAGGCCATTGGTTATAATACGTTAGTGCCATTATTAATTTTGAGGCTCAAGTTAGCCAGCAGAGAGTCCCTTCAAGCTGTCTCCCGTGGCCTTTTGATGTCATTGGCTTTCAGCCCCTACTTCTTTGGGGAACTAGGTATTCTGAGCTCATCTTACCTTTTCACTATCCCAGCCATGGAGCCAGTTCTTTCAGACTCTTCCGCTTGGGCGGGTGTTTATTTCGGGTCTGGAGTTTGGTCTGTGGGACACCCTATAGGCTGTCTGGTAACTTGAAAGGCTTTCGAGTAGGCAAGTGACACACTCACGTTTGTGTTTGAAATCTGTGACGTTGCCCCAGAGCCGAGGCAGGGTTGGAAGCTGTGCAGCTCTCCAGGTTGAGGCCAGAAAGCCGGTGGCTCTAACCGTGGCTGCATGTGGAGTCGCGTGGAGATCTCTGACAGTTCTCCATGCCCAGCAGGCCTCCCCAGTCTAGTCATCACAGTCTCCGAGACTGGGATGGAAGGCTCAGTATGCAAAATAAAAACTGTCAGAAACCGCACAGCCGCTCATATCATCCCAGGATGCATCTAAGGTTGAGGATCCACGTGTTAGGAGGCACTCGCAGTATTTGGGAATGAGATGATGCAGGCCTGCAAACAACAGCTGTATCTTAGTGCAAAAGGTATGGGCCTTGGCGTCAGATCTTTGGGTTCGGGACTTACTTCCACTGCTCGAATGTCCATGTGACCACTTGGGTCCCACACTCATTCATAAAAAGGGATGCATTTGTTTGTTTTGCATTTTTCATATGATTCTTGCGAAGGTCGAATAGAACAGTAGATGGGGGTCTGTTTCTTCATATGCAAATGTTTTAAATTTTGTAAAGCCTGGTATAATTATGTCATTGATTGCATAAATTAATTAGAAGAGTAGAATATGTTTTCTCACCTTTCATCACATCTTTTATTCTGCTGCCAGATTCATTTATTCTTTCCACCAGTACTAATTAGGCCTAGGCACCAGGCACTGAGAATGCAACAGTGAGGGGAAGATTCCGGAACTCATGCTACAGCTCAGCGGAGCGAGATGGACATTAATTCAGTGGAAATAGATGCAAGCGTACAGTGTGCTACGTCCTGAAATAAAAGATGTACATGAAAGCAAATGTGAGGAAGTGACAATTAGTCAGGAATGATGAGGAATGGGTTGCTTGAAGGGCTAGGAGATGTGGATTAACCTAAGAGATGACAAATATTAAACATTAACCATGGAAGTAGGTTTGTGTTTCCATAAAGTTGGGTTCTCCACACATCTTCATTTGTTTGGGGCAGCCCTGGTTTATGCCATTTAGGAGAGCATTTATCTAGTTTTTTCTTTTTTAAATTTTTCTCAGCTTTAGTGAGGTATAATTGAAGTACAATAAATTGCAAATATTTAAAGTGTTCAATATGATGAGTTTTGATGCATGTGTATACTTGTGGCACTATCACCAGGACCAAGATGGTGAATATAGCCCTTTTCCCAGAGGTTTTCTTTTGGCACTTTTCAACCTAGTCCTTCCTGCCCATCACCCACTCTCACCCTGTCCCAAGGCAACCATTGGTCCACTGTGTCATGACAGATTTGTTTGCATTTTCAATAAATGTATGTAATAGAATCATATAATATATACTCTTAGTGAGCTGAGGAGTGTATTTATCCAATCTTTGTCGACGAGCATGTGGGTTGTTTCCAATTTTGAGCTATAACAAAATAAGCTGTTATGAACATTTGTGTGCAAGTCTTTGGGGGGAAAAAAATGTTTTCACTTTTTCTAGGTAAACATGTAGGAATAGAATGATTATGTTTTGCAGTAGTGTGTGTTTAAGAAAATGCCAAACTTTCCTAAAGTGGCTGTACCATTTTACGATCCAACCTATAATGTGTGAGGGTTCCCATTCTTCCATATCTTTGCCAACACTTGATATGGTTGGTTAGTTGTTTGTGTGTTTTAACTGTAGCTCTTCCAGTGGGGCTGTAGTGATATCTATTGTGGTTCTAATTTGCATGTCCTCAGTGACAAATGATGTTAAGCATCTTTTCATGTAGTTATTTGCCATCTCTGCATCTTCACTGGTGAAGTGTTTGCTTAAATGTTGACCAGTATTTCATTTTTAAGTGGATCTATATCTATTTCTCCAATATAGAAGTTTTTTGCTGGTTACATTTTGCAAATATTTTTTCCCAGCCTGTAGATTGTCTTTTCATTTTCTTAACAGTGTCTTTTGAAGAACAAAGTCTTTAAATTTAATAAAGTTTAATTTATTGATTTTTTTTTTTTATAGTTTTGTCATTCATGTCTTGTTTAAGACATTCTTTTACACCTAAGGCCACCAAGATGTTGACCTATATTTTATTCTAGAAGTTTTCTAGTATTGCCACTTACTTGTAGGTCTATGATCAATATTGAGTTAGTTTTTATATACAGTGTGAGGTATGGATTGAGTTTTTTGTTTTAGTTTTTTTTTATGTATAACCATCCAAATGTTATGACAACATTTATTGAAAGTATTACACTTTTTCTATTGAGTTGCCTTGGCACCTTTGTTGGAAAGTCCAAAATACGTGTGTGGGTCTATTTCTGTATTCAACAGTCAGTAGTTCTTTTATGAAGACTTTGCCCAAGACAATGATTCAACATTGGTAGCTGCAGAAGGTATATTTGTGTATTTACAAAGCCTCTGTGAAATATGACTTTTCATTTAAATATCTGGCTCTCAAACTTGCATGTGCATTAGACTGTTCTGGAGGCTTTATTAAAACATAGATGTGATGGAAGGAGAGCTGACTTTGGGTAGTGAACACACACTACAATATACAGATGATGTATTATAGAATTGTACACCTGAAACCTACATAATTTTGTGGACCAATGTCACTCCAGTAAATTTAATATAAAAGAAAAAAAAACCCACAGATGGCTGAGATCCAACTCCAAAGTTTCTGCTTCAGTAGGGCTGGGCTTGGGGTCAATGAATTTGCAATTTAACAAATTTTTAATAAAAAATCGAATGAATATTCTTCTAAATTTAATTTTATTCATTCTCATTTCTAAATTTTTCTGTGGATATACAGCAAATGAAACAATAACTGATAATATATGGCCTCTATTAGCAAAAAAAAAAAAAAGGCTTTGCAAGCAGCTAATGATGCCTGTTTTACGCTATTATCATCAATTGCTTCTAATATAAAATCAATACATTCTAATCATGATTCAATTTGTTATCTAATCCATGGAATCAGAATAAAAGTTTTAAGCTATATCTGCCACTGGTGAAATGTGACATCATTTTGATTGTTGATGTAAATTCAATTTAAAATTCATCACTTAGGATAATTTTTGTAGTGACAATAAAAATGCACATTTTGCTAGGACATCACATTATATTCTTACTAAATTAAGTTATATTTAGGGAGCTGAAATGTACTTGGAGTTATTTGTGAAACAGTCACATTTATAATTGCCTCCAAAAAATGTGCAGTTTTCATCAATCAAAATAGACGCAGCATTTGTCAAAATTCAAAACATTTTTGCACATGCAGAGTTAGAAGAATTAAAGCACAACATTTGTTTGACAAAGGTGATGTTGAGTATACTTTTTTAAAAGTCTTTAATGTGGTCATGCTCATTTTTCTCTCCGCCGCCCAAGTTCAGTTCCATTTCAGGTATATTTCAGTTTCCATTAAAGTTGGCTTGTGTCTTACAGTATTATTGATCTTTCATTGGAAAACAAATCCTAAATTTTTGTGTTTTCTTCAAAATCTGTAGGAAACCTTTATTTAAACATTCAGATAGTGGAACAAAAAGCATGTCAGCTTTTTTTTTTTACAACTTCCATAAGGTTGAATCTGGGTTTGTCTTCTGGCCTGAGTATTACCTAAAATAAAACACTTTAGGGAAATACTAGTAATTTTTGACAGGATTTTTCCAACATTAATGCTAGTGTTATTACAGCTGCCACGTAACTCTTATCACTAAAGACGTTTTTTCGGTTTTTGGTTATGTTTTGTTTGTTTTTAGGCCTTGTATGAAAATTATTTTATTGTAGTATGATTTGCATACACCACCATTCCCGCTCTTTGGTGTATACTTCTATTCATGTTGATAAGCTAGTGCAGCCATGCAGTCACCCCCACAAGCAAGGTATATGATGATTCATCATAATCTCCTGTGCCCCTTATAGTTAATCCCTCCCCGACCCCCACTTTTGTCTCTAGAATCTTGCCTTTCCCAGAATGAAATATAAATGGAATCATATAGTAGTAGCCTCTGAGTCTGGATTTTTTCACTTAGTGTAATGCATTTGAGATCCGTCCATGTTATCGTGTGTGTCGTAGGAGTGTTACTCCACGGTACGGATGCACCACTCTTATTTTATCCATTAGAAATTCAGGGGACATTTGGGTTGTAGTCAGTGTTTTGCAATTATGAATAAAATTGTTATAAATATTCACATGCAGGCTTTTATGTGGCCTTTTTATTTCTCTTGGATGATAGCTAGGAGTGGGATCACTGGATCGATTATTAAGTGTGTGTTTATTTAGCCAGATGAGAAACTACCATCCTGTTTTCTGACATGGCTGAGCCAGCACATCAGCTGGTATAAAGGTCTAAGTGAACTGCAACTACTGAAACAAAACTTGCAAACCGACAGCGGAAACTTTTCCTCTAAACAAGGGGATGCAGACGAATTAAATGATTGAGCTCAAATGTAATTCCAGATTCAAACCTGAGAATCTAAAATTGTGATTTGATTTTGGTTTGTGAGAAAAGCATTTTAATGGAGCTCCTGTATTGAACTGGGTGGAGTTTTATTCCCCCCGGAACAAATAAAATTGAGAAGAGACATGAGTTTGCTTTATAAGCTTAAGGGTATCAAATCAATCACAGAAATGAGTTATTGAAAAGATCTGATGCTGTAAAATTATTTGATGAAGAAATAAACTCTAAATCGAAGCTAAAAGAGTACAAAAAGATTTGGGTACAAGAGACCATTTTCTATTTAGCAGAATGGAAACAGCTTCTGCCACATCTGGAGAGTTTTCAAAAAACATTTTTTAAAATATGCTTTATAGAGAAGAGTCAATTGGCGTTGTCAAAAATTTCAAATTTGTTAAACACAAAATGCAACTTTGAAGAAGCTAACGGGTAATTTTATGAAAAAAATAACAAAGCCAAATTATTGGGAAAACTGCATTTCTCAGAAAAAATACCAGCGACACATTTTTAAAGACAAATATGGCTAAGAAACTGATTCAAGTACTTGATTAAAGCTAATTCAGCTCATTTTATTTTTAATGCTTAAGTAATCAATATTTAGTTTTAACTTTTTTGCTTAAGTATACAAACATATGTTGTTTTCATATTTTTAAAGAAATAGTTTTATTTTTGGAAATAGTTTTGAAATAGAACCCTAAGTATGGTAAAAACAATTTAAAGGTAGATAATCATTTCAATATTATCTAAATTATCATTTTTAGCATCACCTTTAACTATTAACCTTTTTCTGGCTTGAATCATGTCTCCATAGTCATCCAGCTTGAAGGGAAAACAATTTTGACTAAATAGAAAGGTGTTCAAAGGGTAAGAGGCAGAAACAAACATAGGACATTTTGAATTGGAGACAAGACTGGTGAGGATTTTGCTGGCTACACGGTGTCAGATAAATTACACTCTCTTGTCTCTCTTTCCTGAGAGATTGAAATGTGCACCTCCTTATAGCCAGGATGTTCTTTTTAGCAGGGGAGAGTCCGCAAAGACGTGCCTCTTCCATAACATCCAGCTATTCATTTAGAACAAATACATGCTGCCGTTTAATAACTGAATTAGCATTCGTAGGAATAAGCTTCAGCTCTGAACTGGGTTTAAGTAGACCCTATTGTATTGCCTCTCTCCTATTCTGTTTCAGTTAACGCATGTTAATTATGTCAGAGATGCAGTAGATCAAAAAGAGGTAAAAATTCCCCATAATGCGACTCCTCTGAGGGCAGTTTACAACATTTAATCTTGGCTGATATCTTTTTTTTTTTAATTGCCTCTGCCTAAGAGGAGATTCTCCAGGTAGGTTCCTTACCTGCAAAGCAGATATTCCAACAGGACCTACGTGATCAAACATGAAAGCCCTTTAATTATTTTTATGGGTAAAAGTCATATGTTATAAAAACTATATATATGTGTGTATACACACAGAGAGACATATATGTGACATTTACACGTCTAAAATTTACTGGTAGACTACTAAGGTTTTATTAAGGATCATTACTGTGTAGTCTTTTTTCTCCTCGACTACTAAGACCATCACTTTTGCAGCTGACTGAGCTCTCTCCATAGTCTTCAAAGCACAGACTCCACACATCCATTGAGAACACTGAAAACCTCTCACGCTCCCTGCACATACCAGACTGTTGGAATTTCTCACATTTTCAGCTAAGACAGTTGATGAGCTGGCCGTAGTTTTCAGTGGCCGCTCTATTAGTTTAGACTCTGCTTCTCCGGAATACGTTGTGCTTCAATATGAGCCAATATCACACCATTTGGACAAACTTGATTCTAATTATTTCTTATCACCAGATTTTGTCTCCACACATCCCTCAGGCCAGTAGTGAATGAAGTGAAACAAAGGACTTTCCTCATCTAGGGAAACTGTGGTGAAACTAAAATAAAAATGAGCCCCTGCCCTTAAGGTACATTATGCAGTAACTCGGCCCTGTCTGAGTTTAGATGGCTGGCAGGAAAACGTTTCCGGAATAGACTTGATTGGCCACAAAGAAGCAAAGCGAAGTTGCATTTGCTCGTTTCTCCCTTTGAATACATAAAGCACTTAAATTGTGCTGCTCTAGGAACTGAAAAAAATAAATAAATAAGGCATTTATTTCCCAGATGCTCAATCTAGCTGGGGAAATAAGCCCTAATGTAGAAAGCAGTTAAGTAACTGCATTAGGCAGCATATGCTTTAAGCATCCAAGAAATATGCCAGAAATACATTTACAAAGGCTCGTAGAAAGGTTAATGTCGGTAGAGCAGACTTCAAAAAAGCTTTGTCGATGAGCAGAGAATTGGGATAGATTTTAAAGATGGGTAGTACTTGAAAAGACCAAAAAAAAAAAATGACAAGGAGATCTAGCATTTACAGTCATAACCTAAGGTTCTCAGCTTTTCATTCTAACATATATCTAACAAATACTTTAGACCTACTATGTGTGGCCTACTATGTTCTCAGGACAAAAAGAGTTCCCCTTGACTATAGGTAGAGAGAATGAGGTACGTGTAGCACTACATTTTGTTAGTTAGCATGGAAAACATATTTATATCTTAGGGACTTCCTCAGAGTTTGTAAACTTCTTGAGACCAGGCATCGTTCCCACCCACCTCCACACCGTCTGCCTCGGAAACATTTATGACATATTCAACACAGTGCCTTGTCCCTGGTACTCAGAAGTGTGCTGTAAATCTCTGCTGGCATGAAGCCGTGGGCAACTTGACTCTGAATTTCCCTTGGTTCATACCATCTCATCTTACTTAGATCACGGTTTAGATTACGAATTTAGGCAGAATGGAGTTTCTGGCTACATCTCGACCATTTGCCAAGCTCACAAACTGCCTATCAATTCCATTTCTTATTTTTCTGGAACCCACGTTATTGTTAACTCTTTCCTTCAGATCCAATGTACTGACTATCTGAACGATTTATTTGATAATTCATCGTATGCTGCTGTGTGAAATTAGCATCAAAACAGAATGCAAAGGTCTTCAGATCTGAGATCAATCGCTACCTCTTTCTGACATTGGCAGTCTCTTCTCTGGACCTCATGTGTTAACTTTTAAGATCTTGCCTGGTTTTACCACTCTCTAAGATTATTTTTCAAGGATTTGGAAACATATACTTCCTGCTTTGAAAGCATTTCCGTTGCAATTTCTTTATGTCTTGCCCTAGGAATTTATGAAACACTCAGCAGCTGTTCTCATTCCCTGAAAAATGGAGTGAGTAGGTTTGGCAGCTGTTTCCATGTGGCTCTGTGATAAGTGGGCTTGCACTGCTCTGTATAAATGGAATGTATTAATCACTCCTCATTCAAGTATTTACATTTTATAAGCAGATTGAGAGGTTTAGAAGAAGAAGTTCAACTTGTGTGTAGACACCCAAAGATAATTGAATTGTTATTCCAACGATTGTACAACATCACAAAAAGTCATTTTAAGATGCCCTATTAAAATATTTGTGGATAAGGTAAGCTTAAAGTTTAGTCTTGAAGGTTCAGTGTGTAAGAAACTCAGGGCTGGGGTGGGCACAGGGCAGGTGGGTAAGAGGGGATGGGTAGGGGAGAGAGGATAGTATAATATCCAGATATCTACAAGTCTGCATGAACAACGAGGCATCTGACTGCAAATGAAAGAGCAGGAGCAATGGGTGTACAGTAGAGGAGATAAACATAAAGAACTTCCTAAAGTCAGCCCAAAGATGGAACTCACCAAGTTCCTCATCACTTGGGGTAAAGTGGGGGTATCTCAGCATTGAGAGCCGCTTATTGGACATCTTTCAATTTCAAATGAAAACAAGTCAAGACTCTATGTAAAGCAGATAGGGAATTTAGTGTTTCAAGCGGTTGAATAGTACAGTTCCAGAGGGACCCAGGGGCTCCGGTAATAGCATTAGGACCTCATGTCCTTCCATTTCTTGACTCTGTTGTCTTCTATGGTAGCTCCATTTGTCAGCACCATTGTCCCAAGCAAGTCCTGATCTCTTATACTGGCAAGATGGCTTCGGGAAGATTCTGATTTGCATGCTATGTGATCAGTTTAGAGGAAATAAGAACCCCTCTCTGCCAAGTACTCATGTGGAAGTCTCAGGATTGGCTCAGAGTTGAAGAAGTTTGGGTCCCGTGACCTTCAGCATGGCTTGATTCTCAGGTCTGGATAAGCTTCCCCACCCCCACCCCCACCCCAGAAGTGTCTTCCCTGCTATCTCAGCAGACAGTATCCAATGTATGAAGGGTGTTACCCAAAATAAAATCAGTGCTCTGGTGGCATAAGGAGAAATGGAAGATTGGAAGCAAAAGCAACAAGTTTCCATCATAGTACTTGAGTCCTAGAGAAGTGATACAATTCGATCAACAATTTTCGGTAAAGTTTTAGGGGATCAATATTGCCAACAAAATAATTGACAGAATGCATGTAACAAAAGGGATGCTTTTCTGGTTGAAGCATCAAGAGTGCCCAGAGATCTAACAAATTAAACATTTTTTTACCCCAATTTTTATCTCTCTCTAAGAGCCTGAAGATAACGCTTCGGAATCTACTGAGCAAGGTGAATAGTTAGGCCCCATAGAATCTGGAGTCTGTGACTATTATTTTATATTTATTTTAGTCCTTGGGTCTAATGGGACATTAACCCAGCTTAATCAATATGTGTTGGGCTGAATTTACTAAGATGAATTGAATCGAGGTGGGGGAAATGCATCTAAATTTTGTATGTTTACATTTTCCAAAGCACTTTTACTTTTCATTTGTTTTCATGACATCCCTGTGAGCTAGGCAGTGTGTTATTTTTACTTTTTAAATCTTTGCATAGCCAATGAAGAAGAATAACATAATGAACCACTTTGTACTCACCAGCCCATACTTATCAGGTTTTAATTCCATATCTGCTCCAGTTCTCTCTCTTTTTTATGAAGAAAACATTACAGTTAAAATCCCCTCTATTCTGTTTTTGTTCAAGTCCCTTCCCCTCTGCCCAGGAGTGAACATTATTAGGAATTTGAGTGTTTGCAATTTCTGGGAATGTCTTATTATTTTTCTGCTCCACATTTATATATCCATAAAGTATATCATTTTTGTTTTGCATTTTATATAAAAATTAAACTATAATAAATAAATCATATGCTGCTTGACCTAAGTGATTTTAAAACTTGTACTGATACATATAGATACAGCTTGTTTTCATTGTTGCAAGGGATTGAAATGATCAGTTTAAGCCATCCGATATAATCATTGGCACATCAGTGTGTTTAGGTATTTTTTCCTGGGTTTTTGTTTTCAGTGAACATTGACCATTAATCAGTAGACCTGACAAATATGAAAGCCATCTCACTGTGAAAAGCTAGATTTAATCTGCAGAATACATGCACAGGACCATAGCTCTACAGTAGCTCTTCCTGCCCTAGGATCTCTGGGTAAGCTCCAAGGATTCCAGCAACAACCTAAATCGACTTGTGTTTGTATTGGAATTTTTCTGAGAACTATATTTATTTATCTTTGGAATCTCAAAGAGAACTGTGACCTGCAAAATTTAAGAACACTGCCTTAGATATTTTATAAAACATTTATAAATCATTCCCAACTTGCCAAATTAAACCAAACTTTTAGCAGATGGGATAGGGTTATATTTTAGTTCTTTCCTCAGCAGTCTACAAAAATTATATATATATTTTTTATTATTTCTTCTATGTCTCAAAGCAGGGGGTGAAATTTGGTAAAATAATAGTCATGAAACCGGATCAACCCATTCATTTCACATATTTTTACTTCACAAAACTTTTAAAGCCAGAAGCCTAACCTTTTGTTCTTTTGTGATGGGCATTATCTGACAAAATGTCATTGCTTCTAAGTCAACTGAGTTCAACACATTTAGAATCAATGCAACACACTCTTTAAGCACTTCGGGGAGACCATGCTTCCCAGGGTAGGGCACCTAAGGTGACGGATGTACTCTCTGCCTTTCCCAGCCCCATTCTACTGAAACTGCCGGTGAGAGAAGCCTGGATTTTGAGCTCACACCATAGTCCCAGTACATCTGTGCCTGTGGCTAGTGACCCTCCAAGCCACAGCTCCTGTCCAGCTACCATATAAACTTCTTGTTTCCCAATGATCTTAGAGAACTACTCTAAATCTCGTTACCCTACATTTGATGCCCTACATTTAATACCCTATATTTTTCTTAACAGCCCTACCCCTTTCTTCTCAGCTACTGCAGAAAGTTTAATACCAGAAACAAGATAACAACGGAGGTAGCAGTAACAACCAGCATTTATTGAGTGTTGGCTCTGAGTCAGGTATCATGCTCAGCGCTTTATTTGTGTGTCTGTTTATTTATTAATCCATTTATCTATTCAACTATTATTTGCTGAATATGTACCATCTTCGCTGCCAGGAAGAATCAGTGCTGTCTATAGACTTTCCTTGACATCATGGAGTTTAGAGTCTCAAGGGACTATGAATCACGCACCAGCTATCAAATGCGAACTTGAAGTTGTGATAAGAGCTACAAAGGAGAGGTGTGTGGTTCTACAGGAACATGCAAGGAGGAAAAAGGAATGAGTTTCCTTAAGAGGCAATAGTGGGCATTGACATAGGAAGGCTCAGCAGGCATCAGCTGGGCAAAGAGGAGAGGAAGAGACCTCCAGACAGAAGAAACATCATATGTCAACATTTCCTAGATGATGGGAAGGACCGTAGCGATTATAAGTAACTAAAATCCTGACAAGAGTCCTGGGTTCTAGGCATTATTATCTTCATTGTACTGTTGAACTGAGCCTAGGCGAGCTTAGGTGACTTAGGTGAAGTCACTCTGTTGGGAGGTAGCAGGACCAAATCAAAGTCATGTCTAGCCTCAAAAGGTGTGCACGAAAAGCTACACCACTGCTTTTCCTCGCACATACACAGAAAAGCACCAGACCCAGGTGCTTCCCAGGGGAACTATGTCGAAGATGTAAAAGATCGCATAATCTCAGGCCATGCTTACTTTAGACAATAGAAAAATCATCAAATTGTTTTTATATAAGACAACTCATGGCCAAGCTTGTTTTACACGTGTACCCCCATATTAGGTCATTTTAAATCAAACCCTATCACGTCATCCCATCTACAAACATACCTGCATATATCTCTAAAACATCGACTCTTTTGAAGAATGTCACAACTACCTTATTATTATCACATCTAAATGGATATAAGCAATAATTACTAAGATAGTCAACTTTTCTCATTTGACTGTCCCAAAAGCTGTCCCTGTGTCTCTCCTTTTTCTGTTTTTCACAAATACATGAAACTAAGGTCTCTACATTTTCATTGATTGCTAGGTCTCTTAAATTTCTTAATCGATAGGTTCTCCATCTCTTATGTTTTTTTCTAATTTATTTGTTGAAGAAAGAATTTTCATAAAGTTTTTATAAAGTTTCCTATATTCTGCTGATTTTGCATTTTTCCCACCTGTATTTTTTTTGATTTGTGAATGTCTGTATTTTTGGAAGAATCTTCATAAGTGGAATGTATAGATCCATCGGGCGGCACATAATAGTGAGTTTATTTGTTTACTGTGCATCGGATTGAAAATGGTTGCTGGAATTTCCACTCATTGACTACCTGAAGTTACTGTTCATATAGGAATGGCAAGATAAATGCTCGATTCATTTTTCATTTTATTTACCAGTTTTCAAACTGGTAAGCTCTGTTTTTTTCTTATCATATGCTAAAGTTAATGAATACCTTTTCCTTGCATGCTGTTGTTTGGTTTTATCATGAATTTATACATTTATTAGATATGTTTATAAATTTATTAGATATGCTTAAAGCCATTGCAATTATTATTCTTCCTTGTGATTTCATGCTATCTTTTTTATTAAGGGGGGGGGCTTGTAAATCTGTATTTAAATTTGCTTATTTACACCTAGAGAAACTGTGGGAGGATACGTGAGACTAAACACAGTGACTCCACAGGGGTAAGGCAGGTGGGGCTGGGGAGATGAGTAATAGGATCAAAAGAGGACTTTTACTCTATGACTCTTTATACTTAAATTTTTCTGAACCTTGTGAATATATTACCTGCTCAAAAAGTCAAATTTAAAAATCTGGGAAAATTCTGTTTTCCAATATGTTTCATGAGTTATATATTTCATATTTTCTAATAAAACTGATTTTGCCTAGTATGATATTTTTATAATTAATTTTTAGATATTATGCTTATTGAATAATATCCCATAATACCCCTAGTTGGACCTATTCAAATTGGCTTTTTCATGTTTTTGACGTGACACTCACAGTAATGGATAGCTTCTTTTATTTCTGATATGACAAGAAACTCTAGGGTCCTCTTATGCGTTTCTTATCTCAAACCTAAAATCAACCTTTTCTCAAAATACACCCTGGTTCCTTTTAGTTAGGAAATTATATTGGAGACCACAATGTGGACCCTAGGGGTGCTCATTGCTACTAGGTTAATGTATCATTTATAGGTCTTTCAGGGGACAGAGCTAGGAAATGAGCATAAAGAAAAAAGAAAACATGCTTCTTGACTATAAATGATTATTTCCAATTCAAATTTAGGATTACATAACTTTAACGTCTTTGGTTTTATATTTCTACCGCATTTCTCTTATGCTGAAATTCTTGACTCCTGATGATGTTCTTTGCTCTATCCTATAATTCATTTGTAATTATATCAGAAGTGCATTACCATAGTATTTCCACTAACGGGATGATAATTAAAAGCTGCCGAGACTTCTTCGCGGTTTCCTTTGTTGTTAGGATATGTCTCGAAAGGATGTACTGCCAGATCGCTGCGCTTCAAATACACTTGAGGTAATTCCTCTCGGTGTGATTATGTGCACTTGACATGCACTTGAATTCATTCGTCTCCTTTTGCTCTTGATTTTGGAAATTAAAAAAGATACATCGTATTTTGTAATTATGTAAAATACGTACAGGGCACATATAAACAGGTAGGACAGACATAAGAAAGAAGTAGTGTCCTTTCCTGACGGTTAAAATGTGTGTGAGGGCCATGACTGCGATGGGGCAGTGGGCCTGTGGGTGGGAGGTCCCTGAACCTGAGCCAGCTTGGTGCTCTCAGAGCAGCAGTCCCGATGTTCTAGGTGCATGGCTGTGACGTCAGAATTGTTTTCCCGCCCGGCCGGTGTGGCTCAGCAGTTGAGCATCGACCTAGGATCCAGGAGATCGCGGTTCAATTCCCGGTCAGGGCACAGGCCCGGGTTGCCGGCTCGATCTTGAGCAGGGCCGTGCAGGGGGCAGCCGATCAATGACTCTCATCATTGATGTTTCTGTCTCTCCCTCACCCTTCCTCTCTCTGAAATCAATAAAATACATATGTATTTTTAAATTGTTTTCCCTACTGGAACCAGTACTTCCTGTGTCGGTCAGGATTCATTTCATTACTGGAAACAGAAACTTAGTTGCCATGTGAAGAAAAGCAAAAACTAAACACAAAAACAAAAAGCTAAAAAATAAATCCCAAAACGGAAAAAAGAACATTCATTACATTTTAAATTTGCTTCTTTCCTGCTGTGTTTGTAGATTTGGGGCATAAACCAAGGCCCTGCTTGGATTCCTAGGAGTGCTCTTCCTGATACACCCCTCCCGCCCCTTCCCGCCCCCTCGGCCTCGCCCCCCACGGGCTCCATCTCTCCCGCGAAGCAGAGCAAGCGCGGCGGGCCTTCTGAGCGAGGCAGACCTTTGTTCACTCTCCGGCTTCATCCCTAAACTGCTGATCTCTAGAAAATGTGTATAGTCTCTGCCTCAGTCCCCTTATCTGCAAAATGCATATAATCTCTTTGCCTGTTTTTTTTTTGTTTGTTTGTTTTGTGTGGTTTTTTTTTTTTAACCTATAAAATAAGGATCCTACTTTAGAAAAATCCTGTGAAGATTAAATTAGATAATTTATGAAAGTACCTAATACAGTGCCTGGCACATACTCAGGTTACACTTAACATTGGTTTTTGCTGCAGACACCGTTGTTTCTGTGATTAAATTGGTATGAAGTAAACTTTTTGTTCTCAAGCCTTTGTCATATCCTTCCTTGAGAACTGCAGAGACTTTGTGCCCTGTGGTGTTTCATTCCCTTCTGCTCATCAACCAAGACTTGGTTAAAGTTAGCTTTCTAAACTTAGACTTCTTAGAAGAGAAAAAAAGGAGAAGACGTCTGAGCCTTTTCTTAATCTGGGTTAGCTTGGTTCTCTCTTTTGAGTTCTTAGCACAGGACTAGTCTTCCCTCCTGCCCCAGGAAGGAGCTGTGTGGATTTCAAAGTAAGTGATGCAATGACACGGAGAAGCACGATGGACTCTGAGCCCCTGGTCCTAGCATTGGCCATCGCACGCCCTTAGTGATCTTGGGAAGTTGACTTCCCTCCTCTGTGCCCAAGTCTGTCTTTGTAAAGTTAGGTCGCTCAGAAAGACCTCAATTTCCATTCCCATTTGAAAGTGTATGGTTCTATATTTATTTAAGCTCCTTGATATATTTCATGTAATCAGTTCGGTGGCTCCTATGGTCACACTTCTCTTGCCCAATGCATTGGTGTCCTTCCCTCTTTAAATGATGTTCCCTATGGGGTCCATAGGTTTTCCTTCGCTCCTCTTGACTGCCAATAAGCCTGGACTTAATTTTCATGGAAAATAGCTGTAGCTCTTATTAGTCTGAGTTGTCTTGTACAATAATACACTTCTCCGTATCCTAATTACATAGATTTTATATCTTGTCGTTGCCCTCAGTTCAAGTAATATCTGTCCTGTTGTAAGTCACCCTAACTGCGTTAATGTTGTTACTATGAGACTCTAAGTTATAAATATTTTTCCTGTGTCTCAATTCTTTTATAGCCATTTGGGGTAAATAATACCTCTCCTTATGAGAAAAAAGGGAGTTGTAGGTATAAAAATTAAAGAGGTGACATAATTTTTAGATGCTGTTCTCAGTTATTAGTATTAACTCTAGGGGGTAATTATTAAATAAGTATCTGGCACCGAGATTAAAAAATCGTCTAAAATCCAGTATCTGGTCTTGTTCAAAGGTTCTGGTTTGGGTTGCTGCTGTCACCTGAGTGGTAACCAACACGCTGCTCCTCAGAGGAATGAGCTGTTTCACTGTATGAAATAGCTTGCAGGACTCCACTCTTGCAGCTTTCTTGGCAACAGGGATATGTTATCGGCCAGGCATTTTGGAGAGATTCAAACTGGCTTTTCAAATGTTCTCAGGAGTCCTGGGATGGACAAAGGGAGCACTGTATGAAAGCCCAACCCCCCGCAAAACAAAAAAGTACTGTACACGGAGATTATCTAACAGTGTTATTTGCTCAGCTTGGTCCTATTGGTATTTTTGTTAGTGATTTGAGCAGGACACGCTGACTACATTTTCCGATGACACTGAACACTTTACTGAAATGTGACTAAGGTTACAGGCTTTGGAGAAACACAGACCTGGGTTGGAAGCCAAACCTTCCACTCACTATCATTGTGATCTGCTGGCAGAATTGAGACCAAAGATTGAAATCTGTAGACAGATGGGCTTTAACTCATGAGGAGGAGGAATTTTCTATTTTTCTTTTCAAAAAAGCTTAAATGTTCTTCAGTTGTATGAATGGTGTCTAGAACCAAGTAGGAAATTGTGTAGATCAAGAGCTGTTGTGTATTCAAACCCACCTGTAAATTCTAATTTGAATTTGAATATTTTGCTGTTGTGATCATGGTTGTGGGCCATGGTTGATGGATGCTAATGACAATAATGAATCTACTGCACTTGGTGCTTGTCAGATCAATTCTCTGTACCACTTCTAGTGCTTGAGAACGTCACTGAATTCTAATGGAGAGAGAGACACATGTGACCAGGCAGGGGAGGCCTTGGTAAGGCACATCCTATGAATAGATAATAAAGGACATGGTGACATTTAATCAGAAGAGAAGACCAACATAGTCTTAGGAGCATATCTATAGTGTCAAGTATATGATCAGAACACCTTTTACAAAAATCCAGAAAATAGAATCAGACTCGCTAGTTGAAGCTCCACCAAAACAACTTCAGCCCCATATTTTTTTTAAAAAATCACAGAGAAACGATTCTGATATTAGGTTGGCCTGGGTTTGAGTCCTAGCTTGGGCCACTTTCTGTTATCATGTTCATATTACTACACTGCCCTGAGCCTCAGTGATCTCATCTGTAAAGTAGGAATAATATTAGATTCTACATCAGAGGGCACGTGTACAGATTAAAATGAAATAATACCTGCAAATCAATAACACAATGTTCGATACATAGTACATGCTCAATAATTGCTAGATGTGGTTGCTGTTCATGCTAGTGCTATTAATAGTTAGGTCTAGAATATAACAAAAGTTTGGCTGTGTCTAGGGGAGACAAGGTAATTGTCACTGAATATTATTTTTTTTTAAAAGGGGGAGAAACACCGGGATTTGAACATAGGACAGGAGTGCTCTCGACCCTGTGATTCTAGAAGTACCTCTCTGGCATCATTCTCTAGGTACCTCTTGTACATTTCCACTCCTGTCCAGTTCTTTTCTGGCCTCTTCTATCCTCGGACCCCTATCCCTATGATCTACTTAGGCATCTGCTGGACCAGATTTAGCAGTCTTCCCACCATATAATTATCTGCAACTGTTTCAGCAGTTATGCCTAAATTTTTCATAAACTACTTCATGCTATAATGCCAATGGCTAATCATAGAGCCTTTGATTATAATTCCTTCAGCTCTGTCTCTTATTTACAACTGATTGCCCAGAGCTTATAATAGTAGCAGACACTGAATACAGGATGGATGCATGGGCAGAGAAGCAAACTAATAGGATTTCATATGTGGAAGTATGTATGACAGCAACCATCATTTTAATACAGGGTTGGGCAAAAGTAGATTAATAGTTGTGAGAATGCGAAACAGTTTATTCTTGTATTTATTAATTATTATATTATTTTCCATACCAACAACTGTAAACCTACTTTTCCCCACCCTATATTTCATTCAATGCCTAAATAGTTAACTTTAATACCTCTTCCAGGTGGCTATTTATCCTCTGCTTGGAAGCCTCCTAGAATAAGGAATTCATCACCTCTTCAGGTGTCCCAAGTTCCCCTTGAACAAGCAAGCCTATTAGCATGGACTTGCACATTTTTACCATATATCGAACTACTACATTGCATTACTTAGCTAATGAATTAATTTATTGTCCGTTCTAGTGGTGTTTAGGAGACTCCTGGATGCACATTCTTTAAATAAAATAATTTGTATTTTGAGGGCAGAATTTCAGGCACCAGAGCTGGCAAAGTGAAAAAAATGCTAATTTACTGCTTCACAAATACAAGGTCCTATTGTTATGTAGGTGTGGGGGCATACAAGATGACAGATGTTTGCAGGATTTTATGTTACAATAAGAAATAAATTTTGTACATCAGTAGGCATGTGGGAGATGAGATATAAGCTATGATAGAACTAAATACATGTTGGTCATTCTTCATGAGTGTAAAGATGGTTGTACAAATTACATTTCTTTTAGTTTTAAGAAATGCTGTAGAAGTAAATTATTGTATTTTTAAACTCAATTCTTTTAAGTTAAACGTAAAAAGAACATGAGAGTCAATGTATTTGAGTGAACCGTTAAAAAGGGTATTATTATAAGCAGCAATTAAGACTTAAATGTCATTATTTGCTTTCTCCCTGTAAAGCATTTATTTGCCATTCTATGACTGAGCCATTAAATTGGCCACACCTGGAGATAACCAAAGACATTGCTGTATCAAACCTATTGTCAGAGGGCACGTCTGTTTCTTGTGGAAAAAAATAAACAAGAAAAGGCAACCAAAGAGAAATCAAAGAGCCACAATAAATATGCGGGGCAGGTGATAAACTGGTTACCACGGAGAGCTATTGGATTAATTTGCATTCCACTTCCCATTGTGTCCCTAAGTCTTATGATGCCTACTGACAGGTAGAGGCTTCTAGAGAGAGAAGTACTGTCTCAGGCCAAAGCTCTAGGTAAATATGTGAATGTGCGATCAGCCCATAACGGTCTCCTTCCTCTGACAGCCACCAATGCCACTCACAGGGGTGAGCCCTCAAAGCCATGTTGATATGGTGTGATCCTGTCCCCCTCTCATGGCCATAACTGCCCAAGCAGACCAGGGTAGACACCTGACTTGCAGTGGACCAGTTGGATTTCCTTACTCAGGTATTTGGCATTTGGATTGTGATATGTCTCCTCTGGCCTGTTTGCTTGACTAGAGGAGGCATATATATACCTTGGAGCCATCAGAAAGGTATGATTGTCCAAGGGCTATGGGACTAAAATGGGAGAGAGATGCAGGCAGATTATCCCCACACTCCTGAATGCCTTTCCGGTCGGTGGCGGTAGACCTTTCGCCATTCTCGGCTTTTAAGAAATTGCCCACTATCTCTCTAATACATCTCACTTACTTGCTTGAGATATTTGAAGTCAGTTTCTACAAATTGGAAGCAAACAAACACCACCTTAAAAGGTCTAAAAAAATGATGCCATTGTCTTGGTTTCTCGGTTGTTAGTGATAATGTCTTTCAGAAAGTTCAAACAGGGGCCCTCCTTCAGGAATTCCTCTGCACTAGATGTCGAGGAGAGCGCAGAGAACATAGAAATTGCACTAATATTCTCTTCTTGCTCTCGCATCACTGCTTTTCACCTCAATATCATACCCACATTAGGATTCTCCAGGGAAAGGGAAACTCAGTGGAACTAGATGGTCATGTCTCTTTAAGATTAAAACAATTTCAGGAGGACATTGTATCCCAGTGGTTTCATTTGGGCCTTTACTAAAAGGTAACGTGCCCCTAATAAATGATCGCCCCATTCCTCTTAAGATTTTAGCAGCAATTGCTCTTTTAATTAGATGGCGGCTTCTCCTTAGCCTAGGAGGAATGCGTTGTCTCAATTTTATGTTATTAGTGAAATTAATAATTCATTGATTAATTTTCCATTTTTCTCTGGAATGAGAAAGGAGGCAAGTATGAGATTCCCTGAGTCAGGGAAGCCTGAGAGGATTGAATTTATTATAAAGTTCCTGGCAGGACCACAAGGTTACAGAAACCGAAATGAATCAATGGCTTAGGGTGAAAGGGTAGATTTTGTGGAGACCCCTCACTATTATTCCACAACGGGCTGTTATTTCAGTTGCCACATCCTCTGCTTTGCCAGGCGCCACTTTGGCTGAGGTCACTCTTCTGTTGCTGAAATTTCGTATGGAAAATAATCACTTAATATGATCCCCCAACACACACACACATACACGTGTGTGTGATTGCTCTTCTCCTTCGCTTTCAGCTGAAAATCCCATGTGTTATTCCAAATGTGAACTTGGAGTGTCTATTAATTTTGGAAATTAAAAATCAAGCCCTGGAATTAGAAGACGTTCCTGTCTTTCAGCAGCCAGCGGAAGACGATATCATTAAAACTCCACATTAAGAAAACAACTCTATTGAAAGTGGGCCAACGATCTGAGCAGACACCTCACTGAAGAAGATATACAGATGGCAAATAAGCGTAGGAAAAAATGTTCAACATCATGTCCTTAGGGAACTGCAAATTAAAACAACGAGATACCACTAAAAACCTATTAGAATGGCCAGAATCCAAGATAAACACCACCGAATGCCGGCGAGGAAGCGAGCAAGAGGCGCTCCCGTTCATCGCTGGGGGAAGGCAGGCCGGTGCGGACACTGTGGGAGACAGCCTTGCAGTTTCTTACAAGACGGAGCATGTCCGTGCCATACGATTCTGCAATTGCACTTCTTGGTATTTACCCAAGTGTGCTGAAAACTCATGCCCATGCAAAAACCTGCACACATGTTTATGACGCTTTATTTATAACTGCCAAAATTTCAAATCCACCAAGACGTCCTTCGGGAGGTGAGTGGATAAATAAACTGTGGTGGGTCCAGGCAATAGGATGCTATTCAGCGCCAAGGCAGAATGACCTATTCTGCCGTGAAAAGACATGGAGGAAGCTTAAAGGCATATTACTGAGTGAAAGAAAGCAATCTGAAAAGGCTCCCTGCTGTATGTTTCCAGCTATATGATATTCTCTGAAGGCAAAACTATAGAGACAGTAAAAAGGTGAGGGGTTAAGGGACAGGGAGGAATGAAGAGGCAGAGCACAGATTTTTAGGGACTAAAACTATTTTATATGATACTACAATGGTAGACACATGTCATTAGGCCTTTATCAAAACCCACAGCATGTACAACACCAAGAGTGAACCCTGTTGTGAACTGTGGACTTTGGGCAGTAATGTGTGAAAGCAGGTTCCTCAAGTATACGAATGTGCCACTCGGGCGCATGCCGATGGTGGGGAAAGCCGTGCACGTGTGCACCGAGGATACTTGGGAGTTCTCTGCACTTTCCCGCAATCTTGCTGTGAACCTAAAACAGCTCTAGAAAGAGTTGATTAATTAAAAAATTTTGATCCCCAATAGGCACCAAAAAAGTCAAGGTAGAAGCTGAATTTTATAGTTTTGGTAAATTTTGTTTTAAAAAAGCAATGCTTTTATTAAGGTTATATGTGAATAAAATAAAACATCTCTCTCTCTCAACCCTTCACAGATGGAAAGACATTTAAGCATAGGAAAGAAAGCCATGAAAATCCAGTAATAAGGGCCTGACAGAAGTTCAGTGGGTTTGGAGCTTAGATTTCAAATTCCAGAGCAGTGAGGGGAACGCTGGGAGAAGGCAGATAAAGGTCAGGGTCAGGAGAGCCTCGTAAGGAACATTAAGTAGTGTAGACATTAAAAGCTATGCCTTTCAAGACAATCTGTCACCCGTATATGATCCATCTGAATGGATTCCACAAATTAATCCTGGTTGCAATTACAGTTGATATACAATTAAGCTGCTAGCGTTCTGCTAAAATGTGCGGGGAATTACTTTCTCTTCCCTATCTTGCTACTTGTCAAACGTATGTGTACAACCTGGTGCCAACACCTCTTATATGAGGGTGACCCCAAAGGAGAGCCTCCTGTGCTCCCACATTTCAGAACAATTTGCCTGTGAGGGACCCTCATCTGTTCGCCGGGAAGGCCGGCCGGTGCGTGCTCAGTCGCGAGCCTGTGATGTGCAATGTCTGAGACAACTCCCCACCCATCGTCGCTGCCCAAACCATCTTCTTTTACATGCCCACTCCCGTGATTACCCACACTCCCCCATCATCGATTAAGCAATACTTCTTTGTTGCTGTTTTTT